>NC_074715.1:44925085-45242585 GCF_947242115.1 Biomphalaria glabrata | reverse complement strand
ACATTTATTATAAATATATCTAGATCTAGGCTCTATTTAGTCTTATTTAGACTGTCAAGTGTAGACCCCTATAATGAGGATATGTCAAAACTGCGTGCTATAAAAGTAGTTTGTTATTTTTGAAACTAAAGCGAAGTTCGTATCAAAATTCTTTTTTAAAACACCATTTGAATCAGTATTCAATTCATTGAGTTAGTAAATAAATGGAAAATATTTTATAATGAACTATTGACACTTTTACCATTGTAACCTTACATGCAAATTTTTTTTACCAATCTACGAATGAAGCTTAAGTTATTAATGAAGAAGTCCATGACCTTTTACAAAAACGTTACCTTCCCCTGAAGTTTTTCATTGAAAAGTGGTGTAATTTTTTTGAAAAATCTGCTTGCATATATAATTTAAAAAATTAGATGGTTCACTTTCGGAAAAGAAAAAAGTAGCCATTGCATCAGAACTTGGAATGATCTAAAATATCATGATGTCCGATTTTCATTTTCTCTTCTAGTTTCTGAGATACAAACCGGACAGACGGACGGACAGACGCACAGACAGACCACACAAAACTAATAGCATCTTTTCCCCTTTCGGGGGCCGCTAAAAAAACGTTCAAAAATTTGTGAGATAAAACATGTCCGCAGGAAGGCATTGAATTAAAGCCACAAAATATGTTTTGCTATAATTTTGAAATTTAATAGCTTTTTTTTCTAAGTATTTAAAGAAAATTATACCAACAGAAATCTGTCTTATAAACAACTGATTATGATAAAAAAAAAGTACGCAAATAAAAATTGCTAGAATTTTACTTTTTTAAACATTTATGACATGACATTATGTTGTATTGTTGTCAAACAGGACATTATGTTGTATTGTTGTCAAACAGGACATTATGTTGTATTGTTGTCAAACAGGACATTATGTTGTAATTTTGTCAAACAGCACATTATGTTGTATTTTTGTCAAAACATGACATTATGTTGTGTTGTTGTCAAACAGGACATTATGTTGTGTTGTATGTCAAATAGGACATTATGTTGTATTGTTTGTCAAATAGGACATTATGTTGTGTTGTTGTTAAAGTAGCTACACAAACTAAAATCATTTCCCTCACTCAAAAAACTAAGTGCGTTTTCACTCTACCACCACTTCCCAGCCACCAAACAAATGTCAACCCCAAGAAATCGTTATATTAATACCCAGGTCAACTCGAGACTGGAGAAGAATGACTTGCCACGAGTCTAATTTACCTGCAATAAAATGAGCTCTAGTGTTATGGTCTGATGATTTGTAATGTACGTTCTCTGCCAGATGTTTCGCAGGATCAGGTGTTTCCGTGCGCACACAAAGAGTAAGGTAGTCGTAGATACAGTGCGTTCTTTAAGTGATATCTATTATTTAGATTAATTTCACGAGGGCTTTGGTATTTAGATTTCCCAGGATGCTCTGTCTGGAGAAATACATCATAGACATTATAAGCCGACCCGCCACCTGAAATATTTGGGCCCCTCTGTATCCCT
Source organism: Biomphalaria glabrata (assembly GCF_947242115.1). Classification (NCBI taxonomy): domain Eukaryota; kingdom Metazoa; phylum Mollusca; class Gastropoda; family Planorbidae; genus Biomphalaria; species Biomphalaria glabrata. The sequence continues at coordinate 45,241,068 of NC_074715.1, read as the reverse complement.
CCCCCAACCTGCTTAAAACATTCAAATACGTATACAGTGTGCATTAACAACAAAAAAAAAGCATGAATGCCTCCCTCCTTTTCTATTGAAGCCAGGACTTGAGTCCTATTTGTCCCCACCACTAGCTGGCGAGGCGCCTGCAATACGTCATTATAATTATTTAAACAAAGAAACAAAACATAAAACATTTGAATGATGATTTGGGCGGATGAGTCCAGCAAGTCTAGTACAGAATTTTATCACAAAGAAACAACAAAAAAAAAAAAAAAAAAACACCTCAGTACTAGCATTTCAAGTCGCCAATACAAAAAGACCAGATTCTCAAGTTGTTCTGGTACAAAGCGACTGTGTTACCTATTATGGATTGTCCTTTGAAACATTCTTAGCCTAGAGGCTCCCAGACACCAGTGCTTCACATAAAGACGCTAGAAACCAGAAAGTAGAGCCCACCGGAGCACAGTTTCCGTACCATCATTGATTGTTGTCATTAATCTGTTCATATCTTTGTGTACATAAAGAAAATGTTCGCCCTAGTCGTATTCAGACCTCGTGTATTGAGTGGGGGGTGATCGTAGGCCATCATACTTTACATGTACATGGTCATAGGATTGTGATTATTGATAGTTAGTAGTTCATAGATCTAACTTCTAGTAATCAAGCTCATATTGAAACCTTTCTTTTTACCAAACAGCGAACTCAAATGTATAGCCACGGGGGTCGCCTATGAGTTTATATGGTTGTAATCTTGTTTTCTTTCTTTCTTCTTTTTAAAAAAATGTAAGATATAAGTCTAATCAAATTATATATTTAATAGCCCCCATGCCTATGTGCCTGTTTCTATCAGTTTTTTAATGATTTCCATAAAATTCGGAAACACAGTATCTTGATAAGTGACAGGCATGTTAATTTTTTTTGTGATAGACTTTCTCGAAAAATTCTGACAAAATTCATTGCAGCTGACAAAAAAATTATTTTCGCAGAAAAAAACAACATAAAAAGCAAACCATTACTACCAAAAGTTACAACTGCAAAATCTATTAACAAGAAATATAGGGGGGTTGCTACTCTTGGAGGGTCTATTTCGTGTTATTTGCTTTTATTTGCAGGCCATATGTTTTGTGAGGACTAGAATTACACTCATAATGTTATTTATGCACGCACTTCTATACTATACTTCCTTTTATCTATACTTCCTTTATATAAAGGTACATTCCTCGTCCCATTTGCTAGGATGAGTTTGTACAAATACTCCTTCTTCCCTAGTGCTATTAGAGCATGGAATGGGTTGCCTGAGCTAGCCAGGAAAACCAGTGACTTGGCAGAATTTAAGTCATTGGTTAATATGCATGACTAAATGCATGACGCGTAGAACGTAATCATCTTTTTTGAAGTAACGTCTGTATTATATAAGATAAGATAAGATACTTACACAGTAACCGTGTTCCTTATATGTGCGCTATGACCTCAACTCTGGAAGAAAAGCGAGCTAAATGAAAGATAGCTGGTTCCTCTACCATCAAAGAAAATACCTCCTTTAGGTGATTTGTCTGTGAACAGAAATAGCTCTCCAGTATAGGACTCTACAATCCCAAGAAAAAGTGCTTCCCGAGATGACCCACATTTGTTCTACGACTGAAGGAGATCTACTTGTGAACTAAACTTACATACACCATTCGCTTTTACTTTGTCGTCTGCTAGACAAGACATTTGTAATTTGCATACAGTTGTGATCACAATGTTTCAGTTACACATTTATTATCAATTACTTCTCACTCGATAAACTTAATTATCATACCAACAAACTCTCATACACTGCGGAAAAACAAACTATAACTAGATAGCTTCTGTGTGTCTGGAGAACAAAGTCCAGGAAGTGTTGCTATGTGTTTGTTTTTTTATGTCTAGGACAATATTTCATGCATTTTGTTGCAGTACAGATACAACTTTCTCAGCCGTTTCTAACACCATATAATTTTATTAAGGAGAAATTAATTGACTTTCACTCGTTGACTTCAAATTTATAAAGAAATAAGCAACTAACTAGCAACAATAAAGAGGATTCGATTCGATACGAAGATAAACTGCTTTGCATCAGAATATTTGTATATAAGTATATAATCTATATATAAGACTATATCTTAGACTTAGACTAGAAAACGGAAACAAGTTTTAATCCGATAATGATCAGATCACTGACATATGTATATAGATTATTATGTACGTAACTCTTTCTCAAGGGAAGTCACACAGAATCTAGGAACATCGATCTTTAGTGTCTTTCAAAGTTTAGAAATAATGCAATACCAATTTACAGATTTTAAATAAAATGGGCTTTATTAATATTAATCACAGAGTTATATATTTATGCAATTTATGATATAAAGACATTTCCTTTTAGTTTCCATTAAGATAATGTTTCGACAATCCTAGATCGAAATAATTCAAGTTGTTGATTTTAATCATATTATGATTTTAGATTGTACATTTAAAAAAAAATGACTAACTAGATCTTTCTGGATCTACATTGTGTATTTCAAAAATGCAATAAAAAAAATAATTATGAGACGAGAGAACTTTTATTTTCGATGTTCAATTACATAAGTTAGGGTTGAAAAAACAACAAATTTACTTCTTATAACTACTTTACGAAACAACGACTTCTTTCAGCTTTTCTTTTTGAAGTTTTTTTTTCAAATTTTTGTGTAGTGTTAGAGATTTCCATGTCCAGTTTAGGTGTAATATATATATAGGTCTGTGGTTAAGCTATAACTCAAATATTTTAAAAGTAAAGTTCAATTTAGTTCCTTGACATTTAGTTTATCCTGAAAATCTCCAATGGAGATCAACTTTTCTGGATTCATTTCTTCACCCCAAATGATCCCTAGGATCCAAGTATGTCCAACCAAAAACTGAAAGATAAAATACTAACAACTTGCTTGGCAAGAGTGAAATGTTCATTCCTTCCAGTCTCCGTACAAAAAAGAATAGCTAATGGAGATTTTATTGATTTCCTGGAGTCTTCAAAAATCGTTTTGTTTTAAATAATGGGCGACAATGTGGAATTCTATAAATGTTGATGTTTGTAGTTCCCTTGCAAAGTGTAGATCTATGGTAAATAAATATTTATGCTAGGCTTTGTTAGACTTAGCCTTAGATAGGTGAAAAGTTGAATTAAGACGAATGATGTGATCACAAGAGTCAATATTATTGAAGTCAGTGAAACTGCAAAAGTACAGAAGAAGTAAAACATATTTAAAAAAAAAAAATTTATTGATTGAAACTATTTTGAATCAATCGTGTCAATAATTGTTAAAAGAGCTAGACTAGCAATAATAAATGTGTGCTGTTTGAAATATTTGTGTAAATTGTTTTTGTTTAGCAAAACTTTTATCTTATAGGATGCTCCGTGTGCTATGGTCCAATCACTTTCGTGCACCGGTTTAAGGGGAGAGGGGGGAGGTAGGGAGTATCTGACTGGTTTCCATGCAGCATTGAAAAAAAAAGTTGTCCGATTCGGGGTCTCTATCCTCCATGATGGAAAGCCAACATGTCAGCTTCTACAAGTACTTATAAAAAAAAGGTTTTATAGTAAAAAAAAAATTAATCCATTTTTAAGATTTATAGCGAACTTCCTCTCTACACTAGGCTAATCTTTCCTTTGTTAAGTACTTTTGTATATAAAACAAATTTACTGACCAGTTTCTGTATTTAAAAAAAAATTGATTAACTAATTGGTTAATATTTTTTTTATTGATTCATATGCTGTCATCGACAATGAATAATTGTGCAAAGTTTCAATTTGACCCGAGACTGTAAAGTGGGAGAACCAACGTGTATACAAGATTCCACAGACTGAGCTGACATACGTTTTGTTAATTATGTAAAAAAATTATTTTATATGTATCCTAGAGTCCATGATTTTTTGATTTTTTTTTAAACAATGTTATTTTGATTAAAATAATTTCTATGAATTATTAATTCATGACATAAAAATGCAGGCCAACAAACAAGAAAAAGCAGACATGGGACAGAATCGTTAACCAGATCGTCTGCCAATTTGTGTGTCTCGGTTTCAAGTCATCGTGGAAGCAAAGATATTTTGATTCAAGCTTTAGATCCAGCAAAGAGAACTTAAACCAATTCCCTGGAGGCTAAATGTGGCTAATTGTATAGGTCAGACATCCAACTCGTGAACTAGGAAGATTTAAGACTTAGCTTTCCAGCACTGACCCGGCAGCAGACAATATTACAATGTTTCAACAATTAATATATTAGAAAAATACAAATAGTATTCATCAAGGAAGGACCAAAGTAAGAACAAACAAAATAATTATATAAATATGATTATATTACTTATTTATTATGTAATGCGGTCACAATTACACAAAGGAAAATTATAATAAAGAGAATAATTAAATAATTGATTTTTATAATATATTTGTGTTATGTTGGGGGCTATCAATAATTGTGCTAAGTTTTGACTTGACCCGAGAGTGGGAAGAGGGAGAAATATCGTGTACAAAAAAAACAAACAAAAAAACATGTACAAGACAGACAGGAGGAGTGAGTTGATATAAGCTTTGTGTGGGACAGGAGGAGTGAGTTGATATAAGCTTTGTGTGGGACAGGAGGAGTGAGTTGATATAAGTTTTGTTTGGGACAGGAGGAGTGAGTTGATATAAGCTTTGTTTGGGACAGGAGGAGTGAGTTGATATAAATTTTGTTTGGGACAGGAGGAGTGAGTTGATATAAGCCTTGTTTGGGACAGGAGGAGTGAGTTGATATAAGTTTTGTTTGGGACAGTCGGAGTGAGTTGATATAAGCTTTGTTTGGGACAGGAGGAGTGAGTTGATATAAGTTTTGTTTGGGACAGGAGGAATGAGTTGATATAAGTTTTGTTTGGGACAGGAGGAGTGAGTTGATATAAGCTTTGTTTGGGACAGGAGGAGTGAGTTGATATAAGTTTTGTTTGGGACAGGAGGAGTGAGTTGATATAAGCTTTGTTTGGGACAGGAGGAGTGAGTTGATATAAGTTTTGTTTGGGACAGGAGGAGTGAGTTGATATAAGCTTTGTTTGGGACAGGAGGAGTGAGTTGATATAAGCTTTGTTTGGGACAGGAGGAGTGAGTTGATATAAGTTTTGTTTGGGACAGGAGGAGTGAGTTGATATAAGTTTTGTTTGGGACAGGAGGAGTGAGTTGATATAAGCTTTGTTTGGGACAGGAGGAGTGAGTTGATATAAGTTTTGTTTGGGACAGTCGGAGTGAGTTGATATAAGTTTTGTTTGGGACAGGAGCCACAACCATTCGTCTAGCAAGTTTTCCTCTATGTATTTTTATTGTATTTTCTATTCAGTTGTTCCCCCCTGCAGCAGTAGTAAGATTTATTTTTAAATTACAATATAAACTCAAGTATCTACTTTCAATGCTTCATCACACCACCCTTTTGTTCAGCAACCACTTGACCAGGGTGTCCAAGAATGTTGTTGTTTTTTTTATCACTTTCTCTTCTTGATGTTTAATACATAGAAAAAAAAATCCATAATCACAGTGCAACTTTCGCTCAGGGACTTCCACAATCGACATGATTTTCTACATTCGCCAAATTCAGGAAAAGTGCAGAGAACAAAGGATGCCTCTGTGCATTGACCTAACTAAGACCTTCGATTTAGTCAGCAGAGATGGCTTCTTTAAAACTTTACAGATAATAGGCTGTTCACCCATCCCTAGGCTAAGACCAAGAATTTGGGAAAACCAAAATCTCAATACAACGACCAAAATGGAGGTCTAAAAGGCATGCTACTGTACGGCAGTGACTCGTGGACTACGTTCGCAAAGCAAGAGAGAAAACTAAACTCATTTCATTTGCGCTGCCTCCGAAGGATCTTGAAAATCACATGGCGAAAGAGAGTGTGCAATATTTTGATCCTTACACGAACGGGTCTTTTCAGCATCTTTACAGTCCTCAGACAACGCCGCTGGCTCGGACATGTTCGCGGGATCGAGGACAAGCGCATCCCGAAAATCATTCTTTATGGGCAACTCACGTCTGGCTCCAGAAAAACTGGTCGCCACCACCTCCGTTACGTAGATGTAATAAAACAGGACCTCATAATAGTGAACAGTGATACTGACCATAGGGAAGACATAGCCCTAGAGTGCACTACGTGGAGGAGATGGTGACCAAGAAAGCTATGCACAGCAAAAAAGCAAGGACCTCAGCTCTGAAAGAAAAGCGCACCAAACGAAAAATGGCATTACCCCCCATGTGGACGGGAGTGTCTCTCCAAAATAGGGCTCCACAGTCACATGAAAAAGAGGCATACGAGATGGACACGAGTCGTTACAACAGAAGAAGGTCAAATTGTAAAACAAATGTGCCAAGTGTATTCTAGTCTAGAGATAGGCCTAATTTTTTGTTTTATCAGTATTGCTTATCAAGACTAATTGCATCAGTTAAAATTATATACACGTAAGAAGAATAGCATTGACGAGGCAACACACTCTTCTTCTTATGTGTTCTGGTCTCACGTTACTTCAGTTCTTAGGCAAAGACACTCTAATGGAAATTTAGCCGTACACTAGGGAGATTAGTCTCTTTGAAACCTCTCAATTTTATCATCCTTTGCACTTAAAGCGTCTTAATGTGTGCAGTATACAATCTTAGAGGCTTTTAGCAAGACATGTCATTTCTTAGAGATTTTTATGTTGACAGAGTGAAACATGGATCTCCCTCTCTCTTCCACCTCTCTTTCTGTATGTCTCTATCCTTATTATCACTTAATGTCTTTCACTGTGTGTCTCTCTCTCTGTCTTTCTCTTCCTTTCTCTTTGTCTCTCTTTTTTGTCTTTCCCTTTCTCTTGGTCTCTCTGTCTCTTTTTCGCTTTCTTTCTTTATGTCTCTTTCTCTATCTCTTTGTGTCTTTTTGTTCTTCTCTGTGTCTCTTTTTTTTTCTCTGTTTGTCTCTTTTTTTTTCTCTTTAGTTAACTCTATGACTTTCTACTTTGTTTGTTTGTTTGTTTTTTTTAAGTATCCACGCACACATACACACACATGCACCAGACCCACACACACACACACATGCACCAGACCCACACACACACACATGCACTAGACCCGCACACACACACACACACATGCACCAGACCCGCACACACACACACACACACACACACCAATGCACCAGACGACGAATCAGCCTCTTAAGTCACACATGGCTTAATCTACAGCCATTAACTACAAGGCTCAACCATGAAACAGAACAACAGCAGACGTCATTGGGCTGGCGTCAGAATTAAGTGAGTTCTCTTGTTGCCACATTGCCTTTTGTTTCCACTGCCGGTTGGTATAGAAATTTCCCCTTGTCAAAATGTTGGACTGTATGTGGCCAGCTTCGTACAGAAACAAAAGCCAAACTTTTTTTTCCTTAGCAGAAGATATTTATATAAAAAAGTAAACTTGAATGCAGAGTAATTTGGTGCTTAATGTTGACAGCGGCAATAAATTTAAGCTATAGGTGTTAGTAGATCGTGTGGTTGGTGTGGAAGGTGACCACACATCGCTGTAGATTTATCTTTACTCTCCAAACAACACAAGCACGAATGAATGCACGCACACACACACACGCACGCACGCGCATGAGCTACAGACCCAAGCGAAATGTCTGTTCTGAATACCTGGAACCCGATAGCCAAGGGATGTGTGGCGAGACGTGCTGCTAACAGCCAAACTGGCAACTCACAACTTGAGTACTTTCCTGCTCGCCTCTGAGATAAGAGAACATAACGTAGATTGCTGAACTGAGGCTTGGGTGGAGGTCGGGAGGAGGCATTGTGAAAATGGTGGTGGGAGGAACGAAGGAGGGGTGGGGGGGGGAGAGAGCAGAGAACTGGTCTTGAAAGCCAAGTGGAAGGAGTTTTAAAAGCTGAATTCAAAAATAGATTCGATCTAATAACGGATCGATATTCCAGCCAACAGGGTTTAGGAAGACCATCTATTTCACGAGAGAGAGAGAGAGAGAGATAGTGAGAGAGAGAGGCCTGAATGGACGAAAAAAAAAGTGTAGAGTGTCCGATGGCCGAGTTTGATTTCAGGAGCAAAAGAAATGATCAAGTCTAACTTCTACACGGACACATAGGTCCAGTGACTTGTAGCTTTTACACGGACATATAGGTCCAGTGACTTGTAGCTTCTACACGGACATATAGGTCCAGTGACTTGTAGCTTCTACACGGACATATAGGTCCAGTGATTCTAGCTTCTACACGGACACATTGGTCCAGTGACTTGTAGCTTCTACACGGACACATAGGTCCAGTGACTTGTAGCTTCTACACGGACACATAGGTCCAGTGACTTGTAGCTTCTACACGGACACATAGGTCCATTGACTTGTAGATTGCAATATTTTCATTTTTAAAACTTTACCAAAACAAACGATCTTTAAATAGTTTTCTCTCGATATATTATTATAAAATATGTTCTGTTTCATCTTATATGGAAACACAATGAGTATCAAGTATAAAAACAAGAAAAACATGAGAATTCTGTTTGAAAAAGATAATACTTCCTTTATACAACTTATAGAGCGTCTGGTTTTCTATTAATAACTCATGAATGTTCGATTAAAAAACAATTAAACATTTTAAACCCAGCCTCCCCCCCCCCCCCTAGTCCCGAGAAAGGAGAAAGAGTCCTGGTTAAACGAATTTATAGATCTACTACTCTTTATAATATCCCAATGAGAGGCCTTTAGATCTAGAGTCTAGAGCAAGAAGACGATGCGTACAATTTTCCTGAACATTAATTTATTAAACCCTTTAATCAATAATGGCCTACGTTAGGATATTTCCCAAAAAAGCAGCAGTCCTTTCAATTGTTGGAATTAGACCTAGATCTAGTTCTCTAGCCAAAATTTAAATGTATTTCTTTTTTTTTTATTTTAGAAATTATAACGGTCAAACTATTGTTTCCCATTGTGGCCAATGAAATAATTCTTTTCTCAGCTCAACTGTTAAAATTCTAGGAACATCTCTAGAGCAGTTTTTGAGATCTCTGTCCTGGTTCCACCCTCCACCCCACCCTCAATAAAGTTCTGACTTGAATAGAGGTATTGTAAAAAAGATGGTTAATTATTAAACTCATAGCCAACATAATTAAAATACTTTTATATTTTATGTTTTTATCTGAAAAGAAACTACGCAAGAAAACACATAGTGAAAAGACATTTCTTGTTCAACTTGCTGGGACAAACACAGGAGAACTCTTATCTTTACAAGTGTCATTCAAGCATAAAACGAGTTGCCTTCGTCGGCCAGGAAAACCTGTGACTTAGTTAAGGTTAAGTTTCTAATTAACAATAACAATGATATTAACATACGTTGGAAGTATAAGCCATTGCTTTTTCATGGATGTTATTGTGATTTTAAGAAATAAAAAACCAGTTGTTTACCTATCATTATAGTGAACTCAAGGAGAGAGGTCGATGTTCCCTCTATAGAAGAACTCTTTTATGTACACCTTAGTATATTGCTATTAGAAGAATTGTTTTAAAATGACATTCGGTCATTCTGAACTAAGATTATGGCCTTTGCGTTGGTCAACACTCCTGATCTTATCTCTTGATCTTAGGATCGTGACCTTATTTGGATTACAATAGCTTTCAAGTAGATGAGCTCTCCGGACTATCTTTATAATAGTTAAAACATCAACATACAGCCTGTCGTCATCATCCAGCTGAAGTATTGGCCTAGGACATCATTATCTTCGCTTCTTTAGGAATCTCTGCGACAAGTCAACTTCGTCCGTGACAGTGGCATGGTCTTCGATTCCGATGATTAAGAATGAGTGCGGTGTTTCACATGACTAAGCAAAATCTGCTTTTTCCGCATTTCGTCCCTGATAGCACAGCTTCAAGAGTGCTTTTTGTTTCTTTTCTGGTCAAGAGCACATGAAAATCAGTCAACCGTACAAGACACATGTCTGACAAGCCACATTACCATACTTACCACTTTGTGATTATTTTTGTTGTTTGGTTATATGAATATAGATCTTAATTTACCCAGGTGCCAAGTTTTTATGTCTATTATTATTGTTTTAGATGCGTTCTTTTTTTACGTTTTGGCAGTTCGCCAACAATTCTTTTTATCAAAGCACGCTCGCAGTCTAAGCATCATCACCGGGGCTCCTTGTTGCCAGTAGCTGCCAATATACCTTTTTTTTCTGAAACAATCAGTTCTAAGGTTTCGAATGGAACGAAGAAGAAAGCCTGGCTGTTGTGAATCGAGTCGTATGGTATTAGTGAAGAGCAATAATCGAAAATCATTTTGAAGACATGACTATTGACTTATGTTGGGAACAACAGTACGCTATACGCAGCGCATATCTAACAGGAATTTAGAGATTAAGTGTGATTACTTACGCTATAAAGTAGTTTCTAAATTATCATGTAGCATTCATATATGTATGCAGCACAGTGCATGATTACAAGAATATATATATCTACAGTGATTTCTTGTGACGGTAAGCACAGGTACGGCGTACCGGCACTTTTTTCAATGTAGGGAAAAAGTATTACTTTTCTTGTATTTTAACGTTTATTATTAATTTATTAGTAGTTAATAGTTAGGCAATCCATCACTGAGTACCGGCACCTATTTCTTTACACAAAAAAAGCACTATATATATATATATATATATAGTTCAATAACTATTAGGACTACCATAGCCACTCAGATCATCAATTAAAAGGTGTATAATTGGACTTACAGGTTAAAAATCAATTTCATTTAAGTCATATTTTAATCAAGTCTGGTCCCTCCTGGCGACTTCAAATGGACTCGAGTACATTATAGTGATATTACTAAGCTTTGCATTGACTGAGCTACATATTAATATTAATTTTTTAATAATAATAATGATAAGGCCTATCTTCGAGGAATGCAGTTTTTCCCATGGATACGCAGCCCCAGCTTTGACCTTCATAGTTCGCCACATCCAGCGCAGACATATTGACCATTAGAGTTATTCCATACCCTAGGTTTACTGTTTACGAATACAAATTACACAACCATTAGCCGCCTCCAATTATCTTTAGAAAACGATTATTAATTACCGATCTCTTAAAGATTAGTATATAATATATTGCATGGAAAACGACAGGACTCAGATTTCACTGTTTAATCAGATTACTATGACGCTGTGCTGCACGCTTACTGCATATGAAATCAACGTCATATCGACTTATTTCTGAACTACCATCAGTAAACTGAATTAGGGTCACGAAACATAATAAACTATGGACAATAACTGGGAAACATGTGAACACAAATCATTTCTTGATTTTACTTTCTACAATCTTATTAACTTGCCATTTGCTTGGGTGGTGGACACTGCTTGGGTGGTGGACACTGCTTGGATGGTGAACACTGCTTGGGTAGTGGATACTGCTTGGGTGGTGGACACTGCTTGGGTGGTGGACACTGCTTGGATGGTGAACACTGCTTGGGTGGTGGATACTGCTTGGGTGGTGGACATTGCTTGGGTGGTGGACACTGCTTGGGTGGTGGACACTGCTTGGATGGTGAACACTGCTTGGATGGTGAACACTGCTTGGATGGTGAACACTGCTTGAGTGCTGAACACTGATTGGATGGTGAACACTCCATGGGTGGTGGACACTGCTTGGATGGTGAACACTGCTTGAGTGGTGGACACTGCTTGGGTGGTGGACACTGCTTGAGTGGTGGACACTGCTTGGGTGGTGGACACTGCTTGGATGGTGAACACTGCTTGGGTGGTGAACACTGCTTGGGTGGTGAACACTGCTTGGGTGGTGAACACTGCTTGGGTGGTGAACACTGCTTGGATGGTGAACACTGCTTGGGTGGTGAACACTGCTTGGATGGTGGACACTGCTTGGATGGTGAACACTGCTTGGATGGTGAACACTGCTTGGGTGGTGAACACTGCTTGGATGGTGGACACTGCTTGGATGGTGGACACTGCTTGGATGGTGGACACTGCTTGGATGGTGAACACTGCTTGGATGGTGGACACTGCTTGGATGGTGAACACTGCTTGGTTGGTGAACACTGCTTGGATGGCGAACACTGCTTGGATGGTGAACACTGCTTGGATGGTGAACACTGCTTGAGTGGTGGACACCGCTTGGATGGTGAACACTGCTTGGATGGTGAACACTGCTTGGATGGTGGACACTGCTTGGATGGTGAACACTGCTTGGGTGGTGAACACTGCTTGGGTGGTGAACACTGCTTGGGTGGTGAACACTGCTTGGTTGGTGAACACTGCTTGGATGGCGAACACTGCTTGGATGGTGAACACTGCTTGGATGGTGAACACTGCTTGAGTGGTGGACACCGCTTGGATGGTGAACACTGCTTGGATGGTGAACACTGCTTGGATGGTGGACACCGCTTGGATGGTGAACACTGCTTGGGTGGTGAACACTGCTTGGTTGGTGAACACTGCTTGAGTGGTGGACACTGCTTGGTTGGTGAACACCGCTTGGGTGGTGGACACTGCTTGGATGGTGAACACTGCTTGGGTGGTGAACACTGCTTGGATGGTGAACACTGCTTGGATGGTGAACACTGCTTGAGTGGTGGACACTGCTTGGATGGTGAACACTGCTTGGGTGGTGAACACTGCTTGAGTGGTGGACACTGCTTGGGTGGTGAACACTGCTTGGGTGGTGGACACTGCTTGAGTGGTGGTCACTGCTTGGGTAGTGAACACTGCTTGGGTGGTGAACACTGCTTGAGTGGTGGACACTGCTTGAGTGGTGGACACTGCTTGGGTGGTGAACACTGCTTGGGTGGTGAACACTGCTTGGATGGTGAACACTGCTTGGGTGGTGGACACTGCTTGAGTGGTGGACACTGCTTGGGTGGTGAACACTGCTTGGGTGGTGAACACTGCTTGAGTGGTGGACACTGCTTGAGTGGTGGACACTGCTTGAGTGGTGGACACTGCTTGGGTGGTGGACATTGCTTGAGTGGTGGACACTGCTTGGGTGGTGGACACTGCTTGGGTGGTGGACACTGCTTGGGTGGTGGACACGGATCTCAAAAACGACTTTAACGATTTTCCTAAAAAAATTTGAGTTTATGAATATCTTTGGTAAAAAAAAAACAAAAAAACTAGCTAATTGGTCGTACATGGAAAACTCTGGTTTGACTGTTATTACTTTTCTTTTACTATCATCATCATCATTCCTTTGAGTTCCTCATGGAACCTAGGGCCTCGACATAAACACGCCACTCTCCACGGTCTCTTGCTAGCTTTTTGATGGTGTCCCAGCTCTTCCCGGTCTTCTCTGCTTCTTCAAGTACACTGCGTCGCCATGTTCTTTTTGGTCATCCTCTGCGTCTTGTTCCCTGGGGGTTCCACTCTATGGCCTGCCTAGCTCTGTTGCTGGTATCTTTTCTAAGGGTGTGACCAATCCATCTCCACTTCCTCTCTAAGATCTGCACTTCTATATTTTTCTGTCCACTCATCTCCCACAGTTTGGTGTTTTCTACTTTGTCATACCAGTGTATTTTTAGGATATTTCTCAGGCATCTGTTGATGAAGGTCTGTATTTTTTTTGTTGTGGCTTCAGTTGTTCTCCATGTTTCAGAACCATACAGTAGGACAGCCTTGACATTAGAATTAAAGATTCTTAGTTTAGTCTTGTTTGAGATGTAAGGAGATTTCCAGGTTGGTTTTAGCTGTGTAAATGTCTGACGTGCTAGATTTATACGGCGTTTAATGTCTTCATCTGTTCCACCTGATATACTGACTACACTCCCAAGGTATATAAAATTTTCTACTTGGTCTATTGTCTGAGAATCCAATACTATGTCTCCACTTTGTTTATTGTTTACTTTAAGTACTTTAGTTTTTTGGTGGTTTATTTTGAGGCCTACTCTTTTTCCTACTTCGCTTAAAGCTGTGACCTTTTCTTGCATATCCTGTAGTCTGTGTGATAATAGGGCTATGTCATCAGCGAATTCCAGATCTTCCAGCTTTTGTGTGAGAGTCCATTGGATTCCTTTCCCTGCGTTAGAGTAGGCTTCTTTTGTGACCCAATCCAGTACTAGAAGGAACAGGAGTGGTGAAAGAAGACATCCCTGTTTGACTCCTGTTGTGACTGGAAATTCCTCTGACAGCTTGCCACAGTGGGTTACTTGGCAGGTGAAACCATCATAAAGGTTCTTGATTATGGTTATTATTTTATTGGGGATCCCATAATGTCTCATTACAGTCCAGTTCTTTTACTATAATCATCTACAAATTAAATTCGGTCTATTGAACACAAGCCAGTGGGAATTCCCGCATGTATAAAGTAAAGAGTTAAAATAGATGGACTTTCAGGAACATTTTGCTGATAGTCTTGTGTAGAAACCTTAACATGGGTTGCTAAAATTTATTTTTGATGAAATGCATACGTATATACCATTTGTACAGTTTATCTGTAACTAGATCTATCTGTAGTAGGTCTTACTCTAGTCCGAGACATAAGGAGCCATAGAATAATACAATAGTGTATGTGTATTTATTAGTGTGTTTGTTTGTCCACGACTTGTGGTCGTAGACACCACATTGTCCAGCACTCTCAAAAGACGGAAAGAATCGAATTGTTGAGTCTTCATCGATGCAGCCAACACTGTTATTTCTAGCCCCTGGCCTCTGCCCTAAATACATGTCATTGTAGAACCTGCTCTCTATTCACAACAAAACAAACAATATATATTAAGAAAAATTATCAATGTTTGTCTAGTTTCTGAACAAAAAATGTTTTCAAAATTCGTAACACAAACAACAAAAATGACAATTATTAAGTAATTAGTAAACAGATAACGACATATAGTAGTTTATTCTTAATGGACTAAAACAACCGATAATTAAATGTCGTAAAACCAAATTAAAACATTTCTTTTGACAAGAGAACTATTTAAAGAGATGTAAATTTTAAATGTCTCGGAACTCTCTGACGCAACAGAGCGTCAATAATATAGTAGGCCTGTCAGTGTTCAGATTTGTTTCTAATGAAATGTGGGAATTACAAATTTAATGACTTTTTTTTTTTGTTGTGTTTTTTTTTACTGAAGATACTTCCATTATAAGTTAATTGAATAACTAATTTAATATTTTTTTCTGTTTCATGTGTTCTCAGTTCTGTCAAAATGCCGGACTTATAATTTTTAAATTTGTCTATTTTTTTTTGTTTAATCTGTCGAAAATATTTGTCATTATGGTCATAAATGCAATGGATGCTATACTCTCTATGTTCTAATAGACCTAAACTATTCTCGTGCATATTTTTGTTGTTGATATATTTTTGTAGTTTAAAAGTTTGTTTTTTTTCAAGCGTACTAGTCTTGGTAAATAAATTGTATTTGTTTTTATCACCAAACTTTTATAGTTGTTACCACTAGACTTTCCAATTGTTTGTGACCACTAGATTTCCCCTATTATTAGTTACCACTAGATTTCCCCTATTATTAGTTACCACTAGATTTCCCCTATTATTAGTTACCACTAGACTTTCCCTATTATTAGTTACCACTAGACTTTCCTATTTGGCCATAAAATTAAGTTATAGCTTTTATATAGCGCTACTTTCATGCTTATAGCAATCTCATTTGTGGACCAGTGGGGGAAGGGAGTATCTAGGACAAGGTTTTTCCGTGCTGCTTTTATGCGCTCAGTAAACACATCTCTGCTCGAATCGGGTATCGAACCTCGAGCCCCCTTCAAAGGTAGCCAAGCCAAGCCAAGTTCAAGCGTATTTAGCTTCTCGACCACTATACTTTTTCTATAATTTGTTACACTAGACTTTCCTAATTTTTTTACAACCATTAGACTTTCATATCATTTTTATCACTAGACTTTCATATCATTTGTTATCACTAAACTTTCATATAATTTTTTTCACTAGACTTTCATATCATTTGTTATCACTAATCTTTCATATCATTATTTATCACTAGACTTTCATATCATTTGTTATCACTAGACTTTCATATCATTTGTTATCACTAGACTTTCATATCATTTTTTATCACTAGACTTTCATATCATTTGTTATCACTAGACTTTTCTATTATTTATGTGTACTAGACTTTCCTATACGTTACCATTAAAAGTTTCTAGGTTTTAAGTTTATTCTAAATCCCTCGTTTGTGTTTTTCCCCGGCACTGATCTTCTCATTGAGTTTCTCCCTATCTCTTTAATTGTAACCAAACGACTGACAGTGTCCCGATGTTACGTTGACACTTACCTGTGAATCATTGCATAAGAAAACACAAAAGCAAACTTCTCCTGGGGTTGATGAGATAATGTCAGAAGTCTGTTTAGCATCTGGTAAACTAGAGTGCCATCTTGCAGCATATCTTGAACCTGCCACCAGAGATAGCACATCTCTTGATTGATTGGAATACTTTGTTTCAAGTAAACAAAACAGGGAAGATCTTTTAAAAAACCACAAAACTTATTTGGAATAGATTTTAATCTTCTGCTTTTCAATACCAAGAATTCAAATGACGTGTTGGAGAACCTCTTTCATATTTATGATTGTCTTGACAGACTTGAACAATGTTCGAAATAATCAAACTACAATTTACGTCTGTAGTCTAGTTTTGGATTCTAATTAAAGTTGAATTGTAAACTTAGAACCAAAACTAAAACAAATGCGTCATCATAACGTTTAATTTTGTTTATAGTTTGAAATACTGTCTCCTCCCTTTGACTTTAGTGACAGTTCGATATTCACACTTCATTTTGTTTTCTTTCGTTGACATTCAAATGAGTGTAGGTTTTATTTCCAATCAGCGCCTGGTCGTGAGGTTTGCGCGCTGGACTGTCGTTCGGATTTATCGATGGTCGAGGGTTCAAATCCTGCCCGCTCCCATCCCCCGTCGTCCTGCGGGAGGTTTGGACTAGGAAGTAAACTATCTTCAACTCTGAAGGAACATCCGAAACATGTAAAACAAACAAACACATTTTCTTTTTAATACTTATATCTCGAAATTGTATTTTCTGTACCTTTATAGTGCTCTATATTTTTTAAAGTTATAATCTCATATTTATATTTTAAAAAATCATTTTTTAAAAGTTTCCACATCTATAAAAGAATTTTTAAATATGTTTTACTCTTGAATTCGTGTTTTACTCTTGAATCTGTGTGTTAGCTCTTGAATTTGTGTTTTAGCTATTGAATCTGTGTTTTAGCTCTTGAATCTGTGTTTTAGCTCTTGAATCTGTGTTTTGACTCATAAATCTGGGTTTTAACTCTTAAATATGTGTTTTAGCTGTTGAATCTGTGTTTTACCTCTAAGCTGACTGTTTTAACTCTTAAATATGTGTTCTAGCTGTTGAATCTGTGTGTTAGCTCCAAGCTGACTGTTATGCCTTTCTAGTCTCAAACAAAACATACCATGAACTGTTTATTTTTAGAGTTACCCCACAAAGCTGACCAGAAATGTATTGTGCAGAATAAAAGAATTCTACGTTTATTTAAGGGGGAGATATTTCCTTTGATTTATTTTTACTTGGCCGATTTGATCGTTTAACTCCTTGCAAGTTCCCGGATGTTGCCCCTATTGAGGTTTCTAGAGCCCCACTGAACAAAGCGATGGATAAAAAACAACAGAGGTCCACCCAGATAGCAATGAAATCACGAACAAGAGAGCGAGTGATTCAACCTGTAGTCAAGGTAGGTAACCGCAATGTGCCATCAAGGGAGAGAACTCATGTCTCTGTCACTCCACTTAATGTATGTATGAAACCATTTATTTTATTGCGCGCTCAACTTCTGTTCCATCAATTGAACGCAATGATTACCTGGAGCAGACGGCAGGATGAGACCAATGAAATGAAAGAATAATATTTGGAAGTTTTCAAGTTCACTTCCTTAACCCCAATGATAATAGAGGTTTTACAGCAACATTTTTTGAAGCCTCTTTATATTATTGCGCCTCTTTCTCTCTCTCTTTTGTATTGAAGCTACCATAAGCAAAAAGCCACAGCCCTCTTCACAAGACTAGACGAATGCAGGTTGCGAGGCACTTAATTAACTGCTTTCTCTCTCCTACTAACAACTGAACAATGTAAAATCGTATCACTGAAACATAAAATGTACAATTAACTTAGCTGAGCTTTACAATTATTTATATCCTTAAATAGCAGCGCCGTAGCTATGGTAGTTGGATGGGAAGGGGAAAAATCCCTCCGGGCCCCCACTTTTGGGGGGGGGCAAATGAGTGTTTAAAATATTTTTTTTTTACATTAAATATTAAACATTACCCCATTAATGTCATGTCATGAAATCGAATGTTAAAATGCAGGGGCCCCTAAAGATGTCAAGTCCCCGGGCCCCCAAATAATAGCGAATTCCTATCTACGCTACTGTTAAATAGGTGTTACGAAAGCTTCTAGAGTAACCTAGAGAGCCGTAGAATTATCACGGGCCTATCGCCACTTTGTTCAAGAGGATTTATTTATCATATCACAGACTATCCACAGTCTGACTAATCAAATCAGTACTTTTACTCGTCAAGCGTGATCGCCAGTACACTGGCCTCGGTCACGCACGGCTACCCCCAATTTGCGTCGTCAATTCATTTCTACTTTTTAAGCAATAGTATGTTTACTGTTATAACTACATTTAGCTAATTCGCTCTCATCAGTATTTGTTATCTATCGTAATTGTACTGTATTTCCCACCTATTGAAAATGAGTTTATCTCTGACTTTGTAAGTATTAGTAAGTAATGGCTGTGATAGTGTACTATTCAGGTGTTTCTAGTGCTATATCACTCTCCCGGGGTGTTTCTAGTGCTATATCACTCTCCCGGGGTGTTTCTAGTGCTATATCACTCTCCCGGGGTGTTTCTAGTGCTATATCACTATCCCGTGGTGTTTCTAGTGCTATATCACTCTCCCGGGGTGTTTCTAGTGCTATATCACTCTCCCGGGGTGTTTCTAGTACTATATCACTATCCCGGGGTGTTTCTAGTGCTATATCACTCTCCCGGGGTGTTTCTAGTGCTATATCACTCTCCCGGGGTGTTTCTAGTGCTATATCACTCTCCCGGGATGTTTCTAGTGCTATATCACTCTCCCGGGGTGTTTCTAGTGCTATATCACTCTCCCGGGGTGTTTCTAGTGCTATATCACTCTCCCGGGGTGTTTCTAGTACTATATCACTATCCCGGGGTGTTTCTAGTGCTATATCACTCTCCCGGGGTGTTTCTAGTGCTATATCACTCTCCCGGGGTGTTTCTAGTACTATATCACTCTCCCGGGGTGTTTCTAGTGCTATATCACTCTCCCGGGGTGTTTCTAGTGCTATATCACTCTCCCGGGGTGTTTCTAGTGCTATATCACATTCTGGTGTGGGAAGGGTAAGTAGATCTGTAAAAAATCCTTAGGATGCCTATACTGTCATTATTGTTTGTTGTGTCACAACAACATCATATCTTATTCACATCATCGTATTTACATCATCTTTATAGTAGACTAATTTTAATTCCCATTCATTCATTCTGATTATCTGGTCTACATCGGTCGAAACAATATTATGTATAGACATCTTTCTACCTGCGCACATATGTATCTCTAAAAGTTACTTTCAATGTTCTGGTTACCTCTGGTTACATACTTGTTATATAGGCAAAGATGTTTTTTGAAAAAAAAATTCTCTTTTTATTCGGGAGGAAGGGACGAGTCGGATACAAACACAGTGACAAAGTGACAGAGAACATTTATTGAAGGCATTTGTAGCGCCTGTGCTTTGTGGCAAAACAAAATAATATACTAAATTGAATGACACACAAGCACACACAAACATAAAATACGATGCATATTTAAACCCCTTTAAATCAGATCGTCATTGATATCACTAGTAACTCGAGTTATGTTAGCATCTACTGTAAATTATGTAATTATAAATTCATATCTACATTTAAGGTAACAACAGTAAGTTCGTTTAGACGTCTAGCCTTTAAAGACACCTTACGATAAGGTTGTGCGTTGGGTTGTAGTTTCAATCCACTAGTCCAACTTACTCTTGTAGGCGTATTACTTAACATAGTAAATACAGAACCTTGAAAACACTTTCGTGGACTTGTTCTACATCAAAATAAACTTGACGTTTTACGAACAGATGTAGACACTAATAGATAGTTTTTAATTTCAATGCATGCACTTATGAAAACTCTATTAAAATTACAAGATGTCACAATATTTTTCAACTCATTACAAAACTTTAACATACAATACTAGCAATAGGGTCCCACCTTTGATCCCATTTCTCCTGACTCCGTTTGGCTCATTTTTAAAAGACAAGATAACTTTATTAATCCAAACTTTTCCACTAAAGCAATAGGCCTTTAACAGTAACACACAGACACACACCCAGCTCTTTTTGAGCAGCTATTCACAAACATGTCCTATTTGTCTGCTTGAGGTAGCTTTGTAGCTTTAATCCAGTCATATACCAAAGGATTAAACAGTCATTTGACAATATACAGAATATATGTATGAACTGACACAACCTGTAGATTTATATCTATAGTTATGTATAGAAGTTTTATTATTTATACTTTATAATAAAGAAGAAAGAAAAAATAAGGCAATAATAATAATAACAGTAGTAATAATAATAATAATAATAATAATTTGATTTTGAATTTCCTATGTGTCTCAATGTTGAGTCTACGAGTTTGGCGTGTTTAGCTAAGCATCTCATATCCAGTGTGTAAACTCTCAACACTAGAACTGCAAGATTTAGAAATACACTTTACACTGTAGCTCTAGTATTTAATATTTCTTTAACGGTCGGACAACAGTTGTTAGACGCCGACATGGCAATGACTGGAAAAGGTCTGGGTGTCTGGGTGCCCTAGAAATTACCAGAACCAGTAACGGAAACAAACTGAAATGTAGTGCCGGGGCGCTTCGGGTTTATTGATTAATGGAAACGACACGGGGGTGTAATAACGCAATCAGAGAACTTCATTAGAAATGTCTGGCAGGAGATTAAAAAAACAACAACTTAGAAATGGATTATCACTGGACAAAAAAAAAAGAAAAAAAATCTATATCATATTCTCTGTCATTTAAAGAAAAATCGAAATTGTTTGGTGAATTATTGAAGTCCAATAGCCTTTGGGTCAGATGGGGAGGGGGTAAGCGAAGGAAGTGAAACGAGGGAAAAAAAGGATTGTCAGCAGTTTTTTTATTTTATATTTTTGTAAGACTAAGTAGAATATCATTGTATCAAAGACTGACTAGACTATCATTGTTTTTAAGACTGACTAGACTATCACAGACTTATATTATGCTAATGATTTTATTTCAAAAGTCAATCTTATCTGATAATGATTTTATTTCAAAAGTCAATCTTATCTGATAAGGAAACGTGGTTTTGTGGTCATTCTGAGGGCGTTTGTGAAGTCTAGTAATGTAAACCACTTCAATACCGGTATCACTTTTCTGCTTCTGTAGCCACCTACATCAAGTGACCTGCAAATACCTCCATCAAGTGACCTGCTACTACCTACATCAAGTAACCTGCTACTACCTACATCAAGTGACCTGCTACTACCTATATCAAGTGACCTGCAAATACCTCCATCAAGTGACCTGCTACTACCTACATCAAGTAACCTGCTACTACCTACATCAAGTGACCTGCTACTACCTATATCAAGTGACCTGCAAATACCTCCATCAAGTGACCTGCAAACACCTCCATCAAGTGACCTGCTACTACCTACATCAAGTAACCTGCTACTACCTCCATCAAGTGACCTGCAACTACCTACATCAAGTGACCTGCAACTACCTACATCAAGTGGCCTGCTACTACCTACATCAAGTGACCTGCTACTACCTACATCAAGTGACCTGCTACTACCTACATCAAGTGAACTGCTACTACCTACATCAAGTGACCTGCTGCTACCTACATCAAGTTACCTGCTACTACCTACATCAAGTGACCTGCTGCTATCTACATCAAGTAACCTGCAATTACCTACATCAAGTGACCTTCTACTACTTATATTAAGTAACCTGCTGCTACTTATATCAAGTGACCTGCTACTACTTCAACCACATGACCTGCTGCTATCTACATTAAGTGATATTCTACTACCTACATCAAGTGACCTGCTACTACCTACATCAAGACATCAACATCTGCTACTAATCACGTGACCTTCTTCTACCTACATCAAGTGATCAGCTACTACCTGCATCACGTGACCTATAACTGTTCTTGACCATCATCTGAAAGTTTGGTTGCCATAACAACCGACACAAATTCAAGACGACTGGCCCGACTTTACTGCAAAAAGTGTTTCAGCCTGGGATTCTCTAAGACTGCTGGACATAATCGATTTTTATCTTTTCAAAAACATTTTCCGCATAGATCAATACTTTGCAAATAGTGTTCTGGAACATAGGTTAGTATTTTCATCTTAGTCAATACATTGATGTATAAAAGAAGTTACTAGATAAGCAAACTTTCGTCTGAAATTTATAGATATATATTAGGATGAGGTCTACAAACATGTCATTAATAAACAAGGTTGTAATCATAATTAGAATTCGCTTTATTTTTTTATGTTGCCAATTTTATGCAAAGCAATGCCGTTATTTGTCTATCGAATACACTAATGTTTATTGAACTGATTATATTTGGTTTGGGGGGAGGGGAATGCACTCTTATGTCCAATGAAATTTTTTGGGGTCATTTCTTCCAGTTTTTTTTTTTTCAAGAGACTTAATGTTTGAAGGTTGATTTAAATCTTAGCAAAAGTTTCTTTTGATTTTTCTGGTGTAAGCGGCACCTAGTAGTAAGTCTAATTGAGTTGCTATTCACACATTGTCTATGTCGTAATGTTCTGTTAATTGTGGGCTTGCAAAATGAGTAATCTAATGGTCCAAGGAGGAACATAGTTTACACATTGTCATCTGACATGATAAAACTGTCATGCCCTAAACGTTGGTACATTATTAAGGTTGATATACTCTTGCAAATGTACATATTTATTTTTATTTCAAAAAAAGGTTGAGATCATTTTCTTCAAAATATCAAATCTTGAATGTCTGGTGTCATTTTATATACAGATTGTATTCAAAGTAAAGTTCCCCTTTCAGAACTTGCGCTTTATAGGGGAGATGATGTAAAGATCACTTATGTGGCCCACCGTTAACGAGGGTGTCATGTGGTCAGCACAACGACTGACCAGCTTTACGTTTCCTCAACTAATGTCAGGTCACTCAGGTGTTGACTCAGAGGCGCCTTAAAAATCCCGAAATCTCAGTCTTCACCGAGATTGGAACCCGGTACCCCGGTTCGAAAGCTAAGCTCTTTACTACTCAGCCACCGCGCCTCCATCTAGATTCTAACTATAAGCTATTTATCTCCAAAACTTCAATACTAACTAAATAAGCCTGACTGACTCGTACAGACCAGAATGAGATGAATGCAGTGTGATGTAGCATGAGTGTTAGGCCACATTCAAGGAGTAGAGAGTAATGAAATATAGAGGCTACATTGAGGAGGCTAATAACTACCTTGCCTGGTCTAGTATGCTTCTGTCTTAACGATCATTGCCTGGTCTAGTATGCTTCTGTCTTGACGATCATTGCCTGGTCTAGTATGCTTCTGTCTTGACGATCATTGCCTGGTCTAGTATGCTTCTGTCTTGACGATCATTGCCTGGTCTAGTATGCTCCAGTCTTGACGATCATTGCCTGGTCTAGTATGCTTCTGTCTTGACGATCATTGCCTGGTCTAGTATGCTCCAGTCTTGACGATCATTGCCTGGTCTAGTATGCTTCTGTCTTGACGATCATTGCCTGGTCTAGTATGCTTCTGTCTTGACGATCAGCTCAGCAGGAAGTCTTCTCCCCCGTCAATTCCAGCACCTCCACAAGCAGGATGACCTTGACACACTTCCACTTTCACTTCTCTGTTGGACCTGCTGTAATAGCCCACTGCCTGGTATTAAAGTTTCCATCTTTCACCAAAGGTCGAGCTAAATATTTATTTTTATACTCAGAGTCATGGAGTCACTTTTTCATTCCTAGCTATGGGTTTAGACAATAAAAACACAGACTCTAAATGGCAGGAAGAAAAGTTTTCGACGTGCGCTGTCCATAGTTCAAGAACAATGACTTTAAGCACAAAGCTACTATATATTCGCGTGTTCCACAAGAGAAAAGTCAGGAAAGAAAACACATTGTTAAAAGTTATATTTTCTTTCCTTTGATGTCAATGTTTTCATTGCTAAGAAATGAAAATGACTTCAGATTTGCAGCGTTTTCATTGTAAATAGGCAGTTCATCATTCAGAATATTAAGATGTAGTTATTGAGTTCAGTATCGTGATATTCAGCTTGAAGCCATAACTAAAGAGAGGCAGGGGGCTTGATTGACTTGCATCGCTGCGTCTCAAAGACTAGAAGCCACACACCCCTAGTCTATCTCCTCCCTGCTAGACAATGTGCATGTTGATAGGAAGCACCTGGAGTTAAGCGAAGGTGTTAATTTAAGAACTCCCCTCACTGACATACATCTTCAACCTAAAACAGATGTGTTGAAATAAGTGCAGCCTTTTAAGAGCGAGTCACACGATGGCCTCGATGTGCCTGTCACACGTGCTACACACAGAGATACACTTAAGCATCTCCTGGTGTGGTTGATGAAGGCATAAAGTCGCCTCCCCTTGTCTGATCCACGCCATCACACAATCTTGTTTTCGTTATCCCTCTGGTTAAACCTCTAATGAAACACAAGTGTAACGACCAGGTATTTATGGCCGGCTGATTGGGAACTCACTAGCTTCGCCCCTGATCACGCCAATAAATTTGTTGGTTAAATGATTAGCTGGTTAAAGCTAAAAAACAAAATTGTTTAATTATTTGTGTTACCCTTGTATTCAGAAAGCGTACCATTTGCTTTAGTAAGTACACGTACTGTAGGTGAATGCGTCTTGACAACTTTTTACAACCAAATACTTCACCAATAAAAGAGAATGAAGTAACTTTGTAACCCTCCACACACCACTCATATTGAATAAGGGCGTCAGCGATCTATACAACGGACCTCATTCACCAATCGTAAACAAACAACATTTAGCCACGTGATAATATTAATAAAACAACGAAAAAAATCGTATCACGTGACAACCTTTATGGATTACGTAATTTGTATAGAAGAGATAGAGAACCACATGGCTAAATGTTGTTTGTTTACGATTGGTGAATGAGGTCCATTAAGTTCATTTCTGCCCTCCCATTTTCGTCTTCGATTTTATCCTTACGAACGATCTACCCATACTTTTCTTCCACAAAGCCTACAGTTCATCTCCGTAAAACTAAGAGGGAAGCACTAGTCCCAGGGGCGCTACTCATTGTTCTGTTAACCCTCAAACAACATGTTTTAGTCTGGTCGTGGAAATGGTCAAGCAAATATATAAACAAACCTAAGTATAAGCCCGTTGGTGTGAATTTAAAAACAAACGATCAACAAGTGGAAAAGAAAAAAGGTTGTGTGGGTCTAGAAAGTTATATTAAATATAACTTGACTCATTATTAAACGTATATTCTACTAGCTACGACCAAAAAGCTAGGCCATTACATATAGAACTATGAAGATTTAGCAGGATATTAATTGTATCAAACATTACAACAGTAAACATGTCATGTCATGTCATGCGCATATTGAGGTGTTTCTTCGTTGTCTCACTTTTAAGCACCACATTATATTATGCGCTGTTTCCAAAGACGTGCTCTGCTATGTCATTGCCTCTTTTGACTTCGATGGCCCGTTCTCTTTCGTAGCCTTTTTGTTTTGTTGTTCCCCAGTTTTTGGAAACGTTTGTTATTTTATTATTTTTACTTTATCTATGTACTTGCTCTATGTCAGTTCGCTATTATAGTTCGGTGGGGCAGCGATTATAGAAACTCCTATTTGTCTTGTTTAGGGACTCAGGCTTGGAACAGGGTGGTAGTCATGCTTCATCTGAGCGTAGTCTGTTGGCGTTGTATGGGCCATACTTGGTCTTTGTGCATGGGCGAATTTGGTTGTGGGCAGAGCCCGGAATCTATCGTTCACATTGTGACCAAGGTGAGCCTTTGTTACGCCAATGATATACTTGTAAATAATGCATGTTCAAGAAATGAATACCTTATAGGGCCTGTATTTGTTTTCTCTCATTGTTATGTTTGAACTATCATTTATATCATACATCCTTAAACATTTGTCACTTTACTGCTTGTGTTTAAATACCTTAAGTTAGCCCATGGGCATTACTTGTTTGACTTAGTTAACGTAGCAAGATAATAGACTGTCAATGATGCCATTGAGACGAATCAAGTCAAAAATACAACCTCGGCAGTTACATCGGGACTTCATTTTTGTTAAGAACAAACACACACAATGACATTATAATAGAGCCCAAAGAGACAATGATATACGAGTTTTCAAAAGATTCCATCAGTGCCAAATATTTAATGTTGAGCTTATGGCCTACAATGCATATACGACTATATATCAATCTTTCAATCGATGCTTAGTTAACTATAAGACCAAATGGCAGTACGCGGATTCGGCCCCTTGGGAATACAACATTTATAATACATCAAAATGGTTATTATTCAGGTTGCATTATATTTAAACATGTGATACCTAAAAATGCCTTTACTTAAAACTTGAAAATACTCCCAAGTCTGAATATCAATTTATAATATAATGTAAGATTTTTCTAAAATATGTCTTCAATATTGTGTAATGCAAGAATTTATATTATTATTATTATTATTATTATTATTGCATACAAGATAACTTCAGTACTAAACACTAAGCATATCACATTCAGACAATTAAAATTGTCTCACCTATTTAGACTTATTAATAATTGTACACGTTTGCTGCCCTACTTAAGCCCGCTATTATGTTTTTGACCACGTGTTTGTTTGTTTTTTAATTGACCCAGCTTACCCTAACCCAATTTACACTAACCACCACCATTTTCTTTTCTACTCACCCCAGATGCACATTAATAAAATTTGCATTTGAGTCTTACTCACGTTGAAACCCTTCAATCCAGCGTGAACACCAGGTGTATGACCTAGTTTTGTATGCAAGTGTATGTATGTAGAAATGTATGCGTATATTTACACAGAAACACTATGCAGTAATATATATGTATTCTATATAGTCTCTCTCTCTCTCTATATATATATATCACATTCCAATGCACCGCCCACTGTGACAACTGTATTTAGGCGGTGACCTATGGGTTAACGCCAGGTTTCTTGCTTTATAATCTCATATTCAATAACTCGTTGATATGAAACAGAAGCTGCTTTTCATTGTCTGATATATATGTATATATATATATATATATATATATATATATGTTCTGTCCTTAGAAAGTGGATGAGGCTGGCATGTGGAAATAAAGCGTTCGTATAGCCAGCCATTCCTTCATTTAGAACAAAACAAATGTTCAATTGCAATGCTACTTGTTTTATGTGTACAAATCGGGGCCGAGTTAGACACCCAGTCCGCCCCTGCTTCTGACTCAAATTTTACAATTCGTATATCTGTATCACTTTTTTTTTTTCAAATCATTAGTTGGTAGCAGTCAGTCCTTGGCATTGTTGTTGTTGGGTTTTTTTGTTTCTATTTATTTATCTCTCCTAAGCTCCTCTTTTTAATTTCTTGCGTTGTTTTTTTAGGTTGCATTATATCGCCCCCACATTTTCCCATATCCCTTTCCCTTCGTTTTCTCTCGCTGTATTGTATTGCTTAAAGAGCGTAAAGCGGATCTTAAATATCAAAATGTAAACAATGGGCAGATTACTGTGATTAACCTGAGTACGAAAATTCTCTCATGTTGTTGAGATGCTGGAGGAAGTAATCACTCACACACTCATACTCACACACTCACACACACACTCAGGTATAGGACAAACAAACGTAAACAGATGAATGTCTTAAACTTCGATTGTAGGCGAAAGTGTAAATAGGCTTACTGGTTTCTCTCTTTCTGTTAAACGCGAATAAGACACTTAGATCCAATTCCATTGAACAAATCTCATTTTTAATCCTAGAAATCAGCCATTAAAACCATAAACCATTGACTTAGTTTCTATCTCTATTTAACATACACGACTAGATTATCACACGGATACTCTTAGTACGTGAGTATCTTCTGTTTGAAAATAAACTCTAGTTATGGAGTGTGTGTGTGTGTGTGTTTTTGTGTGTAAGTATGGTGATGGTGAGAAGAGGTTAGAGATAAGTTAGTAGCCATGCAGTGTGAATGATGCAAGATACGTCGGATTGTCGTAAGCTGTCTTGGATAGGTCAGGCGCCTCCAGAATGCCAGAGTGAAAAGACGTGATTTTGTAAAGAGCTATATTTATTTAAAATAAAGTCTACTACATTTATTTCAAGTTACAGTTGTCTATCTATATATATATATATAATTCTCTTCATGGCTGATCAGTTTCAACACTAAAAAGTAAAGGAAAGATCACTCTTTTATTTCTGCAAGTCGGACCAGAGTTACCCCATGAAAAGAAAAGAGGTGGGGGGGGGGGACACGTAGTATTCGGATGTCACCGGACTAAAACATTGTGACCAAGAAGTCATGGAAAGATCACTCTTTTATTTATTTCTACCCCATGTAACTTTAGCGTCGAAAAAAAAGAGAGATGGGGAGAACAAGTAATCTACACTGTATTCACCCGTCACTAAATAGCAAGTCCGGACTCAACCGTTATGGAGCCTTATGCGAAACGGATTTCGCGGGGCCAAGTTTGGGTAGGGAGACGGATCATAGTGAAAATTAAGAGTTTGTATTAGAAAATAAACACGTCTTTGCATTTTATTCACTCTTTACCACTTGCAGAATTACTTTAGGAGCCTTGCGTGTAGTGAAGTCATATAGTATATCATAAAAAATCTTTTTTTTTTACATAGATCACGCTCAATAGTAAGAATTACCAAATGTTTCAATCTATCTAAGAGAATTGTTGACCTCAAGTAATTCTTCATTAGTTTGAGGCGCGAGAAGCTTCTTTCACCAAATTCCACAATTACGGGTATTGCATAATGCTGTTGTTTTTTTTTATCGCGCGTAGGATTGGCGTTTTCCATATTGAATCACACCCCAAAATGACAATTTTCGTCTATATCTTTCAAGAGCTTTATATTGTATGAGTTTTCAAAATTTTTTAGTAATTTTTGGAGATTTCCATGACTTTTTCAAATATTTTGCTATTTCAGAAGATTTCCAGGAGCTCCTGGTAAATCAGGAGGCCGCGGAAACTCTGTTTTAAGTTGTAAAATGGTTTAATTTAATATTTACACCTAGAATCAGCGCGGGTCCTTTGTAAGTGCGGGGCCCACTGCGGTCCATAGGTAGCAGTGGCCTAAGGCCGGACCTGCAAAATAGCGGCTTATGCAAGTATTGTAATAAAAGTTATATATAGTATTTTTTCACAAAGAAGTTATTCAAGTTATTTCAAAGTTTAAAACATAGTAAGCCCACAGCGGTATTATTGCTTACCAGCAGCTTGATGCTACAAGCCAAAACCGCCAACAGCAGTCTGTAGGCCTAATTTATAAGATAAGAAAATCTCATTTATATTCTTTAAGTAGCCCTACATTTTTTAACCACGATGTTACACAATATACAACACATATGTACAGTGTAACAGTAGCACTAGATACTTTATTGTCTCTCCCTCTAGCTTCTTTCCAAAGCCATTTTTTTCCTTGCATCAATTCCGTGTGTGTTTCCTGTCTTTAAACCACGCCCACTGAGCTAGAAAATATCACGTGATTTTCTATACCTCCAGCTCTGCACACATATCTATTGTATAACAATCTGTTCTATATACTGGATTCTGTCATAAGTACGGAAGGAGGGCATCCAATATTTTCACAGCACAAAGTTAATGAAAGGATTGTAAAAAGAAAAGGTTTCCTTTCAGACCTTGTGGTATATAAGGCAGATGATGTAAAGGTCACCTGTTTCTGTGGCCTACGGTTCACGAGGGTGTCATGTGGCCAGCGCAACGACCAACCGCCTTTACTTTTCCTCAACTTATGTCAGGTACCCATTAGAGGTGGATGGACTTAGAGGCGCCCAAAGTTCCAAAAATTAAAAATCTCAGTCTTCACCAGGATTCGAACCCGGGACCCCTGGTTCGGAAGCCAAGCGCTTTACCGCCCAATACAATGCAATGTTTTGTACGCATCTATTTTGAGATCGATCTACTTCGTTTGAGAAATAGATTATAGACAAAACCTAGTTATCCCGCCTTAAATACTCAGACACAAATTTAAAGGCACAGTTATTATTCCATAGCTAGGACAAATTCGCACAAGGGCTCCTTTTCCACTAGTGCCGTCAGAGCATGCAATGGGTTGCCTTAATCAGCCAGGAAAACAAACGACTTCGCAGAGTTTAAGTCACTAATTAACATTCATGACTAAACTGACACATGAAAAGCGTAGAACGTATTTATCTTCCATTTTAAAGTAACGTCTGCAATTTATAAGAAAAGATAAGACATGTAAAAAGTAAAAATATTTTTGATATAGTCATAGACAGAATGGTGCACACGTGACCACAAAATAATGTTTACTCATTGACAGTTACTGGTTTTCCTTGTGTGAAAAAAATAACATTTTCTCTGTAACTTCTTTACCACAGCCTGCGCATCTCTACCCGATTACCTTCGTCTGATTACTTTTGTCTGGTTACATCTGTCTAGTTACCACTGTCTGGTTACCTCTGTCTGGTTACCAATGCATAAATATCTCTACCTGATAATTTCGGTTATATCGGTCTACCTATCTTTGTCTTGTCTGCCCCTTGTTTCTCAGAGTGAGACTCAAATTATATCAGAATTTAATTTGCGGAATTGTTACGTACAAATCGCCTAGAGCTAATTAACAGTCAGGGTAATGATTCTGTTTTGAAATGAACAGAATGAAAAGAGTGACCTCATATTTTGGAAAGAGGCTGTGCTACCTGGATACCAGACTACCTGGGTCAGCTAAGCTAAGCTAACAACAATGAATCACTTAAATAGTGGATTTTTTTTTTTGAAGCGCCGCTTGCATGAACAGGAGGTGGGGGAGGGAAGTGGGGGTAAACATATGTGACGGAACTTATTTACGAAAGGGCTTAATGTAGTGTAACGTGTCATAGTTAAAGATTTCTTTTGTAGTTTGTTATTGATGTTGTTGATAATGATCTAGTTGTTGCTGATGTTGTTGATAATGATCCTGTTCTTGTTGATGTTGTTGATAATGATCTAGTTGTTGTTGATGTTGATGATAATGATCTAGTTGTTGATGTTGTTGATAATGATCTAGTTGTTGTTGATGTTGATGATAATGATCTAGTTGTTGTTGATGTTGTTGATAATGATCTAGTTGTTGCTGATGTTGTTAATAATGATCTAGTTGTTGTTGATGTTGTTGATAATGATCTAGTTGTTGCTGATGTTGTTGATAATGATCTAGTTGTTGTTGATGTTGTTAATAATGATCTAGTTGTTGCTGATGTCGTTGATAATGATCTTGCTCTTGTTGATGTTGTTGATAATGATCTTGTTCTTGTTGATGTTGTTGATAATGATCTAGTTGTTGTTGATGTTGTTGATAATGATCTAGTTGTTGTTGATGTTGTTGTTTGGTTAGCTCTTGAGATGATGTCAAGTGGTTAATTCCCCCCCCCCAAAAAAAATAATTCATTTACTTTACAGTGGAAGTAAAGCATGTAGGCCTACTAATGATGACATTGGCGTACTGTTGGTGTTGTCTAGACATTACAATGATCAGTTGCTGTTACTTTGTCTATTTGTACCAGATGTTTTAAGGACTTTAAACCATGCTTACTAAGTTTAGCCTGCCTAAAGCTCTATTAACCTTATCTGTCAGGTTAATGAAGAAATATTTAGTAAAGACGCCCTCTCTCTGTGTATCTCTAACCGCATTTAAGTGTGTGGGTTTCTATGTTTTGGCCACACATTTGTTTGATCCATTTGTTCAAGAAAACTTCTTTCTGAAAATAAATAAAATTTAATGGTCCTGGAAACATTTTGTTCTCTTTTTAAAGAAACAAGATGATAAGAAATGAAAGCCAAAGTCAAATAGTGTGTTGTTTTTTCCTGACACCTAAACCTAAACATAACATATAGATCTGCTAGAGGAAGTAAGGTATCCTAACAGTGCATGGCACCTCGACCTTAAGGAAGATAAAAAAAAAAAAAGACATGTACCAACTGAAAAAAAAAACACGGCAGAGAATTCTAAAGATCTGTTTTTGATGGTACACATAAGTATAAAGAATAAGTGGTCGAACCTACGGGTCAGTATTGCTTACACATTACGTCACACACAAAGTCACTCTTAAATAGCATTGAAAATAGTGCCTACCCCTTAATGTCACGCGTTTGGTAAACTGTAAGTAGACGTTTTGAGCACGTTAGATAAATATCATATCCAAGAACACCTCCTGTCCTGCTTAACAAGATAAATATCATATCCAAAAACACCTCCTGTCCTGCTGAACAAGATAAGTATCATATCCAAGAACACCTCCTGTCCTGCTGAACAAGATAAGTATCATATCCAAGAACACTTCCTGTCCTGCTGAACACGATAAATATCATATCCCAGAACATTTCCTGTCCTGCTGAACAAGATAAATATCATATCCAAGAACACTTCCTGATCTGTTGAACATCATAAATATCATATCCAAGAACACTTCCTGTCCTGCTTAACACGATAAGTATAATATCCAAGAACACTTCCTGTCCTGCTGAACAAGATAAATATCATATCCAAGAACACTTCCTGTCCTGCTTAACAAGATAAATATCATATCCAAGAACACTTCCTGTCCTGCTTAACAAGATAAATATCATATCCAAGAACACTTCCTGATCTGTTGAACAAGATAAATATCATATCCAAGAACACTTCCTGTCCTGCTGAACAAGATAAATATCATATCCCAGAACATTTCCTGTCCTGCTGAACAAGATAAATATCATATCCAAGAACACCTCCTGTCCTGCTGAACAAGATAAATATCATATCCAAGAACACTTCCTGATCTGCTGAACAAGATAAATATCATATCCAAGAACACCTCCTGTCCTGCTGAACAAGATAAATATCATATCCAAGAACACTTCCTGTCCTGCTGAACAAGATAAATATCATATCCAAGAACACTTCCTGTCCTGCTTAACAAGATAAATATCATATCCAAGAACACTTCCTGATCTGTTGAACATCATTAATATCATATCCAAGAACACTTCCTGTCCTGCTTAACACGATAAGTATCATATCCAAGAACACTTCCTGTCCTGCTGAACACTAACAGACATTTTCCCATCTTATTTGTAAAATGATTTATACATACAACGATGCACGGTGAAAGCTGAAGCTAAATATTGTTCTAAAGACCTAACAAATAATGTCTACAAGAGAAGAGATGCATAATATAAATACTACACTATACTTACTTAATTTAAAAAACAAAACGCTTGCATAAGACCAAAAGCAGTGGCATAGCTAGGGTGGGGGGAGGAGAGGGGAGACTTTGAAAATCCCTCCGGGCCCCCACTTGAGGAGGGCCCCCAAATGATTGTTTTTACATTAAAAAATAAATATTACGCCAAATGCAGGGGTCCCAAAGAGGTCAAGTCTCCCGGGCCCCCAAACGATGGAAAATTACTAGCTACGCCTCTGACCAAAAGTAGCTGTTGCACCTGGTTTAAGAATAGTTGAGAAATCGTTTTTGCTAAAAAAGCTTTTTTGTTTTAAGTTCAAAGTGTGACATACTGACGGACTGTTTCAGTGAGAAAGACCAATATATGGACAGACAGACAGACAACATAAGCAATTGCGGCTTTATCCAACGATAACCGCAAAATAAAGTCAAATCAATAAGGATGTGTGCATTTAAACGACAGATGCAGTTTACGCTAGAAAAATAATGTGTTTTTTTGAAGATGACTTTTAGTATCGTTTTATAAAAATAAAGAAAAGGTCTTTGGCTAACAAATTTCATGATTTACTTCTAGGTCTATATCATAGACATTGTTTTCGAAGGGGAAAAAAAAGCGAAACATTGACCCCATGCTGCTATTGATGTTACTTGATTTTATGTGGAACATTCTTCATATTGCATAGGGATACGTGCACGAGGAGCTGGTTACGTGCTTGGATGTGAGAGGTTATTCGGTAGTGTTGCGCCCAGCGTGATTGATGTCCTGAGATTGTAAAGCCACTTCTCGATGCTGCATTGCTCCGTGCTTTATGATTGCTATCGGATTTCGTGACGTAAGACTCAACAAGGGCTGATATGTTGCATTCTTAATTCCATGCAGTTCAGGCCGATGTTTCTTCCCAGATTTGTTGGTTAATGTTTGAATGAATCTTATTTTTTTGGTTTATAGTGAGACTTAAACGCGCATTACGTCACTTCCGCGCGTCTCGCTTAGCATAAGCTAACAAAAGTTAGAAATCACAGCAATTTATTTGGGAAGTCTTAAAATATTAGGAAGGTAATTTTTTTTAATCTAATCAGGTTCTATTTAAATATGAACATACAGATATAAAACAAGGTTACAAAGACAGTTTGTGTGGAAAGACAAACTCAAAATCGGCCCCCGAAGTGGTCCACACATGTAGGTAAAGAGGCAGCTTTCAATATTTTCAGAAAGTTTATCAGAATGAAATTTTATCAAGGGCAAATGACAGAGAAGAATGGAGAAAGAAGGTTGACAGATCTTGTGTGGTGCCCCAACGGTTCAGCAGACCAAGGGATAGGTGAAAGTGAATGTAAAGTTAGATATGAACTTGACCTAACGAATGTCTTATAATGATTATCTAATTGTTTTGTAAAGTGTCAATCTCTTATACAAAGCCCCTGTGTAAACCGCCCGTTCACGTGATAATATGAAAAACTACTTAGTAATTGTTGTGTTAAATTATGTTCCACTTATAGATCTATGCATACTAAAAATATTTTTTTTTCTTTTTAAAAAAAAGTAAACTTTCTCTTTTTTTTGTAAATTTTGTAGTTAGTATGACAGAACTTAATAACTTAGCAATGTGTTAAACATATGGTAAATAGATATCTCCCTTACTAAATAGCCTCCTGTGTTTGTTACTATTAGTTGTGAATACTGGTAATAGTGTATTTTTATGAAAAAAACTGCTTGCATAGTAGATTTTAAAAATTAAATTTTTCACTTTCAGAAAAGAAAAAAGTAGCCGTTGCATCAGAACTTTGAAAGGTCTAAAATATCATGATGTCGGATTTTCACTATCTTTTCTAGTTTACGAGATCTAAACGGGACGGACGGACGGACGGACATTCCACACAAAACTAATAGCGTCTTTTCCTCTTTCTGGAGCCGCTAAAAATCTGCCTCAGCGTTTGTTTCTACATTTCAAAACCCATAAGCTGAGGTTGTTTATCAAAACTATGCCCAGAAAACAAATTATCTTTGTCCTACTTTCACGTGAGTAATATTTCAAATTCCATGTTTTAAGACTTATATGGCTGACAGGTCGTGTACTATGCCCTGTCATCAATATAGTCTCGAGTTCAAACCTCGGCCACTGCCATCATTTACCGTCCTGCTGAGGGTCTGCCTGGGAGATGATCTTTTATTTCAAAAAGGAACTTCCGAGACATTTAAAACAACAACCAATAAAAAAAAATATTTAAGGCATTATGGGACAGCGGCCCTGGACTCGTCACAATCACCCAACTCCATATTTATGCCAATCAATGGTGGAAATTTCAGCCGATGCCTAAAACCTCACCCCTACCACATTAAAAAAAAAAGCTTTCGTCAAGCCAATTCCATTGCATAACTCATTATTAATGTTTACATACAAATAATAATAACAGTTACCTAGGTAGGTCTGCACATTTTTTGCATATCGCATATAAATCTTCAGTATCGCATATCGCCCCAGTAGGCCAACTCCATATGCTGTCTAATATAGACGCACTCTAGCACCTGCACTGGGCAAATAAGACATTAAGAGACCTTTATCTTCGTAACATCTGGCCCAGATTATCGTGCCTGGATATTTGGCCATTGTCGTATGGCTCACCTTAAAGATTTATCGAAGAATACAGGTCTTTTGTGTAATAATTATAGAGGTGTGTGCCGCTCGTAACCCTCTAAGTAAGTGTACACCTGAAATTATCATTTTAGGGTCTCTGTCTCTCTATTCACTTGAAAGTAGCAATGAATTTCTCAGTCTTTAGAGGCCTGTCTCTCTCTCTCTCTCTCTTATATATATATGTAAGAGAGAGACAGAGAGAGAGAGAGAGAGAGAGAAAGATAGATAGATAGATAGATAGATAGATAGATAGATAGATAGATAGATAGATAGATAGATAGATAGATAGATAGATAGATAGATAGATAGATAGATAGATAGATAGATAGATAGATAGATAGATAGATAGATAGATAGATAGATAGATAGATAGATAGATAGATAGATAGATAGATAGATAGATAGATAGATAGATAGATAGCACAGCACAGGAATTGATGGGGAAAGAAAATATTTTTTCAGCTTCCTTTGTGTATTTTAGTTGATTACAACGGTTAGTGCTTAAGTCGAGGTTAAACTTGTGATTGAGTAGAATAACGTGCTTGAATACCTTACTCAAAGGTGTTTTAATTCGTTTGTTTGGATTGCAGTACTCAAACCGTCTCCTAGGTAAACCTTTATCCGCAAATCCACGACAAAGTTTCTACAGTAAAAAAAAAGCATAAATAATTAGAAAGAATACGCTCTTATTTTTTTCTAAGCTTGAATGGAAAAGGGAAACAGAAAAGTTTTCTGAGATTATTATTTAAATGGAATTAGTGCTGTTGTAACCATGTTTTACGTGTTTCGGATGTTCCTTCCGAGTTGAAGATAGTTTACTTCCTAGTCCAAACCTCCCGCAAGACGACGGGGGATGGGAGCGGGCAGGGTTTGAACCCGGGACCATTGATAAATCCAAACGACAGTGCTGCTCTAATATAAGCGATTCGTCTCTTGTTGCGACACTTCAAACCCCTACTTAGTGACAAAAAAAAAATAATCTAAACAAATATCCGCAAGTTTGTCTTTTGAGCAATACAATAACAGTGTACTTAACTAGACCATATGTTCTTATATGTTTATATATTTGGTAGGGACTTTTGTTTATTTGTATGAATCATAGAGATGATTTTTTCTGTAACGAGTCATCTTATACATCTAGAATTACTTCTTTAATGCTGTCCTCTATAACTTTATTAAACCCACTTATCACACTGAGCCTTGTAATCATGTTGTTTTCAGCAGCTGTGTAAACTTGAGTTCTTGACCCTTCAGTGCTAGTTTATTTTGGCTCCATTTCATTTGTTGTTGTTTTTTTTGTTGTTTTGTTTTATAATTAGTGCCTCTGTTCTATTATGACAAAACTACACATGAATGTCCTACACAACTAATTAGACCACACAATCTGTAGCATTAAAACAAGTTTGAAATTTTCTTTAAAAAAAAAAACAAAAAAAACTCCCAGTAAGTCCAAACTTCCGTCATGTTTCCACTTCACTTAGTGCAGGACGCCAGGAAGTTTGACTCCTATACTCTGTTGTAAAATAGTTATTATATTATAGTAGGTGGCAATGAATTCCAAAGTGTGCCCTAACTTCTTTGAAATTGTTGTCGCTGTTATGTTCAGCCCAAGTGAAATTCACTTTTCAAAACGTAGTCCGTAGACACTTCGGTAAACTGACATTACTTTCTCTCTCTCTCTCTCTCTTAAGTTTCAGTAATGGTTATCTTGTTATTTCAACTACTTTTTTTTTTCTTCCAGATTTCTTCTCCTCATGTAGTGCCCGTGTTGACCTAACATAATGTCTTTGCTCAACTAGAGGAACATGTGGACATTTGTAGCAACCTCCTACAGAGATTACTCGGAGCCACCAAAAATTTAACAATGGCTTCCTTGACTTAATGTTGGTATTACTTTATAGTATTCTCTTTATATTACACCAGTAAAACTAGTGGCTAGTTTTATTACGTTTAAGCCTTTAAATTAAAGCAAGGTAATATTTGTTTGTTAATCCTCGCGTATCCGTTGATACCGAAGTATCTTTTGAAGAAACATTTTGTCTATAACTTTGGTTGTATTGAGCTAGATGACGAAACAATGCCTTTACCTTCTGGTTCTTCTTCTTCTTTTGTTGCTTCCATTCAATGCTAGCAGGAAGAAGGGATTGAGTGTGTGCAAGACAGTGCGAGTTAACATACAGACAGACAACATGGTGAATGTGCAAGGAAGGCGTGTAGTGGGGAGGGGAGGGGTTCACTTCCGTGACATTCTCAACTAGTGTTATAATGCAACCATCACTTTGGAGGGAACATAAGCCTGAGAAACAGAGTTGGACTGTTACAATACACAGCTAGTTTTGATGTAACAAATGGACACTTAGGCTCGACTCACTGTGGCGCCAGACTTTTTCCTCACCATTGATTACAAAGAAATTAACATTTAATTACGAGTTGACAGTCACCACATTAAAACTTTTTCTTCAAAACTTTAAGACGACAGAGTGAGTCTAGGCCATAAGGGAATCATTTTGCAAGAGTCTAAACGTTTTGATTGGACTCGACTCATATTCCAAACAAGTTCTTGAGAAATACATCAGCCATTTAATACTCAAACAAACAGACGACAGCAAGACACTGACATTATTTTGTCATATTTTTTTTATTTAATTTTTTTGTTTTATTTCACATGTAAAAGTACAAATATTGCAGAACAATCAAACTACCTTGAATAAAACAGGACAACAGTCTAAGAGCCTTTGATAGCTTCATAATGCAGATCATCAAACACAATTAACATGGCAACAGTAGTCCGTTTTGTGTGTT
Organism: Biomphalaria glabrata; assembly: GCF_947242115.1. Taxonomy (NCBI): domain Eukaryota; kingdom Metazoa; phylum Mollusca; class Gastropoda; family Planorbidae; genus Biomphalaria; species Biomphalaria glabrata. The sequence goes on along the minus strand of NC_074715.1, from coordinate 45,202,050 downwards.
CACTAGTAGAACCATTAGAATTTGTCGTTGGCGCAGTTCTGTGGGCATGTCAATCTTATTGCGTTCATCTGACTCTGCGCACTGACCGACCATTATAGTTTTTTGTTTTTTTTCGGTAATTAGTTAAGTTTTAGTGTCCTTTCAAATTCAGTGTATTTTATGGAACTAAAAGAGGAAAGTATTCGAACCAAGAAACTAACAACCAACCAAATTAATCAAATTGAAATCAAGTGGCCCGGTGTGGTTGCTGAGGTGGGAGAGGGTTCTAAAATTAGGACTAGAGTTCCAGCCCTAGCAACAAAGAGGAGAACAAAAATACAGTCAAACAACAATAGTGAAAAAAAAACAAAAAAACAAAAAGAGAATGCCAACTAACAGAAAAGGCAAAAAAGCACACCAACTGGCACAGAATATTTAGTAGAAAGTAAAGAATAATAAAAGTGTATTTCTGTTAACTGAAGCACGAATGAAGACATCACAGCCGCCTCTTTGTTCGAGTACTTCAAAATATAAGTTCAACATTTCTAAACACCAATGTTTCAGTTAACAGAAACACAAAATTGGGGACAAAAAGTTAGGGTTAAAATGACGCGTCTCACACAAGTCCACACATTTTATTTTTCGTCAAAACTGAAATGACAACCAACTAGTATTAGTAATTGAACGCAATCTAAGGAGATGAAATTCAACCGAAATTAAATGTTAAGTACCAACCGCTAGAACAAAATAATTTTCAAGATGCTTTGGGTGGGAGGACAAACAAAAGTAATATCAAGGACAACTTAATTTTGGTGTTAGCTTGGTTTCCGTTTCATGAGATCACTTTGAAAACATTCTATGGCTGGGATTTAAACCCATGCCAATTATATTTCTACAAACGAGACTAACTCAATGATATGATAAACATTTGGAATGAATTGGAATTAAATAGACAAATTCGTTTTTTTTTTTTCTGTTTTTTTTTTGTGTTTTTTTTTGGCGCTGAAAAAAAAATGAATATAATAAACACCAAACGATTAAAAATGAATCCAACACGCAATATGAAAACTATTAAAACAACCAATATATAGAATACGAATGAGTTGTTTCAAGAAGAGCTCAAAAAGCGAGACAGCATTTAGAGACTAGACATTGAGAAATATGGAGATATCTTCAACAAAGTAAAGTCAAAAAAAAAAAAAAAAAAGAAACTTAGACCATGAACAGCCGCCTACTTGGGAAGCAAACAGTCAAATCTAAAGAGATCTAGATCTAGGACTAGACCAAACCACTTCATGGGTGTTTGATTTAAAAACACAAAATTAAGAAAAAAAATCGCCATCAACTAGCATTTGGTGTATTGATTTTGGTAGCAACTTGTTCGGGTAACAATATCTTCAAAGAAAAAAAAACTACTTAGTAAAAATATGTCGGATTCAAAAGAGCTCTACGTTTGAATCAACACAGTTTTGCCTTCCTAAGGAAGCGACAGGGTACAGGCGACAACATAAACGTACCACTTGATTCTAAACAAGTCCAAGAATGTCACATAAAAAGGGTATATAGTTCAACACAATGGGCTGCATGGCTATGTGGAATACATTGTCAAATGAAGTGACAACATTTAGACGAAGAACAAAGAGATGAACCAAAGAGTGTACAAGAAATGGGTTGGGAAAACAAACGGATGAAATAAAAGAACCAAGTATCCAACAGAAGTTGAACTAAAAGTGAAGGTGGACAAACAATGGATCATGTCGGACAGAAAGAAATCAAGATACATATGTCATATTTCAACACAGAATTCAATCCTACTCTCATTGTTCCCACCTACTTTCAATACATCTGCATGAATGTTTTGACTATTTGTTCCGTATCTAGTTATAAGATGGTTAGATACAGACAATGGTTCAGGTTTTGTTCATGAAAAAAAAAAAAAAAAAAAGAGGCGTGGTACTGATTGCCCGTCGCCTATTGTTGTGTGTTATTGCCTGTCATGTATTTGATTAATAATTCAGTCATGATGAGCATAATAAGTTCTACCATACTTTAAGAGAGCTTTCAAAAAAAAAAAATACATGTTTGTAAAATGACCACAAATAGTGTGGCGTCATATATAAAATGGAATTGCATATATTATTGATAGGCGCATTGTGCCTTAAACAGTTGAAGGTGGAAGGGGTAGAAGGAAGGCGAGGGCGGGGGAGGGGGGAAAGAGAACAAAGAAAGAAATTAGAAGAATGACTTTTGTGTTTATATCTTAGACATGATGACATTTGGAGAGGACCAGGGATGGAAATGTGTTCAAACGAGAAGATCTGAAGTGAGAAAAAAAATATATATATAAATAAGCAAAGACGAAGTTTTACCGCGGGACAACGGAATACAAAGTGTAGACATTTGTCAAATTGTCAACACTTTAGCCTCAACTAATTTGGTTTAAGTATACAATAGTCATGAATGAATGCACTCAAATCTTCGCACCATCTGAGCATTTTTTTTTTTGCTTTGTTTCAGAAAAAGAGATATGGATCTTACAAAAAAAAAAGTTTGTGACAGGGTCGGAACATTATAAAATACTAATAACTTGGGAGCAATAAAATCTCCCAAACAGAAATATATATATCATCACCCTAAGAGATATAATGTATATAATAGATATAAATATAATACATGGTATACACAATAGTGATTTAAGAGCAATATGACTGAATAACCAAAGAAGCGTCTAGGGTTATTGTGTGTTTGTTTGACAAAACCCAACAGCAGTCACAAACAGCACTCATTTCTGTTGCACTGGGATAAGCACAAATGTTGCATACAATAGAAGAATTCTATGGCACACGTCAGGTGCCTTTTGCATTTCCCGTAAACAAAAACAACCCATACTGGTTATTTTATTTGCCTATGTATAATACTATCACATGTTTCAACTTTAACTGTATACAACAGTAGAAAGAGAAATTAGAGACAAAAGCATTGCTAAGCACTGTTGCGACTTTTAAGGCCTAATTCAGACAAGTGTTTTGCATATTCCGATAGCACTTTTAGGCCTACTGATAATAAATAGGCTATAGGTTTCTGAGAAATCTATGCGAAATCAAGACTTGACTCAATCCATGACACCCTATTGAAAAAATACTGCCATCTCGCGTATCCCAAACATCCTAATGAGGTCAGTACTCAAGATGAATGTGTTACCGATGTTACAATTGAGATCCAAATTTGTGACATCAACAAGCCAGGCTTTATTGTTAAGTTTAAAAAAAAATCACTTCCCACTTAGCATGCAACAGTGCTCAACATTTCCAAGATTGTGTGCCAATCCTTGGACAGCAATAGAAAACAACGTTCAAAACGCAACGAAAACACAGTTAACAAAGATATTGATCACATGGTAGCGATGACGATAGAATGAAACAATCAATGAAAAGGCTGCCCATTCCATAATGAGTCCACTTGGCAGTTGCGGGAATACATCTAGAGATAAACATTCCATTGGGTTATGTATGCTATAATGCCATCGTGTTATTGTTTTTTACCAGCAAGGACCAAGAGAACATTGATTACTTTAACATTACTGAATTGTGTGTACAAGGCAATTCATTATATCAGATAGCCACGCGGTGGGTAGACATTACTTACTGTGCATTGATTTCACATAGACTTTAGAATCAATCAGTTCCAGAACTCATTAAGTCTTTGTCATATATAAGAAAAATACTTAGCGAATGGGTGATTCTTAAACAAAAAAATTATTTCAAGTTCAAAGAACAATCAACACTTGAACAATGAAGAAGACCCAATGAAAAAAAAAAGGGCATCAGCAAACTTGCGATATGGAAGATCTCAACTATTTGCTCAGATTCAAATCAGCAATTCCTCACAGTTCTAATAACATAACACCAATGACACAAACCGGTTTAACCCAACCAGTTATTTAGTTGTAGGAGAGGAAAAAAAAAAACATCAAAGTGAAACCGACGGAACAAATATTTGCAATTTGGTAGGCTTACACAAAGAGCAAACAGAAATAAAATCATGAGTAAACAAAGCCAATGAAGAGACTCAAGTTCATGTCATTATCAACATTGTTCTAAAGTAATCAATGGTTTAGAATTTGTACTCTGATGTCTTTCCAAAGTTTTCAATAGTTAGTACACTGATGGTTAGAGTTAAAACAATGATGATCATGCTACATCAAACTCTTATATTCAAATTATTCAAAGGTTACAGCTTGAATGAAAAAGATGATTCAAAAAAATTTACCAAGTCAGTCATTGTAAAACATTACATAGGATGGCTAAACAAAGAGATGGTTTATTTATATATATGAGATGGTATATATATATATATATATATATATATATATATATATATATATATATATATATATAGGTAAAGAAACAAAAATGTATACTTCATGCCACAACAAAAACACAAACTCAGTATATAAACAGAAGAAAAAATGTTTAATAGATAAAGCATAGAACAAAATTGTTTCCTTCTCGGAGCCAGAAAAACTAAAACCTAAAAAAAAAAGTAAACTAATTAAATGAAATGAAATGGAAGAAAATAAAAGACAACAAAGAAGACCAGAAGAAAAGAATTAAACTAATAAAAGCTTGATGGTTTAAACTAGAACACAAAGTCTACATAATGAGAATCAAAAGACATAAAAATAAGAGCCGTTGAGCTTCTACGTGCACCTGAAGCGCAGTAAATACATTACAAACATCCATACATGACAAATATTATGCAGTTATGTTTTGCAAAGTGTAGCTTTTAAAAAAAAACATTTTAAAATGTTAAAAAAAAAAAAAGAAAACAACCAAAAAAAAAAAGGAAAGAAAATAATGAACCATGAAATAAAAATCCAACTCAAATTCTACAAAAAGAATAAAACATTCATTGAAATGTTATTGATTATGCACAAGGAGAAAAGGGGGAAAAGGTCGTATAGGTAAGTGATTTTGCTGCTTTTTTTTTTTTGTTTGTTTTAGAATAAACATTCTTTTAAATCGGGGTTTTGGAAAAAAGAGAAAAACTGGGGAAGTAAAGAAAAATAAATTTAAAAAAAAAAAAAGATACCAAAAAAAATTGGTTATAAATTAGTTGTAAAATATGTCCTTACAGCATAATGAAAAACTTTACAAATTTACATTTCAGCCCCAAATGAACTGTTTGTTTTATATAAAAAAAAATATATATCACCCAACATTGGTTTAAAAAAAAAATGTCAAAGTGGTTAGCAGATTTCTTCACAGCATTACAAAAAGTGATGACAATGTCACTATTTGCTTGTTTGGTTTTTATAGTGCTAGGCTCTCTGTGTGGGTTGTATGCTTATAAAACTCTGTTGTTGTTTTTTTCAGACTAAGTACTACATAAAAATCAGGTATTCAATAAATCTAATCTAAATCAGACATAGACTTATTTTGTTATTCTTAGATATCACTTGTAAGCTTTTTTTTTTCAGATATATATATATATGTATATATAAACATGTTGAAGAATCCTGAGCATATAGGTAGAATATAGCAATAGATGTATATCATTATTAATTTGTTCTGTTATACATAATGTGCAAATGAAATATATATTATATATATAGTAATGGAAAGTAACTGATATTTTGTTCATTGATAAAAGAGTTAGTTATTGTTAACAATTAACAAGTTTCAGCTCTATATGTGAAGGCAGTTATATTATGAGGATTCAGAGATGCCTAATTTCAACTATTCTATGTCTTCATACAAACTGGCGTGTAAAGTCTATGGTAGGAGGGGAAAGAGTTTTTGTGTTCAATTTTCAATTTTAGTTTTGTATAAGCTCTTTTTTTTCTTTCTGTACACTAGTAATTTAAGTTGGATTACAGGAGTAAATAGAGTGATACATAAGTATGAAAACTACAGTCATGGTTTACGCCCATTTGCCTTAAATGAAACTTGCAGGACTCGGTTCCCTAAAGTAAATCCATTCAGGTTTTGTATTGCAATCAAAGCTTCCTCGTAGTTGGTCATTGTGACGAAACCGAATCCTTTGCACTTCTGTGTTGTAAAATCCCGGATGACTTTCACACTCTGCACAGCTCCAAAGGGCCCAAAGAGCTGCCACAGTACACTGTCCTCAGTGTCTGGGGCCAAGTTATAGACGAATATACACCAGCCGGTGGCATTGAGGGCTGTGGTGGATGAATTGCTACTAGTTGCTGCTGCTGCAGCTGCTGCTGCCGAAGCTGCCGTGGTGAGTGTTGTGGGTAGGATAGTGTTCTGTAGAAGACCAGACTCTAAAGGTGAGTACCTGAGAGCGAAAATGCCAAGAAATAATTAACTAACATTACATTACTTAAACTGTTTTTACTTACAGAAAATAGGGAACCAACACAAACTGTCCTTTCAAGTGAAACTCACCTAAATCGGCTTGAGGCAGTGGCGTGATGAATGGGTCCGAAAAAGCGTCGATGAGTGGGTGACAGATAGGTGGCCAGGGCTAAGGGGGCCATACCGGCCAAATTTTTGTTGGAGCTTGGGGAATTAGCAAATTTAACTGTAATGGGGTCCAAACAACCCTCAGGAATGTGGTTGTTTAACTTCTGAATGGCACGTTCAGCTTCACATCTTTGATCAAAGCGAATAAAACCAACACCTTTAGACAGGCCTGCAAAGTAAAATGTCAATTGTTAGATAAATTAATTGGACCTTGCTAATCTCTAATCCAATCTATTAAGCTTAACTCAGGTATAAAAAAGGATCAATCTTTTTATTTACTTCATGGATAAACTTATTTGTGAGCACATTATAATCTATCAATGTACTGATATTATCTATAGTAATATCTACTCTGTACAGCAATTTCGCATCTTGAAGTAATTCTAATAAAAAAACCAAAAACAATGATAACAATGCACACAAACTGATATAGCTAATATTGATAATGTGATTGATATAAACAGAACTTCAATGCAAAAGAAAAAAGTCTCAAACATATAGACAGGTGAATATAAAATACAAAACGTACGAATACGGCTTCAAGTAATGCACTGACAAAATAGCAGAAATGTGCAGCACTATTATCACATGCATTTCCATCATGTACAAAGTCAAAGTTCAAAAAAAAAAAAAAAAAGAGAGAGATGCATTAATTAAACCTAAGCTGAAAGAGTTAACCAGAGATAAATAAGAAAGTATCAAGACATTAAAAAGGTAAGTACTCGAGGTATCAGTCAACACAAGGCCCATTCTCATTGCTAATCCCAAAAGGTTTTTCTTGTTTTTGTACATAATGAAAATGCCACAGGTTCTTTTGTCAATTTAAACTTGATACGATGGAAAAACTAAACAAAGTAAAAAAAAAAAAAGACAAAACTAAAGAAATTATCTACTTATCCCTACAGAAGTAAGTAGTTTTAACAAATTAAGAATTAGGAAAAAAGCAAATGAATGGTCCACAACACTTTATATGACAATATCAAGATCTAGCAAGAAAATAACATTTGATACTAAGTCTTTAAAGTAAAAATAGATCAATAAATAGAAATAAAATAATGTCCATTTATATTTAGAAATTATAATTTGAACTCTTCCACATGTAAATTTTACAAATAGACTTACAATTTTTTAAAACGTTTTTTAACTAGTCCAATCTGGTTTTTTAATTATATATTTATTTTTAAATAGTATCAAACCAAATGAAAGAAAAATTGAAAGTGCTATTCATGAGATCTACCAATTATTTCAAAGTTTGACACAGATTACTTTAAGATTAGATTTGAACTCTCTGAAGGACTACCCACCTTTGTTTACAATATAAGTAATGGATGTTTTTTTTTTTTTTGAGAGAGATACAAATGGGATTTCTTGTTTTGTTTCAATTAGACAAAAATTCAAACCCTAACAGTGTCAAAACAAAAGAAAAAAGAGAACAAATAAAATGTTGAATACCCATTTGTTCTTAGCAACTGTGAAAGTGTGAACTAAGAAACAAAACAAAAACAAGAAAAAAAAAAGAAAAGATATGCTTATATCGGAAGGTAAAAGCATATAACGATGAAATCAATTTAATTTGTAATTGGAACAAAACGATCAGCGTTCAACAACTAGAAATATGGACCATCATGCAGAAAACGAAAAAAAAAAAAAAACAAAGAAGGAAAAAGAAAATGAACTAAACATAAGAAAAAATAGAAACGAAAGAAACGAAAAAAATGAAAATTAAAAAAAAAAAACGGCAACAAGAAGACGCTGAAGAACACCTGATCTGACCTGTGTTTGTATCATAAAGAATTCGCGATGTTATTATCTTCCCACAGTGAGAGAACAACTTCTCCAAATCTTGCTGGGCCATTGACTTTGGCAGCCCACTTACATACAAGTTGGCGCCTTTAATTGTTTCACTACTGGGCCTTGCGTATGATACCTAGAAAAATTAGTTAAAGTTCAAGTTTATTCCCTTTGTAAGGCGGGGATTTAAAATGGTAACCTCGCAGAAGGGAAACAGGAAGCTCAACGACGCCGTTGCCCTCTTCAAGATAGTAGGAACTGTCCGCATTAAGTAGCAATCATCCAAAAGTGAGAGGGGGGGGGGAAGTAAACTTCTTAAGAACAAAGGAAAAAAAAACACTTTATAGTAAGCCTGCAAAACAGAAACAAAAACAAAAAAACACGAAAGAAAAACAAAACAAAAATGAAAAAAAAAAAACACACACACAGACACAAAAATTGTTAAAATTAATAGACAAAACCAAGGGCAATTGTTGAGCAGGTATCAGCGGCTGGTAGAAATCTTGCTACATGCACTGAGATAGAGGATTTAGAAAACAACTGTCATGAAGAAAGGGTTGGCAGCAGACGACGACCAAACTTAGGAGTATACAATAAAAGGAAAAAGGGAATACACAACGCAAGCTTCTCCAACCCACAGACCATTTCATTGCCAATATGTCCATTACCCATAGCATTCGCGAATGAGTCCAAAACCCAGAAAGAAAAAAAAGAAATCAAAACAACAACTGGTAAAGAATAGGCTGCACTTGCGTACAACTAAATGACAACTCTTTTTTTTTTTCGTTTTTCTTTTGCCATTCCAAAAGCTGTGTAGAATCGGAACACAACTCTTTCTCCCGGTTAGAACAACTACTACTGCCAGACCACCAGAAACAAACAAAAAAAAATAATGCAGCAGGTGGTTGGAAACAAAGTACAGTGTAGGTGTGCACTGTGTCTACATTGGGAGTAGTACCTGTGGTTTGATCATAAAGTATTCTTGAAGTAATGATATTTCCGATCTGAGAGAACAGTGCCTCCAAGTCCAACTGGGTCATAGATTTTGGTAAGCCACTAATATATAAGTTAGCACCTTTAATATTCTCAGAGCTGGGGCGAGCTAGGGAGACCTGAAAATCAACAGAGACGTTTAAACAAATGCAAAACAAAAGAAAAAAAACAAATAGAGGACCAAAAAATAAATAAATAAATAAGATGAACAAAAAAAAATGAACAAAAGGAAAGGACATGTTGACATTACTACAGTGTGCCTGTGCAGCTATGTTTCAAACGAGATAGATCGGTTTTTTGTTTGTTAAATTGTTAGAAGTAGCTTTTCTTTTGTTTAACGCTTAACCTTAATGGTACCTAATATACATGTGTTTTTTTTTAAGTGATGAGTGATATAAGATATATACTTCAATTTAATAAAAAAGCAAATGTTATTTTGACAACTTCTTACTAAACTCTCGTTTGGGTTGACCAAGACAAACTGAAAGACAATTGTTCTAATCTTTCTTTATATATCTAACTTTGATATTTGACTGTAATTATGTCTGTTTTGATAAAAAACTGAAATAACCAAATAATACAAAGTATATGAAGATAACAAAGGATAACCATGTTGTAAAAAAGTAGCAACCAAATCATAACATTGGACTTCCTGAAAAGAAATAGTTAAATAATAAATCAAAGAAAATGTTTATTCAAAGTATGTCCAACAAAAAGTTTCAAAGAAAAAGATATAAAAAAAAAAAGCAGAAGGCTAGCCTGATGGATGATTGGCTGCTTTCTAAAACAGCCATAAGGGGAAACTTCATTTGGACTTGGAGACCTTCTGTTTTTTTCCCGCTCTTTTTGCTTGACATGAAACGAAACAAAATTTGGGGGAGTGGAACATTACTTTGGGCTCAAAAGCCCAAACTGAAAACATAGAGACAACGTACACATGTACAGGTAATGTAGACTAGGTTAGGCCTCAGGCAAACAGTCAGGACTGAAATAATAGTCAAGAGACTAGATCTAGAACAAAGTTTTAAATACAATACATTCAAACTTTGGTTAGAAATAAAAGTTACAATTAAAAATAATAATAGCATTAGATTTCTCAATCGCAGAAAAAAAAAATCTCAAATAAAAATCCGCTTTCCCATAAATGTAAATTTAAACAGAAAAGTATGGAATTTTAGTAACTTGCTATTTACAATAGATAACCTAATACTAATGTTTGACTTGACAAGGACAAAGAGCTAGGGAATAAAAAAGAGCCTAACCTTAATTGTTTTGTTCTGAAGACGAAGACCGTTCAGTGTGTTGATCGCTTTCTCGGCATCCTCTGGTCGTTTGTAGTTGACGAACCCGTATCCAAGGCTCTGGCCTGGGGATGGAATCAGAGGGTCTGTATCAGTTCACATGGGTTGTCTATGTAATTGGATCTTACAATTTAACTAGATCTAAATGTTAAACTAGAAATATAACATTAACTTGACTAGCTTCGATGCTTTAATGTCTACTTTTAAATAACTAGTTAATACGCTTTATACGTATATTGATTTTATTTATGTGTCACTGTGTGAACCTCGGTCGTGTATGTCAAAAATTAATGTTATTTTGAACGAATGTCATCGAATTAAATATGGGGACTAAAGAAAAATGGTAACAGGAAAAATAAAAAGATATTGCTGGTTTGAAAGATCGCTTTAATGAAACAGGGCTGACGATTAGGTTTGCACTATTCTTTCACCAACTCTCTTACGGAACATTGCTTTCTACTACATAAGGTACAACTCCATAACGAGCTAATTGAATGAGTTCGTCTAAAAGCTTTTCACGAAATATCGTTTCAAAAAGGAAAGTGCCATTGAAAACCACACCTATTGTAAGAGTGTAGTCTAGAGTACCACTCCTCGGAAGATTTAAAACGACGTCAAATTAATAACAATATAATGTAAACAAATGCTGGTTTAAACGTCCGCATTACGTACCTAAGTGCATTCACTGGGTAATTGGAAAAACATGTTTTGAGCCCAGGTATGTTAAATATGGAGCACAGACAGAACCGTTTAAGAGTTATCGTCTACCGGCAACCACCCCGTCTCTCACCCGTGTCGTACTAACTGGTGAGTAGCACAGGCTGATGGTGTCTGGAGTTTACACACAAAGAGAAATCGAAAAGGAGAAACACATTATGAAATCTACTCCCCCCCCCCCCCCCCACTGATCTAAAGAATATCTTAGCTGTGTAGCAATGCTCATTATAACAGCAAGAGTTCAAGTAAGCTACATGAAATAGATTTGCTACTCCAATCATTCAGTAAAAAGAAACAAAGATGACATCTGTCTTACCCAAAACGTTTATTTTTAAGGAATTGTAATAACAGCTATTCGAATCATATCAAAAGTAACTTAGACAAGAAAACGCCTCGCTGAGACCGTTTTTCAGCAAATAGAGTTTTAAATAAAATATATTCTTATATATTACAGACTTTACTTTTTAAAAAAAAGATCAATTCGTCCTACGCATTTCAAGTGTCAATCTAACCATGCATGTTTATCAATGACTTAGTTGGTTTTCCGGCTCAATCAGGCGACCCATTCCATTCTCTAATGGCATTAGGGAGGAAAGAGCACGTGTAGGAATTTGTTCTAGCGAATGGAATAAGAAATGTGCCATCATCTTTGTGTCTTTCTGAGTATTTCATTGGGTTTACTTTTTATTCTTCTGTCCTGAAGTGTCTCTAAGTTTAGTTATTTTACTAATGGTGTTACTATAATCAAATTGGAATATTCGTTTGCAATAAATCTCACTGCTCTACTTTGTATTCGTTCTAGTTTCTTTATGCTTTCATGAGTTGAGGGATCCCAAACACAGGATGCATATTCTAATATTGGCCTAAAGTCAAATAGCCTTTTAGTTTTATGTTCTTGTTCTTTAATAAACCCTATTGTTTTGATTTTTTGATAATTTCATCAATATGGGGATTTATCATTAAACCTAGATATTTTGAGTTTTTAGTCTGTGTAACTGGTTTACCATAAAAAAGTAAGTAGCTTTTATTTGTTTTTTTTTTTTTTTTGTTACTCATAATAAATAGAAATCTCGTGGGTGTAAAGACATGGGCCAACTCCAATTTGGTTCCCATTTATCATTCTTCTAATTCGTTGTGTAAAATTTCAGTATCTTGTGTTGTTTTTATTTTTCTATATATTATGCAATTATCTGCAAATAATTTGATTTTTGTTTCTGAACTAATCTAATTTGGTAGGTCATTTATGTAAATTAGAAACAGTAGTGGTCTTAAGACTGTTCCTTGAGGTACAACTGAGTTTACTATTATTGGTGTTGATTTAGAGCCATTTATTATTACAATTTGTTCTCTTCCTATTTCCTATTAATTTAATATAAATGTGATAGGTATTGTTTTCATCTGGAGTTCATTTTTTTATTTAGATAAAACAAAGCTTATTCCTAATATCAGAGCCACTTTTAGAATATATATAAAACAAACACTTCTATACAAATACTAACTACTTAGTTTATTTCAATTAGCAAAAAAGAAAGATAAAGCCCGAAAGATAATGAAAGGATAAATAACAAAGGTATTCTGGAGCTTTTTGTCATATCAATCACCAAAATGTGGATTGATCAGAAGAGATATTCTTCTTAGCATTGAGTCTGCTGCACCTCCCCGATAGAGAATTTAAAAAAGAAACTAGCTTTTATTGGGTTCCTTTGTTCATTTGTTTTTTTATTATCCATATGTTTCAGTTATTGTAGACGCATTTTATAACGTTGAGTTATTTGTATACCATAAGCCTATTTCACAAAGACAACAAGAGACTGTGCCCACACATTTATTTACTGTATATCTTTCAAATTTTGAAGTCTACAATTCGCTCTTGATAAAGCTCCCGCTGTTGAAGGTAGTACACTGTCAGCCCCATAAATACTGGTTGTGAGAAAGAGTGTGCTGTTGAGGCGCATGTCGAGTTGGCTGCAATCTTTATTACAGCCCCTTAATGATCCAATCGACTAAGCGGGAAATTGTTGACGAGAGTAGTTCACGACAACCTCGAGACTACTGAATGAGTTTACAAATTCTTGGCCAGGATTCTCGACCACAGTTTGCAAGACGTTTAAATAACACAGATTACATTATCTGAAAACCTTCACCTGCTTGGTCTTCATAAATCTTCCGGGAAATGGAGAAAATTCGCATGAAGGTGTTTGATAAACAGTGAAATAGAAGTAGATGTAGGCCTTAACCTAAATCATTTTAACGACTACATCTATGGGGCTGCGTGTGTGTATGTGGGTGTGTGTGTGCATGCGAAAGAATATGTGTGAATGGGAATGTGTCAAGAGAAAGACAGAGAGAGAGAGAGAGAGCGGGTATTTACTATTTATTTATTTATTGTTATTAATCTTCACGTTAACTAAGATTGAGAACAATGTAACAATGAAAGTTTAAACTATTACTACAATGAAATAGACCTAGATCTAGGTAAACAAATGACACAAGGAAACAAAACAGTCCAATAAAGCTGTATAGACAGTACAGCTAAACACCACAAGCTATATTTATCAAATAGATCTTCAACATTGTTCACGCTTCTAAATCAAACTGTTCAATAGGTTATCACTTTTTTTTATTCACTCAACACTTTTAGAATGTTCGTTTCGATCAACCTCACTCCTAATATCTGACAAATCAGCTTTTTTCTTGAACGAAGATCCTCAACTAGACCAGCGAATACATGAGCTTAGAAAGCTGGACTAAAGCTTACTTAACATTGTAAAGAGTAGTTCAAATCATGACATTTTAAGAATACAGTGCTTAACTTAAAAAAACAAACATATCTACACCCATCAAAAGTCAGTATTTAGGCCTATAACCGTGAAGTGTGATAACATTTGAATAAAAGATTGCAAACACTATGCATAAATAAAAGGCATGAGAAATACAGAAAGTAAGGGGAAAAAAGAGAGATAATGAACACATGAATACACATAATAGACACATAAGCACTGTAGTGTGAGATGTGCTTATATTAATCTCGCCCTCCAGACTAATGTTAAAACTAAAAAAAAAATACAGCCAAATCTGACTTTCACATTAGAGAAAAAGAAAAAAAAAACAGCAACACGGTGAAACGCAGGAAATTCATTTTTTAAGGACGTATCCTGCTGATACCCACTCCTCTAGGGTATTTTCTGATTAGCCTTCGAACTCACACACGGCTTCCCATTTCTCCCCTACCCTTCAAGTCATGTTTCTGGCTGGTAGCGGAGACAAAGAAGAAGAAGAAAAAAACTATGGGAGTAGGTGAGCTACCGCAAATAGAAAACGCGGAGGCCGAGGCCGTTCACCGGAATTAAAACATAAGCAAGAAGAAAACTGCGGGCAAACATTCGTGATTTAGGGCCGTAAAATTATAGGCATGGAATGCTGGAATCGATGGGAGAAAGGAAACTTGGGTGAGTTGCACGTGCAGCATGGGGTTCTGTAGGTGGCGCGTGAGTTACACATTAAGAAATGGACTACACAGTTTTCAATCTGGTCCACTTTTGCCAAGTGTTAAAACGGAGGCACAGAACAACTTAACGTGAACAGCTGCTGCTGAACGTCAATCTTTCTTTCGTGTCAGTTGGCCCGTTACTAACCTGGTTTTTATTCAGTCCCCCTCCCCCCTCCAAACACAATACCGCTTCGACCCCCCAGCCCAATTCTATTTTAAACATTAGTGAGATTATTGTCCCGCACGCGTCGTGGCACACGCCACCGGTGCAAAGGACTCGTCTCTACCCAAGATTTTTTTTTTACCCGCGCCTTACTCACATTTCTGCCTTTAAGGCCTCACGCTCTCTCCCCCCCCCCCCCTTTTAACGACTACACAGTCCAACTAAAAAGCCGTGTAGGAGTCGGTCCCAACATAAAGAGACCCGGACCAGTCACAGTCGATCCGCATTTAAATATATTCCTGTTTAAAATATGATTAAGTTTCACACATTGTGAACCAAAAAAAAAAAAAGCCCTACCCTTCCCATTTGTTAGACATTACTATTTGATGAACTGTTTGCTACCTTTGACAAAAAGGCCAGCTGCACTCTAGCTACGTTTATTTTAAATCGTGTTACTCACGTTCCTGGATTAATATTCCTCGGGTATTAGATATTTTAAAGGGGGACGGGGGCTTTTTTTTTTTCCAGCCAGGAAAAATCAATAAAAACCGAGCGGCTACAACAGCCGGCGACACAATGAGTTGAAACATGTGTTCTAATAGAAGCCACAATACAATACACTGGTACTGGAAATGAAGTATTTGTTATAAGCCCACATCCAAGGTAAAAGGTTTGACTGTTATAAGTAAGATGAAGAGAATGGCGAGGTATATTCAGAAAAACGTTTCGTCTATGTTCAAATAATGCTAAATGAGATGAAACAGAAAAAAGTTTCTTTTATCCTCATCATTATCACTTCTCCTATGTGATATGTCAAAAGAAAAGATCTAAATCTTGATAGTGGTATAGGCTTACGTGAGCAACAGTTTCTGTAGCAGTGGCTTTAGCCAACAAAACGAATGGCCGTGAAAATTGAATAGTTAAAACAAATTGTAATCAGGGAATGGTTTCATCAAGTTCCATTAATAAGACATCATCTCCGGTTACGTTATTCTGCGTATTTCCTACATCTCCATATAAATCTTAGGTTTAATTTGGGATTGGATAGTTTGCAGATTAGGTCACAAATATCGTTAACTACAGTGAATTAGATAATTTCATAGTAGGTATAGGATAGTTATACTAGGTTTAAGTTGGTCTAAGAGTGACTTTAGCATATTTACAAATAGAGGATAGTTTTCTGATGATTAAAAGGACGATTGTGTTCTTGTGTCGTCTGTCCCTGTCTTGTCACTCAGTTCTATACGAAAGAGCATTATGAAATATCATTTTCCCTTTTTTACACAACTAACAATATTTTTACATTATTAAAAGCCAACGCTGTCAGTCGTAGTAATTGAAGTTACTGGGAGATACTGGATTTAATATTCATTAAATAGATGTTTGTTTCTGAAAGTACAGTATTGTATATGTGAAGTCTGTTTATTTTGGACAAGATTAAAGCTAAATAAGAATGAAATGTGATATATACTTACCAGTTGGCTTATCCCTAATCAGTTTACAGCTTTCCAATTCTCCTATACTGGAGAAGAGAGACCGTATTTCATCCTGAGACATGGTCTGTGGCAGGTAGTTTACAATCAAATTGGTTTTACTGACACCATCGTCAGAATGTGACGGGGAGGTTGTTCCCCCGTTCTGTGTGATGCCAGATGACTGATCCATCATGGCATGGTCTCCAAGTGTGATCTGGAAAATGAAAAACAAAGATATCCCTCAATAGTATCATGAAGAATTTTTATGATATCACAGAAAGGAAAGGAGTAATGTAATCAAAAGACAAAGTTATATCACTCCAAATAAATGAAGGCAACGTAAATGATGATATAGTAAAGTATGAATAAAAGTTAACAATAATTCAACGATTTATTAAACTGCCTTAGAAATTCAGGATGTTCACAAAACACCCATAGCAAAACATGTATTTATAGTCTATAATTATATCATACATTTATATATATATATATATATTAAATCTGTTTTACATAAATTCTCTAGTGTTAATGTAAAAATAACAAGTTAATGTTAAAATAACAAGTAAAGATAACAGAGGAAAAAAAAAAAGAATGTAGGCCTACATTAGCGAGAAGCTTAAAAGGGACCAAACAAACAAAAGGGTGAGAAAGTAGAGTAATAAAAATACTTTTGTTCCCCAAACCTAGTGATGCCTGAATAGAGCTAAAGTTACGTTCCCCTTTCTGACCTTGTGATCTATGGGGCAGATGATAGTCATCTGTTTCTGTGGCCAACGGTTAGCGAGCAGAATAGAGCTATGTCACTCTTGATGTTATTACACCTATATTTGATCTTGAATGAACTATTTCAAATGAGTGGTTAAAGACTCCGCTTTATAGATCGATCTTTAGACTAAATAGAATCATTACGTGTTAAATAACACTGGCTGAATGCGCTTTTCTTTCAGTGTAATCACATTTAACGTAATCACTTAATACTAACTTCTAGATCTAGTAAGCGTTCTAAATAAAAGAATTATTATTTAATATAATACAATAGTGAACCAAAAGGGGTATAATAATGTAATGCTGTCTTGTATCCAAAACACTGATAACTAACATGAACATATTACACCAAAAGCTATAATCAAAAGTTTAAAAAAAAATATATTACTACGGAAAAATAAGAGAGAATAAAAACGACTAAAAAGCAAACCGGCCATTGAAAACCAAAACTGAAGAGTACGAACAATTAAATAAACATAAAAAAAGCACGAAACCTCAGTGGCCTAAGTAAGAAAAGGAGTTATTTTGAGTAGAAAGTCATTGTGGCTAAAATAGAAACAGTGGTCATAAGAAGAGATACTAGACTCTAAGTTCTATCAAAGATAGGGGTAGCTAACAGAGTGGCTGGGCTGGAAGATGGCAGGAGGGGGGTCAACTTACCATGACAGGAGCACACAACGGGTAACTATTTTGACTGCAGCTTTGGGCCATACCACTGCAGCTGTTGGGGAGGGTGAAGTATGGTAGTCCTTTGTTCTGCACTGCCACTATATCACACGGTTTGAATATCAAGTTACCACAGTTAGAAGAAGTAGAAGCGGTTATCACCACTGAAGCATAAAAGGGATACAAATAGAACTATATGAAAACATTGAAGCCATGGTTATCTCACAACTTGTGAGTACATACCTGCATTTAGATTAATTGCTTATATTTCTTTATAATCCAAACAACAAAACACAAGATAAACTAAAACCGAAGGCTCGAGAAGAAAGTAAAAAAATCCAAACTTTTAAAGCTTTCTTTTATTTTCGTTCCCTCTCTTTTCTCTCTCTCTCTCTCTTTCTCTTCTATGTATTCTAGTTTCTTCGTTTAAAAGGAACACAAAACAAAAAGTTCTATCCCAGTCGGCAGCACGCGATGCACGGCAGATGTGGGTGCTGCTCACGCTGTATTGAATGGATCGCCTTACTGCATGACCTCAACATAAATAGCATTAGGCCGGAGCGGCCGTAAATTAATCCTGCTTTCTCAACAACCAATCAGATGCAAGCGGTACGGCTGTCAATAACGGCCCGTGGTGTCAGCATCTGGCGCCAATGGCGAGCCAAACACCCAAGCTCTCGTCGTGTTCAGAGAGGGAGACCAAAAAATGAGTGAGAGGGGATCTCCAAATATTCAGTTTTGCTCACTAATTTTTCGCCTGTAGCCTATTAACTCTTTCCTCAGCGGCTTTGTTTTTTCTTTTAATATTATTATTTTGTGCTACCCAAAGTAAACAAAATGGACATGAATAATTCAATTTCCTTTAATAGCGCATTGTTAGCAGACCAATCTCATTTAGATATTGTCACTAAAACAATAGGCCGTGGAACTTTGTTACCTCTTAGCATCAAACTATATTCAATTATAGCGTTTTTTCTATTGTTTCCTTGAGTTAGATTTCGGGGAAATAATTATAGTTCACTGTTCAAAGAAATGACATCACAGTGTATTTTTAACGTCATAACACTTCATACAGAAAGAAAGAGCTACTTGAGCTAAAGACGACTAACTGGCAGAAAATGTTTATCATTAAAATATGTAAGGGTCACTATTTTTTACACACCTAACGAAATAGTCGCCGTTTAGTCCAAATCCTTTGACAACAACTTGAAAAATCTTGATCGCATCATACATCCCAGAACAAATTATAAATGTTTTATAACCACTGCCTGGTAATAAATTAGAGAGGTTATTCTCAGTTGTTGTTGTTGCTAAGGCACCTTCGAAAGCTTTACAATGTAGAAGTCAAGCACCAAATTTTTTATTTAACTATGTGCGTCCCTATAACTTAATAGCGCAGAGGGTGCCTTTTAGGGTGGTGAACAAAAGCGACCGCCCAAGGCCTAGCGCGTGAGAGGGCCCCGCGATATTTAAATATAACCATCATGATCAGCTCATCCTACATATAAGCGGGACTTCCGCCACGCTTTTTATTGCATCGTGCCAACAACCATATTTAGTATGAACTACGGTGCGGTGGAATAATTCAAGAACAGTTCTCCTAAACAAGGTCTTCTTACTCAATATTGTGGAAGCTTCTCTGGCAATTACCAATTACCATGAAAGCTTTTAGTATGTTATTTTATTCAATTAGAATACAAGAACTTCTTAAGTGTAATAAAAAGCTAATGAACGTTTTGATGAAGTAAAGCAAAGACCCCAAGTGAGCTTTCTTTTTACAATTTAAATATTAAGAAGAATTTTAAAAAGCTGGTAAGCCTTATGGGATAAACTACCTCTACAAAGAGAAACACACAACTGTAAGATTTATCACAAATAAATATTAAAAACAAACCTAAAAAATAACACAATTAATGGAATCATATGTTTGGAACCATTTAACGGCATTTGTAGACAGATCTATTGAACGGTATGGACAATATGTTTCAATAAGAGATTGTGATGTGATGTTAAAATTAGACTTTCACTTCACATCACAAGTTTAGACTATTCACTAATAATTAACAACAAGAAAAACAAACAAAAATGCTATTAAAAAACAAAGCTTATATTAAATGTATCAATTAGGCCTACTTTGGATCCTTTCACTGTCGCCTGTCGCCAAGTGTTTAACTGTTACCGTGATCGCTTTTTAAATGCATAAAAAAAAACTTGTTCGCAAACTCAAGCCTCCTTAAGGGGACTAATTTATCTCATGCCACCACATCTGTCCCTTGTTCGATACCAAACAAATTGTTGTTTTTTTCTGTTTTTTTTTTTGTAATGATTCTTGTTTTGTCAGGTACAAGAAATAATTGTGCGAAATCTAAACCTGATCCGAGATTGAAATAACGTGTACAAACTTTTTATCAGACAGTCAGACAGAGTGAGTTGTAAAATTAAAATCTTTATTTTTAAATAATTGCTTACAGTAATTACATGTAGTACTAAAGATAAATTGCGTTATATTATTATTTAAAAATATTTCACACAAAAATAAAAAAAATTGCAGATCAACACAAACTGCTATTATATCTTGTTTTTTTATTGTATGTGCTTTAAATAGGCATAGATCATTTTTAGAAATAAAAGTGCAAGCTTTCGTAAGTATAACTTACTACATGTACAAGTAGCTCATGTCCCTTCAAGCACATTGTTATTATTATATATAACATATATAGTAGCTGATATCCCTGCTGGAAAGTTAGGCCATGTCAACCCTTTTATTTGTAATATTTTGCATCGACCCCATAGCACGTAGAGTGGTCCGTATTTTAACGCCCCCTACATACAATGGCCGGTGAATTCTCGTAGACTTGACAAGTGGTATACTGTTGCGTTGCTCCCACCATAAAAAAAAATTAGATAAGGATGTCATGTAAACAAATGTCGTTTACCTCTCCTTACACAAGCAATGTTCTTTAGCCTGTCGATTGCATCCGATGAACAAAAAAATTAAAACACCTATGAAACAGTGTGAGAGGAACCTATCCTATCACAATTTAGACCCCGCACACGCATCTTTGGCCCAGTAGTTGTAGCCATAATTGTTGCATGGAATCCTACCATAGATAGCCAAATGTCTTTGCCCCGTCAGTTATCACCCTTTAAGATCAAATACGTATCATCTATTTTATGCAAAAGAACAATGAAAGAGAAAAACCCCTTACACAAAATCCTCCAACATCCCCACCAATGTCATTTCGTTGGTTCGTCGGTAAGATCTAGATTCTAGATCAAGCGTATCTACTGACAGCACTTTTACATACTCGAGCTTCTTTGAAGATAAGGATAAAATACAGTTGAGTAGCTCTCACCATTTGTCTCATTCCCCTCGTATACAAATAAAAAAAAAAAAAAGCAACCATCACCACCCCAACCAACGCACATAGATATACAAACTTATACAATTCTTTTGGTTCCTTAATTCTAGGTATAGGTGAAGATCTAGTCTTTTAAACATAGCTTTCATTTATTTGCCTATTGAGTAGACTTCACACTTTTAGTTCACACATACATACAATAACTGTGTACACAATACATTTTATATGTAGTAAATGTCGATAGGTCAAGGCTTTGGATTATAGACCTATACATTCTGTAAAGAATAATGGCCAAGAGCTAAGGTACCACTGTTAACAAAGGAGAGACCGTGTAATATATTGGTATATGTGTACATTTGCACACTACACTAGCGCGACAGTGCAACACCGCTTGTGTTTAAGTAGTAAACGGAGTTCCTAATATGTCTTCCGTCATAAACATTTGTTAATTGCATTGTAGTCATGTTACAGATAGAGGGATGATACAGAAAACAATCTCTTTGATTCTTTCCCACATATTTCATCCCTTTGATCGTGTAAAATTGATATATATTTATTTAAAAGGGGGATTGGGGATTGATTTTTACTTGACCAAAAGTAGACGTTGCAATTCTTTAGGGCTTGATACGAGTGTGAAATCAAAAATTTTAATAGCCTTTTTGTTTTTCTATCTAAATGTGGTCAGTCAAAGAGCACAATCCAATAGCCACTTTTCCTTCACGGGGGTCTCTAAAAACACTTTCCAAATGCATCTCAAACTATTAAAGAAAAACTTTTTTTCCTGGCTAAGGTAAAGGTTTGTATAAATTTTGTATTTCCAATTATCTACATTTCAATTTGAGAATTGTAGTTAAAAATTAATGTATACATTCTTTATAATGTACAGAAAGATATAGATAAGATAATGTACCAGTAGAAAGAGATTGCGAAATTCATCCGAGACACAGAAAACTATAACGTGTTCCTAACATTTGTTGTTGTTTTTGTTTTTTTATTATTGTTGTTTTTTTTTAAATATTTGTATCGGTTATAAACAAATTTTCTTTATACAAAACTATTTGATGTATTAAAATTCGATCAAAGGCACCGTTAGATACATGCTATATTTCTCATATGAACATAAATGACAACATGCTAACTGTACATCTTTAATTTATGATAAATGTAAAATGCTAATTTACTAATCTGTATAGAAAAAAACATTCTCTTAGTCGGCTTATTGCTCCTTCTCTGACTAATAGATTTATTAAGTATCCAGTTGGCCAAAATATTTCAAATGCACGTGACTCTAATCATTTTCTTTTAGTATATATTCCTTTAAATAATTATTGAACACTTTAAAGAGGATTTTAAAAAAGTAAAGTTTCCATTTCAGACCTTGTGGTCTATAGGGCAGATTTCTTCTTCTTCTTCATCGTTCTCATTGTTATGTTGGAGTGTTCATATGACTAGACCAATACATGAGATGAACTGCGCAGTGGTTTCCAAATCAGGGAGCTCTCCATATAGTTTTCTTTCTATTGGGGTGATTTGGGGCCAATGTCTTATACGGGCCTCTTGGTAGAGAGAGCAGTTTTGGAGGACGTGGTCGGCATTTTCTGGTGATACTCCACATGGGCAGATTTCACTGGTTCCAATTTTGAGCTTCCGGAACATGTGTTGTCGCATTCTGTTGTGTCCGGTCCTGAGTCGAAAGATTAGACGCTGGTCTTGTCGGGATAGCTTATAGTAAGCATCATCTTTCTTGTGATTTGGATGGGAGCTCGTCCATTTCTCATTTATTTTATCTACAATTAATTTCTTCATTTCTTCTGGATAGAGAGCAGAGTTTACTTGTGAGTTTGTTCTCCCACTCTTGGCGAGTGTGTCAGCCTTCTCATTTCCTGCTAGTTGTATGTGAGCTGGTATCCATTGAATGACAGTTTTTTTGCTGTTGTGGTTGAGCTTTGTGAGTGCTGTTCTGAGGTTTTTAATATAAGGGGAATCAGAGTTTTGCAGGCTTTGGAGGGTTGTTTTTGCGTCTGTTAGAAAGACAATCTGACTGTGAGGGGAACTTGGATGATTTGCTAGCATGGTAGCAGCTAGTGCTAGTGCTTCCCTTTCTGCTCTGTGACTGTCAGAGAGCTCTCCAGTTGCAAAGGATTTTTCTAGTTTTCCTCCATCTGGCCATTCGATAAGTATTCCAGCTCCTCCATTTGTGGTGGCTTTATGGGATGAGCCATCCGTGTAAACTCTGATCCACTGATTGCTAGGGTAATTGGTATGTAGAAAACAGTTCACTATTTCCTTGAGCTCTGTTGGTCTGTAATCAGATTTTCTTTTTATGTTTTCAATATGGTCCCTTATAGTAGGAAGAGGGCTTTCGTCCCAGGGTGGAGATTCATTATAGTGTATCGAGGATTCCAGAGTAAATTTTTCAAGTTGGTGTTTCTTTTTTAGGTTTAGAGATTCCTGTATGAAATTGGTCCTTTTGAGACGGTTTTTTTTTGTGCCAGTTTTGTGGATGGGCAGATGATGTAAAGGTCAACTGTTTCTGTGGCCTACGGTTAATGAGGGTGTCATGTGGCCAGCACAACGACCAACCGTTAAAAAGGATGCAATCCACTATTATACAGTAGCGATGGGTCTTCGCGATTTAGACAGTACCAATAAACACCATCAAAAGAGAAGATCCTAGTATCAAGAAACATTTTTATATCTAAACAAACAATTTAAAAAAAAAATGAAAAAAAACTAGCCTGACAAGTGCGATCCTAAGCAAAGTAGATGTCCGCCAAATATATTATAACGAATATACAAAGAACGAAATTGTCCAAAGGCACCATAAGATGTCTGGAAAACATTAATCTATGAGTCGATACCACGAGGTGGCTAAGTAGTATTCAATATCTTACTCCATTTGAATGGTGGCGTGTGAAGCTGAAATTCTCCATTTTAAAAGCCATGGATTAAAAAAAAAACACAGCTGCGGTTGCGCATTATGCCTGTATAGATCTATTTCCATACAAGAACAAGTGGTTTACTTCCCGAACCTGGTCATCGGAAAGTCTGGGAAATAAAGAGCATAAAATACGGTTTCTTCTTCCTCCGAAACGTGGACGTCCAAGTGAAAGTTTGGCCTGAACCGTGCACTTTAACAACCAACGGGACATAACGAACCGTCCATCACTAGGCTTTGATAGATAGTTCAAGCATGGATACACCCCAACCACAGGAAAACCAGTGTTCGCAAGGATAAAGCCATCTGATATACACAAATTGAGTATAACGGTTAAAGATGACATTTTTTTCTCTGGCGCCAAAACTTTCCCTTCCCTAGCTAAAAGTAATCCTTTATATTAATTTTTTTTTTAACTCAATGGGTCTTGTAAAGAATACTCTAGAGGTTCGAGAGACACGTGGATTAACTCAGGACTAATCAATCATAGTCTGTAGTTGCACGTAGGTTATGCTAATTATTGGCTGCCCTAAAGAGTTTTTACATTTTTAGATCTCGAGAACACCAACCATGCGATTCTCAGCAGCTCACAAAAGTTAGAAGTGTGGATGAAACGTTTTTAATGGTTTAAGAATCTAGATATCGATCCACAAAGAGTTTAAATGTGAGAAAGACTTCTAGAAATACAACTAAATAAATTTGACTACCAGCTTAAAAACAGTATGAAGCGCTCAGTATTTTAAAAGGAAAGCAAAAAGTATTTTCCAAAAATATATAACTACTTGATCTTGATCTGGATCTTGGCAGCATGCATGTAGGTACATTGCATTTAGGCTTAGAGTCTATTGAACTAGACTAGGGTTATGGTTACATTAGATTCTGTCGTTCTAGATCTAGCTCTATGGAGTAGGCCCTACACACACACAGCAAAAAGAAACTTTAAAATCCACGATTTAGATTCTAGAGCTTTGGACTGGGGTGTAAGCATCTCCATTCAAAACATTTAGTATCTAAATAAACATTTAAATATTAGACAGAGCCTGTTTGACACTGATCTACTATCTATAGATCATTCTAATCTGTATCTAGATCTAGACTAGAACGAGGTCAAGCATTCGCGTGATCCTAGACATTTAGTTAAGACATATTTCTCTATCTAACTAGATGATAGATCTAGAATATTGATTTCGAACTAGAAAATAGACTCTAGACCTCCTCTAGATCTATTCTAGTCTAGACTTAGACTAATGATTTTACGCACCTGCTGGTGTTAACGAATTAGACACTATAGATTTAGATTATATAGATAGAACTAGTCTAGGTCTAGAATCAGACGTTTAGCTATACAATAGTAGGCCCTATAGTCTCTAGATATAGATCTAGAAAGTCTTAGTCTAGTTTAGACAGTAGACTAGATATCTAGAGTCTAGTCAGTCTAGATTAGTCTAGATCTATTGATCTGCACTTGAGTGGAAACGCATATTAGACAGCTTAGACATACAATTAGTTCAATAGTCCAACTCATGCATAAAACATGTTATTTACAATCAGTTCACAGTTGCAATAATGACATAATGTTAATAGATTCCAAATCTAGACATAGGTCTTTTAAACACAAGTTAATTAAGTGACAGGAAAAGTTCAGTTTAGACTAATTAAACTTATTTATAGGAAAAGACATACATACAGATCTAAGTTCTATTTTTAAGACTAAACTAGACTCTAATTTTAAGGATAGGTATAATTTGATTACAAAATTCTAATATAGTTTATAATAATCTAATCTAATCTTAATCTACTATTTTATAGATTAGTTTTTAGACTTAGAGTAGACTATTATTATACTTTCTACTATGTAACTATTTATAGACTACATAGATAGTGATAGACTTAATAATTGAGCAGAGGTATGAACTATGATTAACTATCATCTATGATTAGTCTGATTAGATGTTAGTTTTAAAACAAAGCGTACATCTACAATATATCTAGATAAGTAGATCTAGATTTAGCCTATCTAATTCTAATCTAACTCTAAACCTACGGTAGATGTGTTTCAAACAGATATAGATCTAGACTCTAGATCCATATATTAGTTTTATCTTCTGCTTAGACACAATTCAGACATAATAACATCTTCTAAATGGAGACAATGCGACGATGGCGGCAATATCGATTATTGGAATATCGTTTCCAGGGTATTGTTGGAAAAGATTTCAATGTCTAATTAGATCAAGATCTAGATCTATATATTTACTTTTTAAAAAATTGTTTAAAGGTAAAAAAAGAGACACTACAAATAAAATTATTTGTTTTCTTCTCTTTTCTTTTTAGATATTGTTATCTGACTAAATCTATTATAGATCTATACTTCAAATGAAAAAAAAAATCAAGTCTACTACTCTAGTTTAGTAACAGACCTTTAAAAAGGTAAACAAAACAAACAAAAAAGGGGAAATGTTTAAAAACATCTACTGGAATTTAAAATTAAGCATAATATTTAATTTAGATGTTAATTTATCATACTTATTAATGTCAGGGAAACAAGAAAATCTTGACAGACGTCACGTAAGTATAAGTAGATCTATATACCGTGTTCGATTCTGTCTTGTTACTTATCCTTTTAGTGATGAGATCGTATCTGCCCAAAATATTTATGACGTCATTGATCATGTCTGCCGTCTAGCCTTATCAAGGGAGGTGCAAATTTTTAGATTATTACCTAATAGCATCTAAATAATTATTTTCATAAAGCATATTTTATTTGGCTTTAATAACAATACAAGATTTATCATTTTTTAACGAATGCTCAATATATCAAAATTAAAAATGCACATTCTTTTAAAGAATACTATTCCTAATGTATACAAATGACTTCAATAATTAGTTCTAGCAATGCATTGTTTACGCTTTCCTTATTCCCAGACTACTTCAGTGGTCCTAGATCTACTTGTGATGGCATTCAGGCCTAGTCGTAATCCTATTTTTAGTTTTTATTAAATTATTTTGTTTTAGGCCAAAACGTATAGATATGCAATCAATTAAAAACATTACTATGTATACCACTGCTTACCATCGACACTATTTATAGCTATTTATCTTAAAATTACAACATTTGCTACATAGATAATAGATTAGACTTAGACTAGATCTAGATCTAAATATTGGACAGCAACTTGTTTTCAAAAATATAAAAGACGAGTATTAGTCCAAAACTTTGGAGGTTGGCCAGGAAAAAGAGAAGGGACTAATGCGCAAACACCTTTCGCATTTCACATTGGCATGTGCAACTTATTTGTGCGGTCTAAAAAGTTTATCTACACATGTATTTTCGAGTATTTTTAAACAACATGCATGAATTAAACGAAAGCATTTGGTTTGAATAGTGTGATGCACTTTGTTATCAATTGCCTCAAATTTGTGACCCACTCGATGAATTAGGTGAAGAGACTAATGATGCGATAATTAAAAATAAAGCAGAAACAATGTATGAAACATTGAAGCAATACAAATTTTTCATGCTCTTCAAAGTCATTTTTGTCAGTAAAGAGCTGCTAAGTGAAACAGTAGATTTGAGCACTGCAATGAATTCGTACAATTTGATGACTTGGATAAAGAAACATCTTGACTCAAAACTTGCTTTTGAAGACATTGTATAAACTATTTTTAGGACATATGAAGCGACAATGGCTGAATACGTGTGTAAAAATTTAAAAAAAAAAAAAAATGTATATTTATCTATAATATTTATTAAAAGATAATAGAATTCTTGGGTGAGATAGCGTTACGACGCCAGAAAAATAACACAGGGCCGGCCTAAGGCACTTGCACTTGTTATGAATGCTCTCAGCAAACTTTGCAATCTTCTGCAATGCAAAGGCCTTCTAGGCGAAATGAATTAGGTGGCCCCAAATGAAATAAACAAAAATGTAAAAACAAACAAAAAATAAAAATTACGAAATAAATTAAAACTTTCCTACATGTATATCTAAATCAAAAAATAAAATAAATTCATATAGTGCGTTCCGTGTGGCATCTTGAATCCTTGTAGAGACTTGGAACTATGCTTGTAGACGAGGCATAGAGTTCTGGTATGTGTGAAATTTGATCCAAGTTTCGCTTTTTTTTCTCTAGTTTTTTTTAGTCATTTGCTAGGACCCACTAATCGGAGGCCCTAGGCGGCTGCCTAGTTTTCCTATGTCTAAGGCCGTCCCTGGATAAAAAAAAATAAAGGGGTCCAACCAAAAGTTGCAAGGAGTTTAAAAATACTTAAATATTGAATTAAATATTGCGTCCTGCTAGCACACAATGAACATGACCTCCAGAACGCGGTAAACGGATTTGCATACGCTGCCGCCTCTTTTGGTCTATCTATAAACCTCGGGAAAACAGAAGTCATGTTCCAGAAGTCGCCCAATAAAACATACTCAGCCCCATTGATCACCGTAAACGGACAGCCCCTTAATGTGGTTGACCACTTCACATATCTAGGTAGTATAGTGTCAAATGACGCCTCACTTTCAAGGGAAGTTGATAACCGTCTGGCCAGGGCCAGTAGAGCTTTTGGACGCCTTCAGGCGAGAGTTTGGGGGAACAGATCGCTCCGCCTGCCTACAAAAATCAGTGTCTACCAGGCGGTCGTTCTCTCAACCCTTCTGTATGGCTCTGAGACATGGACACTATACGGGAAAAATCAAAGACTTCTTGAGCGCTTCCACCAAAGATGCTTGTGCTCCATCATGGACAAAAGGTGTCAAGACCGCACTACAAACAGCGATGTTCTTGCGAACGCCGGTATGGACAGTATAGAGTATAGAGGGACTTCTTTTGGTCTGACAGTTACGCTGGGTAGGGCACGTATCCCGTATGGGAGACGAACGTATTCCAAAAGCAGTCTTTTTTGTTGAGCTAAAAGGTGGTCGACGTAACAGAGGCGCACCACGGAAACGCTTCAAAGACCAACTTAGGCGTCAACTTTCCTTGGCCGACATAGAAGAGAGCACATGGTTGCATGCGGCTTCAGAACGAGACAGCTAGAGGTCACTCACGAAGGCCACGTGATACACATTTGAGCCCAAAAGAAAATCTGCTGCCGAGGACAAACGCAGACGGCGAAAAGAAAATCTAAATCGACCACCTGCGGACAATGGTTATGCTTGCCCTGGATGTGGCAAAATATGTAGGTCACAGCTGGGACTGCGCAGCCATGGGAAATACTGCATTCCTCACTAATCTTCGGACTCGAAGACTAGCCTTATTATTAAAAATATTGAATCAAGAAGCCGAAGAAAAGTCTGTGCAGTTAAGGTATGTAAACAAGGATGGGGGGGGGGGGGAGGGGGTGATACCGGTAATCGAATTCACAGTTAAAAAGTATATGGTTGGGAGTGGTAGCGTTATAAAGCGGGGCGTGACAATTACATGTAACAGATTATAAAATTCAAGGTTTTTTTTAATGGGGCAAGGGCGGAGAGAAAAGGGAAGGAGAAAGAAAAGTGATATCAAATGGGCAGGTCAGAAGTGAGTGTATTAGAGGGCGTTTAGGCCAAAAAAAACAAAACATTATAGAGCCTATCAAATATTTCGAAATAATCAAAAGCAGAAGACAAGTCAGATAAATAAGATTATTTTTTATGGAGGAGAATCAGGGAGGGGGGGATGAGAACAATAATGATACTCGAATTATGGTCTGGTCCAAATCATAAGTAAGAAACAAGCAATAGAAAAAAAAAGAATACTTTTTTAAAAAACCAAAGCTTATCTAAGGGGAATGAACCGCTAATTACTGCCGTTTACTGAAAATTACAGCGTTTATACCCAGGGGCGGACTGGCTATATGGGCATTCTGGCAAATGCCCGGTGGTAGGGACACGAAAGGGCCCCATGGATGCCACTATGGCACGCATCAAATTGTTAAAGTTTTGTTTTATAAAACCTTATAAAATGGCCATCTGAGCGTTGTGTTAAAAAAAATCAACAAATTTCACAGTCTCTACAGTTTATTACTGTTTTAATATAACACATTTTCCGAAATATTGTGATGGCCTACATCCGTAGATAGTGCTACTAGAAGGCTTCATCCTTTAGGACCTTCACATTTAGCAATTAAAAAGCACCATAATGCATATATTTCTATAAAGATTTAGAGTTCACTATATGCATGCATATCGATACATTATCAAACTTAGCATAAAGACTTTGAGCACATGTAAGCCTTTAATTAGATGCCCATTATATGATAATATACAATTTATGGGCCGGATTGTAAAGAAATGCCCGGGCCCCGGGCCGATTTCGACACCCAGTCCGCCCCTGTTTAGCCCCCTCTATGCTATAAAAAAAACAAAATTAATAATCAGTAGGCCTACTAAATGATTAACTGGTTATTTTTGTGGATTGATTCCTGTATTGTATTCGAAAAAAGAAAAATTGTGCTAAATTTCAGATAGGGAAAAAACGTGCCGAAACGAAATAAGG
Source organism: Biomphalaria glabrata (assembly GCF_947242115.1). Taxonomy (NCBI): domain Eukaryota; kingdom Metazoa; phylum Mollusca; class Gastropoda; family Planorbidae; genus Biomphalaria; species Biomphalaria glabrata. Next base: position 45,171,442 of record NC_074715.1, on the reverse strand, counting down.
GGATTAAATCTATGCATACATCCACATCTCTCATTAAGTAGCATTTATTCCCTTTATTTTGATATCAAACAAATTAATCAATCACCAATAATTAATTAACTAATTTGTTAAAAAAAAATTATTGATTCATGTCTTGTCATGATCAATGAATGATTGTGAAAATTTTAAACTTGATCCAAGAATAGGGAAAAGGAGAAAAAAACATGTTCAAACTTTTTACCAGACATACAGACAGACAAAGACAGAGTGAGCTGATATAAGCTTTGTAAAAAGGGAGGCGAGACCATGGCAAAAAAAACCAACAACAATATATAGCCTGGGACCAAATCGTCGAGCGTAGCCGGTGGGTAATGCTAGTGTTTCATATCCTCATATGCTAACATCTTTTTTTTTTCATGCACAATACCCACGAACATTTTACCAATACATGTTATTACAATCCCTCTTATTAGCTAGCAAACTCTTCATGTGCAAAACCTGGAACCTGAACACGGATTTCGTTAACGGCTCTAACGATTTTACTAGAAATTTGACAGTTTATGTATATCTTTGTGAAACAAAAAGTAGTTAATTGGCCACACAGTGAAAACTCTGGTTTGACTTCTAATTTTAAAAATACATAATAATCTTTAAATCGGGCTATTTTGAACACACGTCAATGGTAACTGTCCCATATATTCAGTGCAAAGTTAAAAAAAAAAAAAAGACGTTTAGGAATATTCTGCACACCGTCGTATGTAGAAATCCAGTAGCGGCCTTAGGGGGTGGCAAGTGGGGCAACCGCCCCAGGCCCCGCGCCTGGGGCGGGCCCCGTGATCGGAGATTCCATTGTCATCGTCAGCTTCGATAACAAGATCAGTTCTGATAAACTAGGATATTTGATACCACGTGATTTGATATGATACAAATTACTATGTAAGCACTTAGCTTGATATTTTTGGTTTCGAAATACCGTTCAGTTTCGGTAAAGACAGCATCTTATGACTCTAAGAGGCTATACAAATAAAAACGCGCTATTATTTTTGTCATTATTTTTTTTTAACTCTCGGATCTGCGAATGTCAATGAAATGAACTACTGTAGCTCCTAACACTTTGTTCTTAGGCCTATACAAAAGACCAAAGACAGAGTATTGTGTTTTCCTTGTAATTTGTTTGGCACGATAGCTACTGGGGGTCAATTAGCAAAGGCCACTGCTACTGGAAGCATCTTGGTAATAAACTTCGGAAGACGATGTTTTTGTAAATCATTTTAAGTGTCAGCGCATTTGGATTTAGCTCTGAGAATGTCCAATGGTAGCACAATGGATAACATAATGCTAGAACAAATTACAAAAGAAAAACTGCATTGCCGTGACGTCTTAACAACAAGCATTTCGTGGCAGAACAGTTAAACGTTATGCGCCAAACAATGGTCAATTTTAGGCTTGGATGAGATGCTGGCCTAATTCGACCCAACCATCTTCGACTTATTAAGAACGCCGATGCTCACAGCTATTACTTTGGACATAGGATTCAAAATGAGGTCATGGACCTGATGGCGTCAGAAGTAAAAGGGAAAATTATTGGTAAAATCTATCAAGAAACATATGTCACTTATATCGCATTTTGTGGACGCATCAGATGGAGATGTTAAGGTGGAGAACACTTTATCGAATTTCTAGATGTCTAAAACGCAACAGGAAAGGGTTTGTCAGAGGCTCTTCTCACCGTGCTGGAGAACATTGGTCTGGACATCGCCGATTGTCGTAGCATGGGATATGACAATGGTGTGAACATGAAGGGAAAGCACCAAGGAGTTAAAGACGCACATTACTCGTATTAATAATCAAGCATTTTACACTCCGTCCAGCTGCCATAATCTGAAATGTATTTTAGTAGACATGGCTAAATGCAACTCTCAAGCAGTAAAGTTTTTTTTATATTTCATACAGAGAATTTATGAAGATTTTGCTGCGTCGTCTGAAAAGTGAATGATTTTGGAAGAAGCCGTGCCTTTCATAACAACACAATCACTGTCATAAACACGTAGGGAGTGCCGCCTCGAAAGTTATTGAGCGCTAAGCTATCAAACGAAAGATTTCAGGGAGGCGCTGACACTGCAAATGATCCAGTGGTGAAAACTAAAGCCAAATGTCTTGCGAACTATGTTCAAAGAAGCTTCGAGTTTATTCTCAATTTAAGCATAGGCCCCTATGATATGTCATTTTATTTGTTATGAATACTGTCAGCAAACTTTGCAATCTTCTGCAATGCAAAGGCCTTCTTGCACTTTTTAGATAGTACCGGGACAGACACCGATTTCTCTGGTGTACTGATACAACAAAGGAAATAGCTTCTGAAATAAACGACGATCTGAAAGTCAAGGAACTAAAAGTTAGACGCAAGAAATAAAAACAATTTGATTAAGAGAGTAAAGAAGATTCAACATTTTCGCCAACAGCTTAAGAGGCGCAGGAGCCCGTTAGCGTGATGCGGTATGCTATATATAGGGCCCCGCATATGACACTCGCCCAGGGCCCGCGCACTGCTAAGGCCGCCTCTGTATAAATCATTAGCTGAACTGCTACAATTAATTTGTGACACTATACAAATGTATATAATACTTATACGATTTTTCAATAAATAATATGGATCTTTAGATCAATCAATACCATATCTCTAACTAAATACAGTTTTCTAGTCTTAACTACCAAACTAAAAATTGTTATATTAAAATCAATGTAAGGGAGGCAACTCAAAATAAAGTTTAAAATTAAAAGATAATTGCTGTTTATTTACAGACCCACATGAAGACACCTACGTCCACTAGTATAGATAACAGTTTTTAGTTGATAAATCTTTTCTTGCTTACAGGTCTACTGTCGCTATCGCCTCTACCACAAGGTCAAAGTCTGTGTCGCTATCTTCTGGTTGTCCCTAGAACGGTTGTCTTCACAAAACCACTATAAATGTCTTCCACTCGCAGGAATGACCTTTCCAATGTTTCTCATGCACCTGCATGGCCAGACAATCCGCACAGAGCATCTACACCAGGGTTCTCAACCTGTGCTCGCGATCCCCCCCCCCCTCCCCAGAGGTCGAATGACGATTTTCCATAGGTTGCCCAAGGCCATCGAAAAAATATTATTTTTTTTAAAGAAATTTTTAATGGGTATTCACTATTTTTTTTTTTTTACTTTCACTGATTCGAGGATAAATGTTGTATACAACTGAATCAGATGCATTTCAAACATTTTAATTAGTAGCAGTTTCAATTACTGTCCATCAAATGGCGTGGCGAAACGCAAAATTACACCTTGCAGACTCATTGATATTTCTATGGTGAAAATTTACGAACGTAATTGAACCGTTTATAATGCGTCATCTTTTCTATTCTCAGATGACATTGTGTTTTGATCTTGCAAAGACTGGCCTAGAATTATGATCTGGTCACAATCTGGTGAAACAAAACAAGCACAACCATCGTAATGACTTTGGCTTTTTTTCACTAACTGTCGCAACTATTTTGTAGCAACATAAGATATGGATAATGAGCCGTCATGTTCTTCAAATTAAAACATGAATATGGTGAATACGCACTTGAAAAGTAAATAAATGCAAACTATGGAGATAAAATTTCATTTCTTTATAATTTAGTTATGAGCAGAAATATATAGCGTTTCATGATTAAACATAAAGATATTTTTACAATATGATAATGATTTTATAACATAAACAATAAACTGATAATTTGACGGTTGGGGGTCGCCGCATAGTAGAAAATTTAAAAAAGGGGTTTTGGTGCTGAAAAGGTAGAGAACCGCTGATCTACACCACTTCTCACTTTGCTGGCCCGTCAACTAGTGAGGATCTCTTTCGTAACTAAAGGCGGAGCGAACTAAGGTCTCCCCCAAAACGTTCTGTTCTTCATTGTTCTCATCTCTGAGACAGTTCGCGTCACCAAATCCCCTCCACTCTTCCCGGTCAGCAGCTGTTCTGAGTAGGATATGGGGAGAGAGGCCGGTCCATTCTTTTACATTATCCAGCCAGCTTTTCTGTGGACGGCCCTTCTTCGTGCTTCCTCCACTGTACCTTGAAGGAGTTTAAGTCATTGATTAACATGCATGACTAGATTGACACATGAAATGCGTAGGACGTAATTATATTCTTTTTTTTTGTTGAAGTAACGAATGTAATATAAAAGATAAGAAGATAAGATTACTTAATTTTTACTTTGGCAGAAATCAACTGTCTCTTCTGTCTAAACTAGTATAAACACTTTTTGACAGTCCGTTCATATCCAGTGATGAAAAGTGCGCTATTGCGCACCATAAGTGCCTGTGCATGGGAAAGTTATAACAATATTTAACTCAGTAGTAGTGTACATGTGCTACATAATATAATTCCACTATGGACATGTTGTTTTTTTTTGTGACCTAATATTAAAACAATAGTAATTAGTATCGGACATGCTTACGGAAACTCTACAAATGATGGGAATAAGAAAGGAGGAGGTAACCGGGGTCCACCGTGATTTCAGAACCTCCAGATAAGGCGCTCCTCACAACAGATGGTTTAAGAGGTTTGCGTTTCTCTCCAAGCTTTCGTGATAACATACGGATCAATGGTAGAATTTGTATTTCCCTTTCAGCAATAGACAGAGTTCAACATATGCTAATGAAAAGGGGGAAAAAGGGAAACTGAAACAGTCAACGAATCGATTTTGTCGGAGAATAATCTTGTTAAGCAGATTCTTTACTTTCTAAAAGTTGTTTTGTATTCTTTAAAACTACTTATAGTGCAGTAATCGCAGAATACAATGTAGGCTACTTATAGTCTTCTTCGTAGTAAATAAAATTATAGATAAGTAAATGGTGGTAACGTCCCCCAGTTATTCAATTACAATAAGTCTTTACGTAAAGTTATATTTGTCTCTAATCTCATCTTATCTTATATCATACAGACGTTAATTCAAAAAAGAAGATGATTACGTCTTACGCGTCATGCATTTAGTCGTGCATTAACCAATGACCTAAATTCTGATAAGTCACTGGTTTTCCTGGCTAGTTCACAAGAGTCTTATAAAGACTTTTAAGGACTATGGAGGTGCATAATAAAAGTAATCCAGAACCTCTATAAGCAGGCCACTAGTGCAGTGTATTTCAACAACAACATTGGAGACTGGTTTAAAACACCAGTTGGAGTAAGAGAAGGCTGCCTACTTTCACTAAAACTTTACAATATCTGTCTTGAAAGGATAATGGAAGAGGCTCTCGGTGGCTATGAAGATACTGTAAGCGTTGGAGGACGAAAAATCACTAACTTGCGAATTGCGGACGACATCGATGGTCTAGCAGAAACAGAAGAAGAGCTAGATGACTTGGTGATGCGCTTAAACTTTCGCAGCCTATAGTTTGCAAACCAATACCGAAAATAAAAACAAATTATGACCAACAGCCAAGAAGGCTTTAAAAGAGACATCAGTATTGGAGGTGAAAAGCCGGCAAGTGTTAATAGTTTTAAATAGCTCAGAGCTATCGTATCAGACGAAGAAACCAAACCTGAACTACTGGCCAGAATTGCACAGTCCACAGCAGCACTTGCAAAACTCAAAACAATCTGAAAAGACAAAAGTATAACCCTCGACACAAAAATCAGACTTATGCTCTCCCTGGTCATGGCCACATTTTTATTCGCTTGCGAATCTTGGAAGCTGACTGCAGAACTAGAGGGTAGGATCATTACAATAGATGATTCAGAAAGATCATAAGTACAAGAAACTAAGAGATTAGAGTGAGGATTAATACCACGATTGGACCCCACGATGGCCTGCTAACCACTGTAGAAAAAAACACAACCTAAAACTCAATGGTCATATCACAAGGTCATCAGGGCTCGCAAAAATCTTCCTTTAGGGAACAGTACCAGGAAAAAGAAAAGGAAGCAAACAGAGAGAGCGATGGGAAGACAACATAAAAGAATGGACGGACCTGTCATTGAAAGAGTTTCTATTCAAGGCAAATGACAGAGAGGAATGGAGAAAGACGGTCAACAGATCTTGTGTGGTGCCCCAACGGTCCAACAGACTAAGGGAAATGTGAAAGTGAGATGACGTAGTCTGCCAGATATAGATAAAACAATGGAACCTGCTTACGACCCCGACCAGTTTGGTTTTGGAAATAACAAAGGAATAGAGTAACTCGCAACAATTAAATGATTCAACATCTTTAGTCGCTGTTGTGCCTACGATACTTCTCTAGCTCATATTATAAATTACAGACGTTTCTACTTAACAGAAGATAATTACGTCCTAGCTGTATCCTTGTATCAATCTAGTCGTGCATGTTAATTAGAGACTTTTTGGTCTCCCAGGCTGATGCTCTAATGACTCAGTAGCAAACATTGTAAACAATCTTTTGAAGAACTCTGTCACATTTTAAACCTCTCTTTAAAAAGAAAAACACTTAAGATTTTTAAAAAATTTCAAATATTAAAAAACGTGTAAGCAATCATCATCTGCCTCTTGACAGGTCGCGTAACCAAAAATTACCAAACTCCTCTACTTGTCCATATCAGCAGCTGTTCTTAGCAAGAGAGAGGCCGGTCTATTCTTTTATGGTGTCCAACCAGCGTTTCTTTTGACGATCATAATGTGGTTCGGTCATATTGTAAGACATGACTCACTGTCCAAGTCAATGCTCAAGCCATAGAGGAGGGAATATGATGAAAGGGTCGTCTAAGTCACAGCCTCTATCTAAATAGCAATCTTTTTAAGTCCAAAGATTAAAAGGAGGCTAGGCTAGCGACTCCATTGTTTCACGTGGCCTGTGCAGTATTTTACGTGGCTACGGAGTGAAACATATGCTAATTAACAGGAAAACAAGGTGAAATTTAAACAGTAAAGAAATCCATTTTGTAATCGTGTTAAGCAGATCCATCACTTTCAAGAAGCGCTTTTGGACGCCTCCAAGCTTTGCCAGCCTACAAAAATGTGTGGTTTCCAAGCATGGACAGTGTACAGAAACTGGTAATAGTTCAACAGCTAGGCTGGGCAGGGCACATTTCCCATACGGGAAGGCGAACGTATGCCAAAGGCTATATTTCTTTACTGAGCTGAAAGGTGGTCAGCGTAAACATGTTCCCCCTCCCCACCGGAAGACGCTTTACAGACCAATTTAGGCTCCAGATTGCTATAACTAGCATAGAAAAGAGCACATGACAGTAGGTGGCTTCCGAACGTGGAGATTTATTACAAAGGCTGCGGAATTCACATTGGAGTCAAAAAAAAAATCTACTGCAGACTTAGACTACGGAAAGGAAAATCTAAACCAACCACCAGCAGACATCGGCCATGTCTACGCAGGATGTGGAAAAATATGTAGACATAGGCTAATATTAGATATTGCAATGGCTTTGATTCCGAAGATTAAGGATAAGTGCAGTGTTTCACATGGCAACGCAAACCCAGTTGCGATCTACATATTTTTCCGCATTTCGTGCAGACAAAGTCATTGTCCACCGGCGGTCTATTTAAATTTAATTTTCGTCTTCTACGCCTGTCTTCAATAAGGGCTTACCACACATAAATGTGTAGAATCCTATATACTGTTAAACTTTCCTTGTCTAATCGGTTGCTATCTTTAATGTCAAGAAAGCTGCAGTACTTACCGGGTTGATCTACAGCTCTACGCAATCCTCAGATGGTAAAGTTTCGACTAACAGTCTTGAGTTTCCAAAATGAAATAGTATCACAAAAAAAAAATGGCTTCTAATTGCTCAACTAAAATCTTAAATCACATGCGATTCAATTTTCACCATTAAAAAATATTTGCTATTGGTAAAATATCTGGCGACTACCAATTAAATGTGGCACAAACCTTGGCAAAATCAATCGACTCTCCAAAGTGGAGCGAAAGATGTGATGAACGTGTTTGGCATCTCCGAAATCTACACATAGACCAGGGTGCAGACGAAACTTTTTATACACAGAAACACACACACACTAATTTAAAAAAAAAAGGAATTTTGCATAGACTTTAAAAAGTGTCGTTAGTTTGTGAGATTTTAATTAATTGTAATTATTAAAATAAAGGAGGATGAAAATGATGCGAATATTGGTTTGATTTGAGTAGGCTAGTATTCCCATTTACAACAAATGTGTAGGCCTAATAGGCCTACTGGAGTTTAGATAAAGCTGTCAAACTGCAAACGCAGTGGCTGCATGGTGGAGTAGTAGGTAGGCGTACGTCGGACTGTTACCACGATGACATAGATCTATAAGCCTATTAAGGCTTCATTTATTCGTAAAGGATTTTTTTTTTAATTTTTGGTCCTAAACCTAGATCTATCTATTCTGAATTATGTTTAGTTTAACATCAACTTTTTTTTTTGGTCCTAAACCAGGATCGATCTAGCCTACATAGAATTATTTTTACTTCTATTTGAGGATGAAGATCTATCTTATAAATTAGCGCGTATCCATACCAATCTAGTCAGGAGACTCAAACTCTGCTATTATCTTTCTTTTTACTGGCTGATTCAGTTACGAAGGATTCCATCTCCCGTTGTAAAGTGTGCGCTATGGACTGTCGTCTCGATGGTCCCGTGTTTGAACCCTGACCTCCGTCTCCCCTCTCCCCCAGCCGTTCTGAAAGGTTTGAGCTTGAATGAAGATCCGGAAAAAAGTGAAACGAAAATCCAGATGGCCTCAACGTGGCGCCCTCAATGGAGATGTTCGTAAAACAAAACATAGGCCTATATTATATATACGCCTACCCCTATGAACAACGGGTAGCGAAATTGGACTCGTAGGATTTACTCTGAATTTCAGATGTATAGGCAGGCCTAAATACGGTCCTCTTTTTCTTATTTTTCTTTTCCCGAAAATAAACTAATAAACAAACAAATAAATGCTAAGACATCTTCTTATATAATACAGACGTTATTTCAAAAAAGAAGATGATTACGTCCTACGCGTCATGCATTTAGTCATGCATATTAACCAATGACTTAAATTCTGCCAAGTCACTGGTTTTCCTGGCTAGCTCAGGCAACCCATTCCATGCTCTAATAGCACTAGGGAAGAAGGAGTATTTGTACAAATTTGTCCTAGCATATGGGACGACGAATGTGCCTTTATCTTTGTGTCTTTCAGAGTATTTTATTGAATTTTGTTTTTGTATTTGAAGATTGGCTACCCGTGAAAGCGAGAATCGATTACAAGGTCGCCACACTTTGTCATCAGTGTATATATAACAATGAGATGCCCTTGTACCTTAGCGAACTGATTACTCCATATGTCCCCCAGAGAGCCCTGCGCTCAATGGACTCAACGCTTTTAGTAGTGCCACGTTTCTCCCTCAAAAGCTACGGTCTGCGTGCTTTTTCAGTTCACGGACCAAAGGTTTGGAACTCACTCCCCATTGATCTCAGACAGACAACATGCTACACCACTTTTAAGAAGAACATTAAGACCTACTTGTTTAAAACTTTTTTAGATTAACTGTTAATCTAGCTCACGTGTTTGTGTTTGTAATGTTGTTACAGCGCCTTGAGCCTACATTTTGTTTGTTAACAGCGCTTTATAAATAAAATTATTATTATTATTATTATTATTATGGTTCAGTGTTTTATGTATGATTGCTACTTTACTTTTGAGCCTTCTGTCCTGAAGGCTTTCTAAATTTTGTGATTTTACTAAAGGTGTTACTCTAGTCAAATGTGAGTAGGCCCCTATTCGTTTGTTATGAATCTCACTGCTCTATTTTGTGTCTGTTCCAGTTTCTTAATGTTTTCTTGAGTTGAGGGGTCCCAAACGGAGGATGCATATTCTATTATTGGTCTAACCAAGGTTAAATAACATTTTAGTTTTATGTTCTTATTTGATTTATAGAAATTTCTTTTAATAAATCCTAATGCTTTGTTTGATATTTTTGTAGTTTCATCAATATGTGGATTCCATGACAGTTTTTCATTTATTATTACACCAAAGTATTTTGCGTTTTTAGTCTGTGTTACTGGTTTGCCATGAATAAGTGGAATTAATTTGTTTTAGTTTTTTTTGTTACTCTTAACAACTGACATTTTTCTGGGTGGAAAGACATGCTCCAATTTGATTCCCATTTCTGTAATTCATCTAATTCTCTTTGTAAAATATCTGTGTCTTGTGTTGTTTTTATTGTTCTATATATTATGCAATCGTCTGCAAATAATCTGACTTTTGTTCCTGAAGTAATGTGATATACTTCAGATATAGATATACTTCCAGAATTTCATGGCTAGTTTTAAAATGAGCATTTTGCTGAGAATTAGAAAACAGTAATAGATTTAGATCTAGAATCTAGATCTTAACATTAAACAATTAGATTTAAATCTAGGATTCTAGTCATCTATAGCTATGCATCTCGGATCTTAATAACATGCTTGGCTTGACAAGCCTACTAATTTAATTTTGGTTTCAAAACAATCCAAAGTGTATCATAAAATTCGATTGGATGAAGGAAGTGTTCGACCAATGAAACTTTATTTAATTTATTGTAAACTTCCGTAGTGAAGTAAAGGCGTCTATGTATCAAAATGGCTGACAAGCAGGGTGACTCGGGTATGATCGGCTTTATTTTGCTGATATGAAAAAAAAAAAGAATATGAAATATTTATTTGAAATTATAATAGCTGCTATATACATACTAACGTTCGTATTTAAAAAAAAAACATGTTTAGATCTAGTTATTTTAGTATTACTAGTCTAGATCTACTATAATTTTAACTATAACAACACACAGACACACTCCACTGTCTACACTCAGTAACACTGTGACTCACTCACGCAGTGATAGTCTAGGCCTAGGCCCTTTTATTATAATTATAATATATTTTATATATAATAATAAATATATTATAAATAATATTTAATTTATATTACTAGTCTAGTATTCTCTAGTCTAGATATTCTTCAGATATTCTAGATCAGTAGATGATCTGATCATAGATGATCTGCATGATGATATGTGAATGTGTTTGAACTGTTTGTGTAGATCTGACTATTACTTACTTACTATTAGATTTAGTTAGAATTTTAGATGTAAGATCTAGTAATTAAAATTATTAGTATTACTATACTCAGTATTAGTATACTGTCTTAACTGTCTATACTTAGACTATGGTAAATTATATATATATATATATATATATATATATATATATATAGTCTTTGATCTAGAGAAGTGGAATAGACTGAATAGTACATCTAGATGGCTGTCTGGTCATGCGGTTTGTGGGCTGGACTGTCATTCGGATTTATCGATGGTCGAGGGTTCAAATCCTGCCAGCTCCCATAATCCCCCATCATAATAGATCTATGTAGATCTTTAATCATAAAAGACATCATAATCATTTCATGTCTCATGAGATCTAGATTAAGTATATAAAGATCTATCATATATCTAGCTTTTAGATCTAACTCTACATCTCATATAATAATCTAGGCTAGTGTTCTTCTTCCCTAGTGAATGAAATGGGTTGCCTGAATCAGCCAGGAAAACAAACAAGTTACCAGAGTTTAAGTCATGACTAACATGCATGATTAGATTGACACATGAAATGCATAGGACGTAATTATCTTCTTTTTTTAAGTAACATCTGTATTAGATCTATAAGATAAGTCAAAGAAGAGGTGGTTCTGGTATTTGACACTTACATGTTGTTCAGATAATTTAGTACCGGTAATAATAATAATTATTATTATTGCTTAAATGCAAATAATTTGTAGAAGCTGTGTTTTTTTTTAAATCAAGAGATAGAAATATACATTATTGGCATATGGCTAGAAAGTGGTTTATTGTTTTACAGGTTTTGTATGTTCCTTCAGAATTAAAGATTATTACATCCTAACACAAACCTCCTCCAGGAGTCAGGGGATTTGTGCCAGGCAGTGTTCAAACCCAAGACCATTGAGAAAACAGTCCAGAAGACATATCACATGACCAGAGGCAGCATATGGGGACATTGATAACAGCCCACTGCCTCACAGTCCAAGGCACCTTGGGCCTCATAGGTTTATGCGTTACTTAAAAGCCTTAACTAAAAAAAAAATACTTGTCAAAAACGATGTTAAGATTTTTTGTTTAGTCAAACAATAGTTAGGTCTAGACCAATGTCATGTAAAGAACCCATGAAGGTTTTGTGGGCTAAATAGGATTTCTGTTCTATTTTATCACTTAAATAAGTATGTCCAGCAATACAGTTAAGTTTGAGTAATCAAAAATAGTTCTGAAGATATGAAACATAGAATTCCACCATATAAACTGGTATATCATTGTTATCATTGGGATTCTTCATGGCCAGGGCTTAAAATTTCCTAGTCTGTTACTTTCATGCTTCAAAATGAATAGAAAGCTAATCAAAATATGCCTTGGAAAGCAAATCCGAGATAGTGAAGGCTATGGTGTTGCAATTTGATGATCTTGTGAATAAACTGTCCCTGCACAATAAAATCCACACAATGTGTTTCTAATTTTGTTAATAATACCTGAAAATATAGTTGCCACTGATAGAAGTTTTTTAAAATTAAAAGTACTAATTAATATCAAATTAATTAAATTACATAAAAATTGCTGCCTACAGGAAAACTTTCAGCTTTGGCCCTTTTAATCTATTGAAGCTGATATAGGTTAGCCTCTACGATAAATTACCATAGTATTATATAGGAGCTCAGTAAGAAGAAGTAAATTTCTGTAATTCATTTTTTTAGTTTTCTATAATGGCATTTTTATCAATAAAAACATGACAGATTCAAGTGTTTAATATTTATAGGCCTAATATACACCTGTTTGCTTCATATAGGGCCTCAAAAATACAACTCGCCCACACCAAATTTAGGTCTTGCGCCGCCATTGCATATGACTACACTAACATTCAACAGCTTTATGGGCTTTTGACATTTTTCAAAATAATATTTATTGTAACTCTTTTTCTTTTCATTTCTTCTCTCCACTGTTTCAGCTATCACAGCTTTACCCATTCTCTGTTTGATTAGTTTTTATGTTCTGCAAATCTTCTATTTGGTTTGTACTTGTTTAACTGATGTATATTTTATATTATTCTGTAAATGATCAGGAAGTGAGTCAGACAGTACAGATGAGCCTGTAGTTGGAAATGTCAACAAATTTGCTGTGGTGCCACCAAACTACACTGGCAAACCTAGAAAGGGTCATCTCATTTTTGATGCCTGCTTTGAAAGTGGTAAGTTTGAAACCAATTTTCATTTGTATTAAATTTCTTATATTAAAAAACAAAATTGAAGATTTTTAATCTACATGATGCAGATATTATTTTATTTTTCACCATGTCTAGTTATATAATTATTTTATTAATGAAGACAATCTTCAATTAAATATGTGACTATTTGTTAAACTGAACCAGAGAATGAAATCATTGTCTGGGAAAATAAAGTTATAAATTTTTTCTTGGAGTCATTTTAGTGTACTACAAATATGTGCAATTAAAATAAAATTAAGTAATTTTTATAAATAGCATTTATACATTAAGTTAGGACTTAGCTGTTACAAAATAAAAATAAAGGATCCAGTTATAATTCTTTTGCTACAAAATCTCAAATATTTTGGTTTCCAGGTAATCTTGGTAGAGTTGATTACATCACAGAGACAGAATATGACTTGTTTATTAGACCTGATACATGCAATCCTCGTTTTCGTGTCTGGTTCAATTTCATTGTAGAAAATGTCAAGTCAGACCAGGCAAGTCTTTACCTTTTACCATCAGATCACATTCTCATATTTTAGGAGGCATTTAGATTCTTAATGTTATAATAACATATCAAAATCTTTATGGTGGCACATTCTAAAAATTGAGCTTTTAAACTAGGACAATCAATTTGCAAATATAGATTCTCTTTTGTCTGAATTATTTACCTAGCTTTATTATTATTATGGATTTTTTTGCACTTAGTGTTATCAAATTAAAAAAAAATAATAATTTTTCAGAGGGTTATCTTCAACATAGTCAATTTTAGTAAAACAAAATCTCTATACAGAGATGGCATGACTCCTATGATTAAATCTACCAGCAGGCCAAAGTGGTAAGCTAAAATGTTTTTTATTAGCCTCTTAGTAATGGTTAATGCAACTAGATTTTTCCTATTAGCCTTATGGTATAATCTTGCACCTTTAAAATCCTGGGCAATGCTTCTCAGCATCATAAAGGCACTTTAATGGAAATGGTTATTAGAGAAGATGAATTAGCCCATAGGGTAGCAAAACAGAACTTGCACTGGTGGGAATGGAAGAGAGCTCCAACAAATTATCCAAATGCTGACCTCAAGGGGCTGTTATTATGGCGGACACCTTGTTATGAAGTGTCTGTGTGTGTTTCCAAGATGACAGTGAGAAGAAGCTAGTGATACATTGGTGGTTTTGAAGTGAGCATTATAAAATTACAATAGGTCTTGCATAATGCAAATATAAAAAGGGAGACTACTCCAGGATGCAGAGTATAAAGACGTGTTTTTATTATGAGTTAGATTAGCTTAAATATTATATTCTAGTTTGTTACTCATTTCATCTCAACTTAAATATTTAGTGTTCAACAAGGAAGTTATTCAAGTTATTTCAAGTTTGAAAAGTTAAAATGTTATACAACTAGAGAAATGTAGTTGTCTACCAGCAGTTTGGTGCTACACGCCAACAACACACCTCCATGGTTGATCTCATGCAGAGAATGAATATGGAATACATGCCATTGATAATAGAGATGTAAAAAGCTACATCTACATGAATTTTTCCTATACAGAGTTTTGTTTAGACTGACAGATGGAGGCAAGCTTCCATAGGCCTAGATTTCCAAGAGTCTTAGACTTAACTCTTTGGACAATTATAATGAAGAAGTACCTCCAAAAAAGAAAACAGCAGACACATTAAAAATCAGCATTTCTATTTCTATCGGAGAAATGCCATCATTTAAAAACTTTATTGTGACATCATCTGAGCTGAATGTATTAATATGTATAAAAACAAATTTATTTTTTATTTCAAGACAAATTTGTTGAATTTAGGCATGTAATATAATTGTATAATTGTATTTTCTAGTAGACTTCGTATACCAATGCACAATTTGAGAACCACTGAAGTAGACATAAAAAAAATTATTTATACCAAAAAAAAAATAGATTGCATCAATATAATTAATTTTAAAAATTACCTCTTATAGTATTCTTTTTTTTAAAACTGTTTTCAGATTAGTTATTCATTATTTTTATTTATACAGGGTTCGCATTCCATCTAAATATGTTTATTATTACCGTTGCCCTGATCACCGCAAGAACTATGTAATGTCCTTTGCATTTGTATTTGACCGAGAAGAAGATGTTTACCAGTTTGCATACTGCTACCCCTACTCCTATACTAGATTACAAAACTACTTGGACAATTTGGAAAGGAGGAATTATGACTTTTTCACAAGAGAGCTATTGTGTTTGTCCGTGGTGAGTTCCCATAATTAATTGGTTTGTAGTTCAATACAGAAGTGAAATGTCAGGAAGAACCTTTTTTTTTTCCCCTCCTCCCAACATCCATTATTTCTTACCCATGTTTGTAAAAGACTTTAATGAATTGTAGACTTTTAGAAAATATAATTTGTATATCCTTTGACATAATTATCTTTTCACTTTGCTTGATTATTCTTTGCCCTAATCACATTTAATATTGCTTGTTCTTTTATAAATAAAAGTAATAGAAATAATAATATTGATATGCAAATACCTTTGATATATATATATATATATATATATATATATACATATATATATATATATATATATATATATATATATATATATATATATATATATATACACAAGCTTGTTAAAGAAGCAATATCAATCATTTCTATTAGAGTGCTAGATGTGATGATGTCTTGATGTTACGATGAGATTGTCTTGATCAGACAATGTGTTTCTGGTGTTATAATTTATTATAGATTTCTTCTTTTCAACAATTACTGAACACTCAAACAATATTGTTATGCCAGAGATTCAAATGTAAACCATTAATTCCAACAACTAAGATCCTTCAACAATAAATACAAAGCTTTAATTCTGGAACTAGGAATCACTTTAATAACATAAACACACTGTACAATACAATTTCATTAAACAAGTTTACCATCTTCGTTCAAGGTCATTACTGCAACTATCTCCATTCTTTCAAAAACTTTTTTATCATCTACCTCTTATTTGGAAACAATCAACCTCGCTGCTTTTATAGTCATGGAATTAAGTTCCTGCTTCTGTTCCAAGAAAGTATGCTTGTTCCAAGAGCTTGTTGACAATTAACCATGATCTTGCTCTGCAGGTGCTTGCAGATATTTAAAAATAAACTTAATGCAACATCTGCTTTATGCTACGAGACAATCAGTATTTATTTCAATATCTCTCATTTACTTTTTCACTTGCAATAATTTTACTAAATAATGTTGCAATATAACAATTAATTCAATACATGTCAAAGTGGAAGTTCTGGTTTAGTTGATTAGATGATAGCATCATTTGTGATGCATTCTTCACCTTCACCTAGCCCTTAGTTTGTTGAACCATTGGGGCACCACACAAGATGTGTTGACCATGTTTCTCCATTCCTCTTTGTCTTTTGCCTTGAATAGAATTTAATTCAATGATAGGCGTGTCCATTCTTTTATGTTTTCTTCCAATCGCTTTCTATGTCTGCCTCTTTTACTTTTTCCTGATATTGTTCCCTGAAGGAAGGTCTTTGTGAACCCTGCAGACCATGTGATGTAGCCATAGGATTTAGGTTTGTGTCTTTGTCAGTGGTTAGCAGGTCATGATGAGGTCCAATTGCTGTTTCTAACATCTTTATTTGTGATGCGGTCCTTGTAAGTGATACCTAAAATCTTTTTGTGATGCTAATAAACTGAATTTGTTTTTCATCTTTATTTTTTAGGTGTAGTACTTCTATATTTTTTCTAAAAATAATCACTCTCCATTTATTTCAAATTGTTTGTTTATTATAGCAACAGAGAAGGCTTGACCTCATAACCATTGCAAGTCCAAACATTTGTGCCAAAGAAAATGATAAATTAAAAACAATTTTAATTACTGCTAGAGTTCATCCAGGAGAAACTCCTGCATCATTTGTATGTCAAGGTAAGTCGTACGAGTCAAAAAAAGTATTGTCTTGTTGTAATGTTGAATTATAGCATACAGAGAAAAAAATATTATTAGACTTGGTTCAATCTATTTGTTTAAAACATACAAATCTTAAAGCAAAATATGATTTATCATGAAATTTATGAAATAATTTTAATTTATTCTGGGATGAATGTATTACTTAAAGGAAAGTATTACTTTTTAAAGGGTACAGCTAATATTCTGTAAATAAAGAAATGTTTAACAATAATATTGAAACATAAGATAGGTTTCCAACAGAAAAATAGGTTGAAGATTTATGTATTATACACTTTTAGGCCAAACCTTTAACCTGACCAACCCAGACAACCATTTAATAATTATAATAAGCTACTTTTGCTTGAACCATCAAATTATAAAACTGGACTCATAGAGGTTATGCTAATATAAAAATTGCGTGCCTATTATGATTTGATGAGCACTTTATGTGGTGGGGATACATAATTGACTGTCTGGTCTTGAAGTAAGCTGGCAGCACTGTCATCTAGATGTCCCATGTCTGAAGCCTGTCCACTACTATTCCTTGTCATCCTGAAGAATGTTTAGGTTAGTTAGTGCTCCAGTGCCAAAAATACATGTGAAAGCTAAAAGCTTTTCAAGTCTTACTATTAAATTAAATTTAGAGCTTGTAAGAATAAAATACATTTAAAAAAACTAGAATAATTTTTTTTTCTTTTGTATTAGGAACATAAAAGATATTTAGTTCAGAATTTAATATTTTAAAATATAAAATATTATATTTAATAATTATTTGTTATAAATTAAGACTACAGTGCAATAATGTATAAGCTCATTTTGTTTTAAAAAAATGAGATTTACAAATCATTAGAATGCTGCAACTAGATCTAGACACAATTATTTCCATTCTTCATTTAGCAAATAAAAAAAAAACTAAAACAATAAAGTAAAATATCTACCACCTAGTTTTTCAATGCCAAATAATACCCACTCTACTCATTAGTCAGCAAGGAAAACCAATGAGTTGGCAGTATTTAAGTCTTTGATTAGCATGCTTGACTAAGGTTATGACATTAAATATAATATTCAATATTCCAATTTAGGTCAAAAAGTTATTTGTTTCATAAAAAAAGGGAAAGTTTTGACTTAGAGACAGTGACATGATTGTTAAAAAACAAGACTAGGATTTAAAGTAAACAAAAAACTTTTGTCAGCTCTATTGTAAGGTCGGCTTTAGGTAATACGACATTCAGAAGTTCTCTTCATTATCTCTTGTTCGACATTGTTCATCAGTGTTAACTACCTTTATATTGGCCTTTCATCTGTATTATTTCATTATTTGAGTGTTACCTCCATTTAGACTTATCTGCACAAGACACCGCGCAGAGGCGCATAACACTACATTGACCTAGGGACACACATAGGATGTAATCATGTTCTTTTTTGAAGTAACGTCTGTATTTTATAAGATAAGAAGATAAGATAAGGGACTGCTGCCATGTGTAGTAAAAGCAAATAAACCAGTAATGAAATTGAATATTAAAAAAAAAAGAAAACAGCTAGGTAAGAGAATAAGAATTATAAATGAAAGTGTTTTTATAAAAAAATTTAATTTAAATAACATATGCATAAAATAGATCTAGTCTGAGTTTTTAGTCTTATGCTTACAACTGTCATCCCCTGCTCCCTTGCTGTCTTACTAGAGTTTTAAACTTAGATATTCAGTTTTTTATTTTAGACATTTTTTTTTTTAACTATTGCAAAACAAACCACATCTTTATGATTCACCTACATATATTTGTATGTAGAACAATAATGCTTAACATTTACAAGATTCAAAGCCACAATAGTTAGCATATAATCTTATAACTAGATCAAAATTTTAAAATGCTCGTTTCTAAAAATAAATGATTGACTCTGCCATGTCTTTCTTCACTTAATTCCAATGAACTATTTACTGAAGTAATGTTTGAGATTATGTAATTACAATTTAGTATTTTTAACAAGTTGAAAATTTGTCTTTTTTTCAGGTATAATTGATTTTTTAGTTAGCAATCATCCTATAGCCAAGATACTGAGAGACCATTTAGTATTTAAGATTGTTCCCATGTTAAATCCAGATGGTGTCTACCTGGGAAATTACAGGTGAGCTAAGGTGTGCAGAAATGTGTTCAATGTAGTGCTGTACCTCTAAGTGAATGAGTTGAGCATGTAGAAGTGAAAAAGCATCATTGATCATCTCAATGGCAGAAAGGTTTAATTAAAAGCTGATACAAACTCTTCACTTTCGAAAAAATTAAAACTAAATAAAATTGTATGAATAGATTTCATTCATAATTTAAACTTCCTATTGGGTCAGTTTGTTTGTGTTTACACAAAGAGTTTTTCTAATGATGTTTCTGTCTCACAAAATATTAGGGGAAAAAATGTTGATTTTTGTTTGTAGGGTTATCTGTTCAAATTAGTCATAATTAAAATGCTACTTAATATTTTCACTTTAAAAAAACACAAGCTATGCAACTTTTTTTTTTTTGACTACAAAGGACGTCTTAAATCCACAGACAATAGACTTTCTACAATCAAGTTTCTAATTTATTCCTGTAATGCACTAAAAAAATTTGTTAAAGTTGTCAGTGTTGTTGAATTTATCTAATCAAAGGTGAAGTTTATAAAATGTTCTCTAAGCATAATAAGTTGTTGTTTTTTTTAATAGCTTTTATATAGCGCAATTTTCATGTTTACTGGTTGCTCCGAGTTTGGGGTTCAATTTCTTTTGTGGACCAATGGGCTATTATGGGGGAGGGGGTAGGTGGGAGAAGGTCCCAGTGCTTCCTTCAGGAGATCAGCTAATACAATTCTGCTCAAGTCAGGATTTGAACTTGCGCCCCCTTGATAGGTAGCCAAGTGGTATTCGCCTCTCAGCTACAGATTCCATTTGATGAACAGTTTTCTCAAGACTCATCAATACAATGACTGAAATGTATAGTATTCTAACATTCGATTGGATGGCTGGTCATGTGACATCCACTCGGGACTGTTCTTCCGGCTGTTGTCTCAATGGTGCTGGATCTGAACCCTGCCTGCTGCCATCCCCTGCCATCCTGCAGGAGGTTTGGATTGAACAATCTTCATTTCTGAAGAAACATCAAAACTACCAAATCAAGTCCATTGGTTTAAAAATATTTAAAGTCAGCTTTGAAATTGCTTAAACCAGGACCCAATCAAGAGAATTTAATTTTTATTGATGCTCTTTAAAGCTACACATTATAGAAACTTGTACTTATCCTCAGACATTAAAAACTAAGGGAAGTTGGGAAAGTGCATAATTGTTCTGTGTGAAATTTGATGGCCCAACAGAAATAAGTTAATTAACAGCAAATCTACAATTCTTTGATATAAGACATATTGACATGGCTTGCCTTAGGCATAAGCAGACTTATCTATAAGCTTCAGCTTTCACCAGTCCACAGCCAGTGTTTACCAATCACCATCGCCATCACTACATGTACAATTATAAATGTAGATGTAAAACCAAATGCCAAAAGTCAACTGAAAAATTAAAAAAAAAAAATTCTTCGTTTTTCTCCATGTAAAATGTTTTATTACATAGTTTTGTATTTTATACTACTTCCTCCAACGTCTTTTTATTTCATCCTTGAACTCTCAAATATCGGCAATGAACGAAATTCTGTCTTACATTCCACAAGAGAGAAAAACACATCGTGATGTGCTCAACTTATACCAGAAAACAGACGTCTTGTTATAGATCGAATGCGCAATATTTTTTTCCGAACACGATCTTACCAGCTACAGTATCCATCCGTCTACACGTTTCTACTGGATGTAATGTCCATCTAATGTCAATTTTTGTCCACTCAATCTTATCTCGCTTGATAAAATGACCATTACCCTTCAACACGATCCTGCCTGATACGAAACTGACCATTCTGTGGCACGATTCCCCGTGCAAGGGAGGAGAGGGGGGCATTTGATTTTCTCTACCCATAACAAAGATTCGGTTGCTAGATAGTATCGATTCTCTCTGTGCTCTACCCCCTCGCCCTTCCCACTGGCACACACACACACACTCGCGCTGACCCTCAGATACGATGTATTTTGCTCAGGATCACTCCTCAAACTCCAGTCTTCTCCATCTCAGCTTCTATCAGTTCCTCGTTAACTCCTCCAAACAAATTGGATATTGCTTTTGTTTGCCTTGCACCCGCGTCCAGCGTCTCAGTATCCCATCGTCCACCTCGAACAAACCATCGAACTCCCCCCCCCCTTTCCCCCTTACGCCAATAAAATTACAAAATCCGTCTCGTTTGGCTTTGATCTGACTATCGGGACTTCACATTGCTACCTTTCCAATACGAGTCACCTGTGAGATTCACACAGTCATTGTACCATTACACTGTGTCCATAGAAACCGTTTTTCTTTTGAAACAGTTCATATTCTAGTCGCAGCTTGGTTCATCTATATTTGAAGATATATTTTCTTAGTACAAGGTATTGGCAGCACATTGTAAAATCAATTCGTTTTTTTAATCACTTTAACTCTTTCTCTCCTAACTGACGATACCAGCGTTGATTCCACCAGAATGTGGTAAATAATTACGGAGAGAAAGAGTTAAGAGACCCAGAGGTGATGAAAACTCATTTCAATAACGACGTTTTGTTTCAACTCACCTATTAGAACGATCAAAATGGAATTTTGAATAAAACTGCAATGCGAAAAACAAACAAGTGATTTGGAAACAATTCATTAAAGCAGATAAATTATAAGCTTTTCCTTGTTACCTTTATAAACATCGGTCGAGAACGCCAGCTATAGAAATGTAAAACTGCCTACCTCACTGTAAATGGTTGAAGAGTATAATTGACCGTCTTGAAACGTCCAGGAAGTCTTCGAGGTTGAAGTGTAATCTGGTAGACCCTTAAGGGTCTCGTTGACCATTGGTTGTCATTTTTCCCCGTTGACTCTGCCGTCCTTAGTTTGAGAACTAGCCATGCTATGAGTTTGTCTTCTCATTTAAGTAGCCGTTCTTTCTTTCTCCTGGTTCTGTAGTGGTAGGAAAGTCATAGCTTGTCAAGGCTTGGCTTTACATTAGAGAATTCCCCCCCCCCCCCAAATTTACTAAGGACTCATTAGAAAGACCAAGTGGACCCTCAGATCCTGTTACGCCCCTCAGCACAGAAAACGCGTTCTTTAGAGTTATTAACTTTCTAAATACGATCGTATCTCCATGGCTTATTTTTCTTCCTTAGTTAATCCTCAACACCTTTCTATATACCATATAATCTCCATGGCTTCTTTTTTCTTCGATGACTTCGAAAAGCGTATAGCAGTTTTAGTGCTTCTAACTCACTATATAGGTGGGGAGGGGGGGGGCAGGTTTATAATGGATGTCAAACTACAGAGAGATTGTATTACTAACACAAACGAAGAAACTCCGCTTAAAAATAGAGTCCCGCTGAGTTTCCTTCATTAACTCAACAGATGATGTATTGAAAGGCAGCATGCTATGGAAATGAAATGAGACTTTTCACAAAACTAGAACATTTCAGTTCATGTTATGCTTTGTATTCCCTTTGCAATTATCACGCGGTCAGGGTTCATAAAAAAGGAGCGTTTGGGGGGGGGGGGGAGACAAGTCACAATGGCACCGTGGTCGTTCGATTCCGCTGTGCAATGTAGAGCTAAATGACTTTTGAAAGAAGCGCAAAGATACACTATTGTAGTCACTGTTTACAAGATGTATGTGTTATATTTTATTTTAACAGCAAAATGTTGATTAGTAAACATTTTCAGAAGTCTAACGTTTTTATTACTTGCACATTATTTCATTTTTCTCTCTCTGTCTTTCTCTCTCTCTCTCCTTCTCACTCACTCTCTCTCTCTCTCTCTCAGTAGAAAGATGAAAAGTTCAATGACAACCTTTTTGATGAAGTTGTGTTCATATAGGCTATTTATCAGTGGCGTAGCTAGTGATTTGGGGGCCCGGGGGGGGGGGCTTGACCTCTTTAGGGGCCCCTGCATTTTTGACATTCGGCATCATGACATGAGAAAATGGCGTAATATTTAATGTAAAAACAAATTTCGGGGGCCCGGGGGGATTTTCATATTCGGACACCCCTCTCCCCCACCATAGCTAGGCCACCGATATTTAGTGCCTTTTATAAGAAAGTTGTAATTCAGAGCTTGTCAAGATGTGCAATTTATTTTCTTTGACATTCTCGGCATAAATACATTCATACATGTTGTTTTAATATGAAAATTGTTTTAAAATATATTTTACTTAAGTCGAAACAAAATGAAATATTCTTCAACATTTGACTTAAACACTATTAAGGAAGCTCCAAATAGGTCAAAGTGCTTAAACACATGTCTCCATATTAGATTTACAGATTTTACTACATTCAATGTTGAGGTTAATAGCTTTCACGTAATTTATGAATGAAGTATTGTAGATATTCAAGATCGTGGATCTAAGTCGTTATTTACATTGCTTCAGATTGAAATGCG
Organism: Biomphalaria glabrata; assembly: GCF_947242115.1. Lineage (NCBI taxonomy): Eukaryota > Metazoa > Mollusca > Gastropoda > Planorbidae > Biomphalaria > Biomphalaria glabrata. The sequence goes on along the minus strand of NC_074715.1, from coordinate 45,147,763 downwards.
TAGAAACTTGGTGGTGCTCTGGTTTTATTTCTTCTTATCAGGATTTTTTTTGTGTGTTCAATGTGATTGAAAATAACAAAAAACAAAACAAAATCCAATCCACTTTTCTGATGATCACAAATTTGTCAGGGTTAATTTTACAATCAAATTTGTTTCACTTTGAGCAGATAATTATATTTTTTAGCCTCTTGAAATTGCTAGTTTATTACAATTATTCCCCATGTTTCTCTCATCTTTAGCGCATTGTCTGTGTGTCCCTGTGTGTGTGTCTGTGCGGATTAAATTCAATTTTGTTTGATGCCTGTAATGTCAAACTAGTTAACATGTCCCTATCAATTTCTATCCAATACCCAATTGTCATTTCGGTTGCATGCTTTGTGTTATAAACAAATGAACTGTCTAAGGCCCTTGTATTATAAACAAATGAACTGTCAATCTAAGGCCCTTGTGTTATAAACAAATGAACTGTCAATCTAAGGCCCTTGTGTTATAAACAATTGAACTGTCAATCTAAGGCCCTTGTATTATAAACAATTGAACTGTCAATCTAAGGCCCTTGTATTATAAACAAATGAACTGTCAATCTAAGGCCCTTGTGTTATAAACAATTGAACTGTCAATCTAAGGCCCTTGTGTTATAAACAATTGAACTGTCAATCTAAGGCCCTTGTGTTATAAACAATTGAACTGTCAATCTAAGGCCCTTGTGTTATAAACAATTGAACTGTCAATCTAAGGCCCTTGTGTTATAAACAATTGAACTGTCAATCTAAGGCCCTTGTGTTATAAACAATTGAACTGTCAATCTTAAGGCCCTTGTGTTATAAACAATTGAACTGTCAATCTTAAGGCCCTTTTGTTATAAACAATTGAACTGTCAGTCTAATGCCCTTGTGTTATAAACAATTGAACTGTCAATCTTAAGGTCCTTGTGTTATAAACAATTAAACTGTCAATCTTAAGGCCTTTGGTTTCAGGTGCTCCTTAATGGGCTTCGACTTGAATCGTCACTGGCAGGAACCTTCACCTTGGGCTCACCCGACATTATACGCGACCAAAAATTTACTTATGGAGCTAGATAGAAATGAGGTTAGTTTTGTCTGTCTGTATATGTGTGTTCTGTGTTTAGAGTTAGACAGAAATGAGGTTAATTTTGTCTGTCTGTATATGTGTGTTCTGTATAAGTCCGCGCTATTTTATCGGCGCTATTTTGTCGGGTCACCTGTTTTGTTTGGTGTGATGCACAAATTGTAAGACAAATTTCCTTATGGATAATTAACATTATTATTAGTAGTAGTATTAAGAGACACATTGTTGTCCTGGAAAGTTACGGTCTCATTATGCTGCACGGATACATATCACTAGCCGCTATACATGAGCATTGCATTTAATGTATGTAACAACACATGGAAAATTTTGGTGACATTTCTCTGCTCAGAATTAAATACATCGCTTTTCATCCTCTGTAGTGAAGTGAAAATGTCTGTCCAGGTTTAACTCTTCCGTGTTCACTACCTAAAGAATGAATATGTAACCGGAGATTAAGGTGCTTAAGAAGAGGTGTGAACGTTTCTTGGGGTTATGATCTTAGTACAACAATATGAGATATTTTTTTTTCTGTCTCAAAAGAAAGCCATGCCTTGCAAATGTCTTTGAGGGCGCCTTGCAAATGTCTTTGAGGGCGCCTTGCAAGACAGCTGACGACAATGCCACTTATCTTGCATCATTCACACTGTATAGCTAACCTCTTCACACCGTCACCATAGAAACACTGACACACTAAGAAGTAACAATAACCTTCTGTATCCGTGTAGCACTGACACTTATGGCACTGGCCATCTATACCACTGTAGCACAAACCAAACTGTACCTCTTAGGAACGTACTTTAATTTAGACACATAAGATGTTGATCTGGTTTATTAATAATAAGGCTGGTCTTCGAGTCCGGTATATTGAAGTAACCTCGGTATATTGAAGTAACCTCGGTATATTGAAGTAACCTCGGTATATTGAAGTAACCTATAAACCTACATGGAACTCTGCTATTCTTCCTTCTGCTATAGAAACACGACATGGACTTCTACATTGACCTGCACGCCCACTCCACTCTCATGAACGGCTTCATGTACGGCAACATTTACGACGACCCTGAACGTTATGAAAGACAATCGGTTTTCCCGAAACTCTTGTGCAGCAATGCCGAGGATTTCTCCCTGACCAACACAAACTTCAACAGAGATGCAGTCAAGGCTGGTACTGGAAGAAGGTACGTTCATTTGATACAGAAATGATTAACACCATTCATAGAGGAGATCGGGGTACTCACCCCCCCCCCCACCTCCCAACCTTGGTGTTTTAGGCTTCAGGAGTCATTAGGAAAAACCAATATTGGAGTCATTTAGGGATGGAACTGCCAACCTTGTTACTTTTTCCATCCTTGTTACTTATACAAGCCCTGCTGCTAAGGTTTTAATTGTTATATCTTGTAAACGTTTGGATTCAGCCAACAAGTTCTAGAGATAAGAACAAAGGTCAATCCATGGTTCTTTTCTCTGAAGCCTAGGATGTGAAATCATCTTTTGTCTCTGGGGCTAAGAAACGAGAATATGTCGGGAAGTAGGAACCGAAAACCTCTCTAACGACATATCTTACAGATTACAGACGTTACTTCTAAAGAGAAGGGTTACGCATTTCATGTGCTAATCTAGTCATGCATGTTAATCAGTGACTTATACTCGACTAAGTCGTTGTTGTTGTTTTTTTGGCTGATTCGAGCAACCCATTCCATTCTCTAATGGCATTAGAGAAGAAGGAGCATCTGTACGAATGTGTCTTTATTACATTCTTCATCTGTTTAACACTACTCATATTAATCGCAGCAAATTTACCACTTATTTCGTATTGTCCACGGTCATAATGTATTCAATGGTCACAACTATGTAGCCTAATGTCTGCGCCATTAATTTAAAACAGCTTCTCCGACCCAATTGATAAATAAAAGTATGCTACAATATCGCGGCATCTTTGTTTAGCTACAAGAGTACTATCGTGTTCATTTCGCAGCCGCTTATCATAAAAAGTAAGCCACTCCAACTAATGGAAATGAAACATCCCTAAACATTTTCTCACTGATAATTGAATAAAAGTCTGTAAAGTGCTTTTGTTTATTCAACTTGGACCTGCTAGCAGAAGGGACCTCTGTTGTAGCGTCCACGCTCTCATTTTCATATTTCTCATTACACTAAAACCTCTCACCTCTGGTCTACTCTCCCCCCCTCCCCTTTTCACGAACACACCCACTCGCACACACGTTCTCAGTGCCACACGCCGCCAATGAGATGGAGTATAACAATGCTAGAAATTACCAGGAGATAATTGCTTGGAATTGTCTTAGCGTGGTTAAAAAAAAAAAAAAAAGAAAGCTCCACAGAAAAATAAAAAGTTTCCCATGTGACCGTTGACCTATTGCCTCTCCCGCCCCCCACTCCAAGTCTGTAATATGACCGCTATTTGCTCACTGTCGGCTATGGAAATGCCAAATTTCTGGATATCCATGGATATGGTCCAATCTTCCTCAATGTCAGTATTCCTTGGGGGGAGCTTGGAGCCTGCGTTGGGGCCGGGCCGGGGAGAGGGGGTACAATAATTATTATGATTTTGGTGAGCTCCTTCATTTGGGACCTATTTACATGTATGCCCGATGGACATTATGAACCTGGCTAAGAGCTGGGCGGAGTCGACTCGTCATAAGTGGGGAGGGGGGAGGGAGGTGATAGCAAAAAAAAAAAGGGGGGGGGGTAATGCCAGTAATTTACTGTTTCTGGGATTGAGAAATGCAAATAGATTGCAAAATAAAGCCCGTGTATTCCTAGAGATGATTGATGCTCAATGCGAAATGGTTTCTATTTTTTTTTTAATCTTTCCCCCCCCTCTCTCGGTTGGTAGCTTTATCTCTATGTATCTTTACATATTTCTCTTCCTTCCCTGCCTCCACCTTTCTCTCATTCCGTCCTTCTCTGTTTTATTCTATCAGACATGCACACACACACACACGCATACAAACACACGCGCACTTCATTTCTTAATGGGCGTGTTTCTGTTCTCCCTTTAAAAAATCAACGAATCGTTTTCTCCTTCGCTGTATATCCAGTAGTCCGTTGGTTCTTTAGGTTCCTACAAGTTTGGGTTGACTTCTAGTTTGAGATCCTAGGTCTCACCTACAGTGTGCTCCTTACACTCCTCACCCACAGTGTGCTCCTTACACTCCTAGGTCTCACCCACAGTGTGCTCCTTACACTCCTAGGTCTCACCTACAGTGTGCTCCTTACACTCCTAGGTTTCACCTACAGTGTGCTCCTTACACTCCTAGGTCTCACCCACAGTGAGCTCCTTACACTCCTAGGTCTCACCCACAGTGTGCTCCTTACACTCCTAGGTCTCACCTACAGTGTGCTCCTTACACTCCTAGGTCTCACCCACAGTGTGCTCCTTACACTCCTAGGTCTCACCCACAGTGTGCTCCTTACACTCCTAGGTCTCACCCACAGTGTGCTCCTTACACTCCTAGGTCTCACCTACAGTGTGCTCCTTACACTCCTAGGTCTCACCCACAGTGTGCTCCTTACACTTCTAGGTCTCACCCACAGTGTGCTCCTTACACTTCTAGGTCTCACCCACAGTGTGCTCCTTACACTCCAAGGTCTCACCTACAGTGTGCTCCTTACACTCCTAGGTCTCACCTACAGTGTGCTCCTTACACTCCTATGTCTCACCTACAGTGTGCTCCTTACACTCCTAGGTCTCACCCACAGTGTGCTCCTTACACTTCTAGGTCTCACCCACAGTGTGCTCCTTACACTCCTAGGTCTCACCCACAGTGTGCTCCTTACACTTCTAGGTCTCACCCACAGTGTGCTCCTTACACTCCAAGGTCTCACCTACAGTGTGCTCCTTACACTCCTAGGTCTCACCCACAGTGTTCTCCTTACACTCCTAGGTCTCACCCACAGTGTGCTCCTTACACTCCTAGGTCTCACCTACAGTGTGCTCCTTACACTCCTAGGTCTCACCCACAGTGTGCTCCTTACACTCCTAGGTCTCACCTACAGTGTGCTCCTTACACTCCTAGGTCTCACCCACAGTGTGCTCCTTACACTCCTAGGTCTCACCCACAGTGTGCTCCTTACACTCCTAGGTCTCACCCACAGTGTGCTCCTTACACTCCTAGGTCTCACCCACAGTGTGCTCCTTACACTCCTAGGTCTCACCTACAGTGTGCTCCTTACACTCCTAGGTCTCACCCACAGTGTGCTCCTTACACTCCTAGGTCTCACCCACAGTGTGCTCCTTACACTCCTAGGTCTCACCCACAGTGTGCTCCTTACACTCCTAGGTCTCATCCACAGTGTGCTCCTTACACTCCTAGGTCTCACCCACAGTGTGCTCCTTACACTCCTATGTCTCACCCACAGTGTGCTCCTTACACTCCTAGGTCTCACCCACAGTGTGCTCCTTACACTCCTAGGTCTCACCCACAGTGTGCTCCTTACACTCCTAGGTCTCACCTACAGTGTGCTCCTTACACTCCTAGGTCTCACCCACAGTGTGCTCCTTACACTCCAAGGTCTCACCTACAGTGTGCTCCTTACACCCCTAGGTCTCACCCACAGTGTGCTCCTTACACTCCTAGGTCTCACCCACAGTGTGCTCCTTACACTCCAAGGTCTCACCCACAGTGTGCTCCTTACACTCCTAGGTCTCACCCACAGTGTGCTCCTTACACTCCTAGGTCTCACCCACAGTGTGCTCCTTACACTCCTAGGTCTCACCTACAGTGTGCTCCTTACACTCCTATGTCTCACCCACAGTGTGCTCCTTACACTCCTAGGTCTCACCCACAGTGTGCTCCTTACACTCCTAGGTCTCACCCACAGTGTGCTCCTTACACTCCTAGGTCTCACCCACAGTGTGCTCCTTACACTCCTAGGTCTCACCCACAGTGTGCTCCTTACACTCCTAGGTCTCACCCACAGTGTGCTCCTTACACTCCTAGGTCTCATCCACAGTGTGCTCCTTACACTCCTAGGTCTCACCCACAGTGTGCTCCTTACACTCCTATGTCTCACCCACAGTGTGCTCCTTACACTCCTAGGTCTCACCCACAGTGTGCTCCATACACCCCTAGGTCTCACCTACAGTGTGCTCCTTACACCCCTAGGTCTCACCCACAGTGTGCTCCTTACACTCCTGGGTCTCACCTACAGTGTGCTCCTTACACTCTTGGGTCTCACCCACAGTGTGCTCCTTACACTCCTAGGTCTCACCCACAGTGTGCTCCTTACACCCCTAGGTCTCACCCACAGTGTGCTCCTTACACCCCTAGGTCTCACCTACAGTGTGCTCCTTACACTCCTGGGTCACCCACAGTGTGCTCCTTACACTCCTAGGTCTCACCTATAGTGTGCTCCTTACACTCCTAGGTCTCACCCACAGTGTGCTCCTTACACTCCTAGGTCTCACCTACAGTGTGCTCCTTACACTTCTAGGTCTCACCCACAGTGTGCTCCTTACACTCCTAGGTCTCACCCACAGTGTGCTCCTTACACTCCTAGGTCTCACCCACAGTGTGCTCCTTACACTTCTAGGTCTCACCCACAGTGTGCTCCTTACACTTCTAGGTCTCACCCACAGTGTGCTCCTTACACTCCAAGGTCTCACCTACAGTGTGCTCCTTACACTCCTAGGTCTCACCTACAGTGTGCTCCTTACACTCCTATGTCTCACCTACAGTGTGCTCCTTACACTCCTAGGTCTCACCCACAGTGTGCTCCTTACACTTCTAGGTCTCACCCACAGTGTGCTCCTTACACTCCTAGGTCTCACCCACAGTGTGCTCCTTACACTTCTAGGTCTCACCCACAGTGTGCTCCTTACACTCCAAGGTCTCACCTACAGTGTGCTCCTTACACTCCTAGGTCTCACCCACAGTGTGCTCCTTACACTCCTAGGTCTCACCCACAGTGTGCTCCTTACACTCCTAGGTCTCACCTACAGTGTGCTCCTTACACTCCTAGGTCTCACCCACAGTGTGCTCCTTACACTCCTAGGTCTCACCTACAGTGTGCTCCTTACACTCCTAGGTCTCACCCACAGTGTGCTCCTTACACTCCTAGGTCTCACCCACAGTGTGCTCCTTACACTCCTAGGTCTCACCTACAGTGTGCTCCTTACACTCCTAGGTCTCACCCACAGTGTGCTCCTTACACTCCTATGTCTCACCCACAGTGTGCTCCTTACACTCCTAGGTCTCACCCACAGTGTGCTCCTTACACTCCTAGGTCTCACCCACAGTGTGCTCCTTACACTCCTAGATCTCACCCACAGTGTGCTCCTTACACTCCTAGGTCTCACCCACAGTGTGCTCCTTACACTCCTAGGTCTCACCCACAGTGTGCTCCTTACACTCCTAGGTCTCACCCACAGTGTGCTCCTTACACTCCTATGTCTCACCCACAGTGTGCTCCTTACACTCCTAGGTCTCACCCACAGTGTGCTCCATACACCCCTAGGTCTCACCTACAGTGTGCTCCTTACACCCCTAGGTCTCACCCACAGTGTGCTCCTTACACTCCTGGGTCTCACCTACAGTGTGCTCCTTACACTCTTGGGTCTCACCCACAGTGTGCTCCTTACACTCCTAGGTCTCACCCACAGTGTGCTCCTTACACCCCTAGGTCTCACCCACAGTGTGCTCCTTACACCCCTAGGTCTCACCTACAGTGTGCTCCTTACACTCCTGGGTCTCACCCACAGTGTGCTCCTTACACTCCTAGGTCTCACCTATAGTGTGCTCCTTACACTCCTAGGTCTCACCCACAGTGTGCTCCTTACACTCCTAGGTCTCACCTACAGTGTGCTCCTTACACTTCTAGGTCTCACCCACAGTGTGCTCCTTACACTCCTAGGTCTCACCCACAGTGTGCTCCTTACACTCCTAGGTCTCACCCACAGTGTGCTCCTTACACTTCTAGGTCTCACCCACAGTGTGCTCCTTACACTTCTAGGTCTCACCCACAGTGTGCTCCTTACACTCCAAGGTCTCACCTACAGTGTGCTCCTTACACTCCTAGGTCTCACCTACAGTGTGCTCCTTACACTCCTAGGTCTCACCTACAGTGTGCTCCTTACACTCCTAGGTCTCACCCACAGTGTGCTCCTTACACTTCTAGGTCTCACCCACAGTGTGCTCCTTACACTCCTAGGTCTCACCCACAGTGTGCTCCTTACACTTCTAGGTCTCACCCACAGTGTGCTCCTTACACTCCTAGGTCTCACCCACAGTGTGCTCCTTACACTCCTAGGTCTCACCCACAGTGTGCTCCTTACACTCCTAGGTCTCACCTACAGTGTGCTCCTTACACTCCTAGGTCTCACCCACAGTGTGCTCCTTACACTCCTAGGTCTCACCTACAGTGTGCTCCTTACACTCCTAGGTCTCACCCACAGTGTGCTCCTTACACTCCTAGGTCTCACCCACAGTGTGCTCCTTACACTCCTAGGTCTCACCTACAGTGTGCTCCTTACACTCCTAGGTCTCACCCACAGTGTGCTCCTTACACTCCTAGGTCTCACCTACAGTGTGCTCCTTACACTCCTAGGTCTCACCTACAGTGTGCTCCTTACACTCCTAGGTCTCACCTACAGTGTGCTCCTTACACTCCTAGGTCTCACCTACAGTGTGCTCCTTACACTCCTAGGTCTCACCTACAGTGTGCTCCTTACACTCCTAGGTCTCACCTACAGTGTGCTCCTTACACTCCTAGGTCTCACCCACAGTGTGCTCCTTACACTCCTAGGTCTCACCCACAGTGTGCTCCTTACACTCCTAGGTCTCACCTACAGTGTGCTCCTTACACTCCTAGGTCTCACCTGCAGTGTGCTCCTTACACTATTACTTATCTCGTTTTAGCTTGTTTCTTTTACGCCCCCTGTACACTCTATGTAGGCTTTTGTGAGACCTAACTTTGCGATCCTTTGATGTTGCCTTATCAGCCGAGCCTGAAAGTCTAAAGTAGGTCCACTCGGAGTGACCATTTAGGCACATCTCATTGTAGATGATGTCTAGTGTCTTGTTGCCTCCTAGTGCATCTTGTTCTCAAAGCTTTGGTCCATTACAAAGCTTATATCAACTCACTCTGTCTGTCTGGTAAAAAGTGTGTACACGTTATTTCTGCCACACCCAATCTAGAATCAAGTTGAAACTTTGCACAATTACTCATTGGCATTAACAAGACATGAATCGATAAAAAAAAATTAACCAATTAGTCTATTAATTACTGACATTTATGTTGTTTGATACCAACAAGGGAAATTAATCCTTCAGTGTTCACAGATATGGCTAAATAGGTGGGTATGGTCCCCTTAGATAATTGTACACTTTATTTCTCGCACGCCAATTCTCGGATTAAGTTGAAACTTTAAACAATTATTTATTTCACCTAACAAAACATAAATCAATAAAAAAAAAGTTAACCAATTAGTCAATTAATCATTGGTAATTAATTATTGTGTTAGATATCGAAAAAGATAAATAGCTTCAACATTAATGAGATATATAGTTGCAAGTGTGGAGTTCCTCTCCTTAGCTAAGTTTTTTTTAAAGGATTTTTTTTTTTTTTTTGACATTTGTGTGAAACTTATGCCTTAGTCCAAAATACCAATATATATATATATATGATCACCTTCTTCAATCCATTGTATTCTATCATCCTACATTGAGATTGAGATATTTGGATCACTTGCTTGCAACGAAAGTAAGCTGTTCAACAAAAAGATCTATTGCTCAGAAAAAACAAATGTTTTAATAACTTGTTCCACTTTCTGAGACATGATTGAACAGACTAAGGGAACTAACTCTCCGCATGGTGATTCAAGTACAAATGTCGATAGCTTTCTGTTCATACGTATGTCCGATGGTCTGTGTGGGCCAGAAACTTTGTTGATTATAGAGGATTCTTTTAGAGGCCAAGAGTGGCCATGGGAATATGTAGGGGAGTGAACTGTTCGAAATGTTCACTTTGATACTGAATTTTTGGTTTATGCTTTGATCATATCTCAAATGTTGGAATCAAAAAAATCTCGAACAGTAAATTGCAATTTAAAACCTAAGACTCCAGTTACACGGGTCATGTCATAACTTTTAATTTCTTTTTCACGATATTTAATAATAATAATAATAATCTTTAAAATCCATAAGGAAATCCCCTCCTCTCGCAGGAGGGAGGTGGGATTTTGTGACTCTAAACTAGCATACAGGACTTCTCAATATTTTAAAAGCTGGATTATACTTCATTACAACAAATATGTAGGCCTATATTAGAAGCAAAGAATACACGTTTTAGAGGACTTGTACTTGCCGTTGAATTTGGTTCAAGTACGATGACGATTATCTAGTACTAACTATAAGTGTATACTATGGTGGTGGTTGTTTTTTTTTTTTTTAAATTATTATTTAAAAAATGATTTCTATGAATATGCATAAAATAGGCAAAAAAAAAATTGTATTTGCTTTGAGAAAACCAACGTTATGAAGGTCATGTGGGAAATCTGGATTTTAACAACGCTTTTGGGCTTTGACAGCACACACACAAAAAAAACAATATCGGCTTTTCTCTTTTAAAAAGGGGGAGGGATGGATAAAATAAATAATCTATTATGCATTTTATTTTAATGTTTGATTTATTTTGAATCCATTTTTAAATAAACACAAAAATATATAAGATATATAAAATATATGTTGTGTATAACACATTGCATTTGGCCAGATGTATTTTAATTTGTTCCAAATAATTTATTTTTGTTTTTACTTTTAATTTGTTTCGTGGAGGGTTTTTTTTTTCTACAATCCCTCTTCTCAGCTTGCAAATTCTTCATAAGAAATAAAAACCAAGAGTTCAATAAATAAATATAGACGTTTAGAAACATGTTTCACACCGTCTTCTTAGTCTGTACCTACAGGTCTGTTTACCTACTGGTCTGTCTACCTACAGGTCTGTCTACCTGCAGGTCTGTTTACCTACAGGTCTGTCTACCTACAGGTCTGTTTACCTACAGGTCTGTTTACCTACAGGTCTGTTTACCTACAGGTCTGTCTACCTACAGGTCTGTTTACCTACAGGTCTGTTTACCTACAGGTCTGTTTACCTACAGGTCTGTCTACCTACAGGTCTGTCTACCTACTGGTCTGTCTAGCTACAGGTCTGTCTAGCTACAGGTCTGTTTACCTACAGGTCTGTTTACCTACAGGTCTGTCTACCTACTGGTCTGTCTACCTACTGGTCTGTCTACCTACAGGTCTCTCTACCTACTGGTCTGTCTACCTACTGGTCTGTTTACCTACAGGTCTGTCTACCTACAGGTCTGTTTACCTACAGGTCTGTCTACCTACAGGTCTGTCTACCTACTGGTCTGTCTAGCTACAGGTCTGTCTACCTACAGGTCTGTTTACCTACAGGTCTGTTTACCTACAGGTCTGTTTACCTACTGGTCTGTTTACCTACAGGTCTGTCTACCTACAGGTCTGTCTACCTACAGGTCTGTTTACCTACAAGTCTGTCTTAGAATTGGAAAGACGATAAGAAGTTTTATGTATTCGCTAAACGAGAATGATTTTTTTAGGGTTGGGGGGGGGGCGTGTAAGGTTTGGGCGGGTTAAAAAATGTTGCAATTTTTCTTTTCTTTATTATTCATTAGTTATTAAGAGCTAAATAATTGCTCTAGCAAAAAAAAAAGTCACCAGCTACATAAGAAGGAATTGTCTTTAAAAAAAATATTTTATTTTGCTTGTAATATTTATAGAGATATATATATATTACAAGCCAAATAAGATCATTTTTAACGGTTTAAAAAAAATGTTCTGTTTCTATGATGTTTCATCTTACCCCTGAGATGTATACGGTGCAGTTTAGCATTAACTGTTTCTGACATGTAGAACATGAAACAGGAGAGACGTGGCCAATGGCCCGAGGGATTGGAGCACAATACAATTAAAGGGCCGATCATTGTCTGTCTATATTTGTGGCGCTTTGATCTGTCTTCGTTCAATTGGCTCCATAAATGAATCACGCAGCAAGTGAATAGAGACAATTGCGAGACAAGAGAATGTCTATACAGAAGATGCCTTACGTCAATGTAGAAATGTATTTTTTTTTTGGTTGCTGGTATGCACATGAATAGCATTTAGTTAATATTTCCAAGGTCATATTTTTATTTTTAACGAATTGTGGTTTACGGTTATTACAGAAAAGTAAAGCAAAAAGTCAAGTGCCCCTTTCAGACCTTGCGATCTACATGACAAATGATGTAAAGGTCGTCTGTTTCTATAACCTACGGTTAACGAGGGTGTCATGCGGCAAGCACAACGATCAATCACCTTTTTTTTTTCCACAACTTAAGTCAGGTACCCTTTACAGTTGAGTTTACTCAGGGGCGTTCTAAAAATCCAGGAATTAAAAAGCTAATTCTTCACCGAGATTCCAGCCCGCGACCTCTCAGTTTGGAAGCCATGCGCTTTACCACTCAGCCACTGCGCCTCCGACTTGAATAGATGTAAAAAATATAAATTGACAATTGATCTACATAGGGGTATTGTAATAACAAATTATTTTCTATAAATTTGCTTGAATAAAGAAGACCAATTGTCTTCCTAAAAGACGTTTTTAAATACAGTTTGGAAGCCAAGCATTTTACCACTCAGCCACCGCGCCTCCTCTAGAGACACAGACTAAATGTTTATTCAAGAAACCAGTTGTGATCATTTTGAAGCTACAAATTATATAATTGCAAATTATTTTAGCACCACTCCAGTTCTACTATAAATAGCAAGGTCTGAAAGGGGAACTTTACTGACTTTCTTTGTTCTGCTATAGATCGCAAGGTCTGAAAGGGGAACTTTACTGACTTTCTTTGTTCTGCTATAGATAGCAAGGTCTGAAAGGGGAACTTTACTGACTTTCTTTGTTCTGCTATAGATAGCAAGGTCTGAAAGGGGAACTTTACTGACTTTCTTTGTTCTGCTATAGATAGCAAGGTCTGAAAGGGAAACTGTACTTACTTACTTTACTAGACATACTTATGAACACAAGTTTGTTTGTTTTACTAGTGTCAGATGCTCCCTCACATTTGGACAAACCCAAAACTTCTCGCAAGAGAACGGCTCCTAGGGTTCAAACCAGGGACCCACGGAAGGACAGTCCAGAGTGCAGACCACATGACTAGGCTACCGTCCACTCGTATGCATGTGAGGGGTGTGACACGGTGTGTTTCTTTATCTTGGCCGAGCGTTAAATTGAAACTATTCCCTTAATGATTTGTTATTTGTAAGCAACCGTTAAATGATGTCATGTTTTTGTTTTTTCACATTTACCAAAATATCACGTGATATTCATGTGTTTATGGAAAGATTGTATTTCTTTGAAAGGAAGGCAAATGTGACGGTTTTGTTGTGATCCTAGAAATGGAGATGTGTTCTACGTCACACATGATTTCTGTTGTAATGATCTGTTAGTCTGTTTTGTTTCAATCTAACTACTGTAATGACACCATAGCAAGACGCGTAGAAGTTAGGGTTTAATCGGGTTGTAAGATTGATCAACCAACCCCATCAACGCATCAACACTACACATTGCAAATATTATGAAGCGACTTCTAATGTACAATATCTGTCCCCCTTATCGCCTTATTATTGGCTCCTTTTATAGTGTTGCCACTTCTTTTTTTTTAGCTTAAATTGTTCGTAATAATTCGTTTCTTTTCATTCCTCAAACTTTTTCATTATTATCTTTTTTTTCAAATAATCTCTTTTTATCTATAAATAAATGAATCGTTTCATCCCATACTATTTCTTTGCCTTTATTCTTCTTCTTTTTATCCTTTCCTTAACCTTTATTCCGTTACCATTTTTAATTGTTGCTCTTTTAAAGTGTTCAATCTCTCCATTTTCTTTATAGGTATGTAAATATATATATAATGCAATTAAAGTATATATCTGTATTATTTTAAACTGAAGGAACCATCTTCTTAATTAATAATGACTCATAGCTCTTCTCATCTACCCATGATTCATCTGTCAGCTTTTTTTGTCGAGTGTCAGCGATCGTCATTTTTTTTTTTGTTTTTTTTTTTTTGAAGAGAAGTTAAAAACGACCAATCTAGAATGTCTCTGAGAAAGATTTCGTCTTAGATTTTCCCTTTCAGAGGCAAGGTGAAGGTCAAACATCTCATGAATAAAATCAAAAAACGCGATGACGTCCCTTGTCAGGGGCCGACATTCAAGGCACAATACGTCTTCATTGAATAGATTAAAACGAAGGAGGGGTTCTCGGACTTTGCAAAGGGGAGTAAGTTCTTACAGACTCCAACGGGCAGAGAGAATCTTGAAATAACGTAGTGGTGAACGCTGTACATGTTTTATGTAATCAAACTAAATGGACCTCATTCACCAATCGTAAATAAACACATTTAGCCACGTCTTAATATTGATAAAACAATGAAAAATACGTATCACGTGACAGCCACTATGGATTACATAATTTGTATAGAAGATATATAGAATCACGTGGCTAAATGTTGTTTATTTACAATTGGTGATTGAGGTCCATTTAGTTTGATTACAAGATGGATTCTCTGCATGAAATCTTTCTCGTAAGCTTTTGGAAACAATATTTAACAAGAAACACGCAAGATATAAACATACTTTTGAAAATAGCAAAGACTATGTAAGGCCAAATCAATGTAATACCTCTAAAAAGACAATGTTTTTCTCCCCTTTTTATTTAGTAAACTGTAAAATAAAGTTAATTAATTACCACTAATCGATAAAAATTTCTTGATAGATTCATGTGTTGTCTTCCAATATGACTATTTGTGCGAAATTTCAACTTGATCCGAGAATGGGAAGTGGGAGAGATAAAAAAAAAGGTATAAAAGAATCCACCGAAAGTCATATAAGCTTTGTAAAAAAAAAAAAAAAAGAAAAAAAAATACTTCTATTTCTTATGTGCATAAAATAAAAATAACTAAAGTATTCTTTTCAGACCTTGCCATCTATGTAGCACATGATGTAAAGCTCATCTGTTTCTTTTTTAAGCCCACTGTTAACGAGGGTATCGTGTGACCAGCACAACGCCCAACCGCCTTTACTTTTAAACAACTAATTATAAGTACCGATTAAAGGGTGGACTCAGGGGCATCCTAAAAATCCCGAAATTCAAAATCTCAATCGCTCCGGGATTCGAACCCGATATCCTCAGCCACCAACTCCCATGTACATAATATATTATAATACGTACACAATATGATCTCACTGCAACTATGTATTTGTTTACCTCGGCTTGATGTATATTTATTTAAAATGGCATCATTATTTTTCTAGCGTAGAAACAGGAAACATAAAATAAAGTTGTTGGTTCTGTTTTATTTTTTTTATTCCTCCTGTATGAAGCGGTGATTGTAACGATCTTTTATAGTTCATTCACACGAATGTAGTTCTTCAACTCTATACTGAATACAAATCAACCTTTGAGTCCTGGCGGTCATTCTTGATGAGGACCTGTTCAAAATAAACAGACATTCAACCAAATCTTGAAAATGATTATATTCTGAAAACATATAACTGTCAAATCAGAGTTTTCGATGTGTGGCCAATTATATAGCTGGGTTTTTTTTCCCCAAAGATTTACATAAGCTGTAAAATGTCTAGGAAAATCGTTAGAGCCATTTTCGAGATACCCGTCCACCCAGTTTCCAGTCAGTTTCTTACATTTTATTCCTGAACTCATGAAAAGTTGTCAAGCTATTAGGAAAAATACTAAAACTGGTTTTAAGATTCAAGCTTTCCGGCTGATATTTTTATCTTCATGTGTTAAAAGTTTCAAAGCTATCACTGCTATAGATAGATCTCTTGCAAGCCAATACCTTGTGTTATACTCATCCTTATAGAGATTTAGAAATATAACATGAAGTTATTGATTGTAAAGCTCCCGATGAAGTTCTGTCTTTTAATTTTAGTGATTTTAATCTTCGGTCGAAATTTTGTTGAGGACATTTAAATATGCATTCCCTCCCAAAACATAAGATTTGACCATTTTAAATACACAAATAGAAGTGCATATTTGAGGAATCAACAGTAGTAAATGTATAGAAAGCAATATAATGAGATCATTGTAAACAAACAAAGGTTATGGAGGAGGGGAGATTATGCTTTTGTATTTATTCATGATTTCTTTTCAAAGGATATAACCAGAGGTTAGCTGATCAATCACCTAGGAAATGCAATTATATCTTTTTTTGAAAATATGCTCGCAATTTGAATACATTCTTATTTTTAAAGTGTCTTAAATACTTGAACTTATTGTAAACGGTGTATATGTGTGTTGATGTTTATTGAAATAATCTTTCATGAAATAATCCTCTGTTTTTGTTTGATTTTAAGTATGTGTGTGTTGCTGTTATCTTTTGTTGCCGTCGGGCCCCATGAAAAGGCACGTTTCAAGGAACTGCTATCCAATCAAACGTTTGGACAATGTCGGCTTATTATTCCTTTTGACTCGCCCTGGAAGCGATGAAAAGCGTGGGATGGGGGAGAGGGGGGGGAATAAAAGAAACGCCCCGCTGTGGGCTCGCTTTATGATTCATGTAATTATTATTGCTTCTTTTCGATAGACAAGAACCAAAACTAGAAATCGTGCCGTTCGTGTTGAATGGGGCGCTTAGCGTTGGGGGAAGGGTGGACGGTGCTCGACTCGCTGCGGCCACAAACCTTCACACACATACATGAGGACACTCATGATATTTTGTTGAGCAGGGGCGTCCGCGGTGTGGGCGATCGAAGGATTATTAAAGATGATTGCAGGTCCTCCAAACCTAAACCCTTTTAATCTTTTTATGAAAGACAAGGAGTCGGAAAGCTCACGACGTCATGCAACTGTTGCTGAGGAGCGTTGATCTGTACAAAATGGGCAGCTTGAGTCTTCTCACGGAAGACAACGATACAATTTCCATTTTGAAGGAGACATAAGTTCTATTCGCTTTTCGGGATTTCTTTTGTTCGAGTCTTTTACAAACACGATTCAAAATGTCTCTTTGAAAGCTTTTGTTAGACACATCCTTAAATAAACTTTGAAGTTTAAATATAAAATTATGGAAGCAACACTTTGTGAACAACTTTTTAAATTGGGTGACATTGATATAACGGAATACTGAGGAAAACGTTTAAAGAAAAATACAACTATTGGGACAGATTTAGAAATAGATATAGTAAGAAAAAAGTATCAGTGACGCTGATCTGTTGCCAACTTTATAAACAAATTTGTGCCACAAGAAATGTGCTTTTTTTTTTCACATCCACAATATTCTAAAATTTGAAATGCTTTTTGCAATACATCGGATACACCAAAAAGATAGCCATTTGTAGATTTACTTCCATTTATGAAAATCGCCCATGAGCTAAATTCTCCGCCATTCTCTGTCGTCCTTTTGGAATTATGTGAAACAAACCATTGGCCATTGGCAGTTAAACGGCGTCTGACTTAATTGGAGTTATCCTTACGAATAGTCTAGGGAAGCGTGGTGACGTAGTGGTACATCACTTGGCTTCGAACTGAGAGGTCCCAAGTTCGAATTTTCATGAAGAGTGGGATTTTTAATTTCGGGATTTCCACCCAACTCTAATGAGTATCTGACTGTAGTTGGAGAAAGTAAAGGCAGTTGGTCGTTGTGCTGGCCATATTCAGATTTGAGATTTTACCATCACAAAGGAGATACAAGATATCTTTCACAAAAACAGACACAAAAAACTCCCCTGACAATCAAATCATTGAATAGAATAGATCTATCTGGTGTCCACATTTCACGTGTAATGTCTGAGTGAAACTAGTGTGAACGTACATTTTGTTTCTATAGTTAGAACGTATTTTTAATGCACAAATCTAAAGATAAATTTCTTCTTGGAAAATAAATATAATTTAAATTATTATTGACACTCTCGTTAACTGTTGGCCATGTGACAGATGACCTTTTACATCATGATGTCATCATATCTCCTATTTGATCGCAAGGATGCTTTACACATTGGCGTGAGGCCTTGCAATAGAACCACTTCTCTGTTGTATATTTGTGACGCACCTGGCGCATGAGTATTGAGCATTTTCAAGACGGGTGGACCTATTGCTATTTAATGTGCAGCTTGATCAAATCCAATCGTTTGTTATAAAACTTAAATTCGCCAACGGTAATATCACCAAGTATCAGTGAATGGCGATTGTGAGTCTGGACCCAGCAAATTAATGCCTGCTTTAAGTATTTGGCTTGCGTACAAGAGTACAGACTCTATCCAATTAACCAACAATTAGTTGTGGTTTATATATTAAGTAAGCTGTTGTAATTAACGTTTGGGCTGGCCTGCCACTGTTCGAGTGCAGTCATTATTTCAAATGTCAGCCAGTCGGTTGTTGCTGTGTTGTGTAGTGTCGAAACACTGCCCCTGCCTACACAGAGACTCGCAATATATTTGTGGTTTCATAGACGTGTACACTGCTTTCAACAGATTCGACTCGGTTACATCATTGTCGTTTTATTTGCAAACATCTTGTACTCATCAGAAGTAACTGGGACACATTCATTAGGTCTTTAGTCCATCTTTTCCAGCATGGGGCATTTATTTAGACTAGCCAGTTTACTAATGACTTCAACAACACTTTTAGTAGTATGCCTTTTTTTTTTCTCTGGTGAAATGCGGCGCAGACTGCTGAAGTAGAACTTCTGTAGATTATAGGCACACATTGGTTTAGTCCACTTCTTATAGGCCTAAATGTGTAGGTCTATGCTGGGTCTTCGTAGTCACTTCAAATACGGCTTTCTTAACTAACTTTTGACTTTTGTATAAGTACCTATTACAAATTACTCAATTTCTAGGTTAACTTTTTGACGTTCCGAAGGATTATTTTTGTAGCGATTGCATTCTGGGATACATTCTGGGATTTAATAATTTATACAATAGTAGCTATGAATTTGTCCGACTTTGCTTATGCATGAATATATTGAAAGTCGAAAGATGAAGATGTAGACTATTTCAAGACGAGGCCATTTTGTTTTATTGTAATGCAAATGTCGGTAGATTATTCATTTTGAAAGTATGCCTTTGAATGTTTAAGCTACAAAGCTCAGGATGAGGAAGTCCGGAACTATTTTACTGTATATTTTAAACCAAACAGTAGGTCTATGTTAAGTGTGTGTGTGATTGCCAACTATATTTGAAGTGTGTGTGTGATTGCCAACTATATTTGAAGACTGTTCAGACATTGTGTGTGTGTGTTTGTGTAGAATGTGTATGTACGTCGTTAATCTGTTGCTTTATGTCAGAAATATTCACACCGCCCCTGCCCCTCCTTCTCTTCTATGATTTTTTTTTTACTCTTTTTATCCCTTTACTCTGGTCACGTGGTCAACAGAACATAACTGCTTGGCTTAATAGCAGGACATATCTCTTAGCTCTGGCGTTGTGAGGAGGGGTGGATGGCGTTGCCGAGTTGAATGTGGGAGGTGAGGGTCGATAGGAATCATCTAGAGGTGGATGGGAGGGGAGGCTGGGGGGAAGGACGCAGTGTTTGATATGAGGTGCCGTTTGACTTGACCAATATTTCTGCTACTAACTCCCGCTGTCCCCTCCCCCATCATTCCTCCTCCCACCCCCACCCCATGTGTCCGAATATTTGGTTAGCTTTTTAGTCCCACGGCAGCGTTGCCATGGTAACCTTCGAACACGATGCAAATAGCGGGCTCGGACAATCAATATGGAGATTTTTTTTTTTTCTTAGGCACTCCAGCAATGAGACTGTGGTCCGGCATCCCGAGCCGAAAGGGAATTGAAAAGCGTGTCCATACAACTGGGACATTTCTGCTATTACATGGTGTCAGAGGGAAGACCAGGATAGAGGCACGAGTCCCTCCACTGACCCCAGTCAACCTTCTCCCTTGTTGCAGCCTCACGCAACAAAAGGGAGTTAATAGAGGGGGAAAAAAGGCAGAAAATAGAACCCATTAGGCCAAAACTTGTAGGAAATCTCCCTCGCTTCCAAATAAATGAAGTGAAGAAGAAACAAAAATTAATTGGCGGGGACATTTGGTAAACCTATAGAGCAGCATCATTGTTGTAGGGATATTTAGTAAACCTATAGAGAAGCACCAATGTGGCGGGGACATTTAGTAAACCTATAGAGCAGCACCAATGTGGCGGGGACAGTGAGTAAACCTATAGAGCAGCACCAATGTGGCGGGGACAGTGAGTAAACCTATAGAGCAGCATCAATGTGGCGGGGACATTTAGTAAACCTATAGAGCAGCATCAATGTGGCGGGGACATTTAGTAAACCTATAGAGCAGCACCAATGTGGCGGGGACATTTAGTAAACCTATAGAGCAGCATCAATGTTGTGGGGACATTTAGTAAACCTATAGAGCAGCACCAATGTTGTGGGGACATTTAGTAAACCTATAGAGCAGCACCGATGTTGTGGGGACATTTAGTAAACCTATAGAGCAGCACCAATGTTGTGGGGACATTTAGTAAACCTATAGAGCAGCACCAATGTGGCGGGGACATTTAGTAAACCTATAGAGCAGCACCAATGTGGCGGGGACATTTAGTAAACCTATAGAGCAGCATCAATGTTGTGGGGACATTTAGTAAACCTATAGAGCAGCACCAATGTTGTGGGGACATTTAGTAAACCTATAGAGCAGGGGGGAAAAAAGGATCGAGCCTAATTCATTTCTGTAGTAAGGACTAATTGTCCCAGCCACTATTCAGAGTGTGACTAACGATCAGGGAATGTTGGCGGTTCTCTAGCTCCAATTAGTCAATTGCTTGACCTTATTAGTCGAAAATAATGGAAACTTTTTCATTTACGACAGTTAAAAACCGAAACCTTTATTTTGCCGGGGAGGGTGAGGTTTGTCTTCATTTGTTTCATAAAATTGAATGTACATATCTTAATAAGTTATGTTTAATGTTCTTAATCAGGGAAACCTGAGCTGCACTTAGTAGAATCTAATATTTATACATCTGTTTTTACCGATTATATATATATATATATTTATGGGAAACGCTCATTCACCCGTCATACACTCTAAGACCGCAAGACCAATGCATCTCTAGTCAGAATATTACTTTAATTACCTTATTGTTTGTTTGTTGTTTGTTGTAGTGTTTTTATTGATTCATGTATTGACTACGCCAATTAATAATTGTGCAAAGCTTCACCTTGATCCGAGAATGGGTGTGGGAGAACTAACATGTTTTTATTAGACACACGGACAGAAAAACAGACAGACAGAATGAATTGATATAATCTTTGCAAAAATAAAACAAAATAAAATTCAAAATGAATAAATCACCTTAACTATTTTATAACATTTATAAATATTACATGGAAGGTTTGTCACTGAGTCTTAAAATTAAGGAAGACTGCTGTAATTCTCCTGGTGACGCTGATCCATCTCTATCCTCATGTATTGTCACATCTGAGGCAGTGGATAAAATTATTGACTCCCCGAACCTATTGCAGTTCTCTTTTCGCCGCAATCCGTGGTCTTCGGTGGTAGTTTTCATTTAAGTCTTTTAAGTATGAAGTAGTAAATTCCCCTTTCAGACTTTGCGATCTATAGGGCAGATGATGTTAAGGTCATCTTTTTCTTGTGCCTATGGTTAACGAGCAGGGTGTCATGTGGCCAGCACAACGACCAACCTCCTTTTCTTTCACCAACTAAGGTCAGGTACCCATTAGAGTTGGGTGGATTCAGGAGCGCCCTTAAAAACCCCGAAATTCAAAATACCAGAGATTTGGAAGCCAAGCACTTAACCACTCAGCCACCGCTTTTTTTTTTTTTTTTTTTGTAAGAGTTACTCCAACTGTCTCGTTTGGAAGTCTTTTGTTGCCAGGTGTAACCGCCATGTCTTGAGTGCAAACAGACAAACAAAAACAACTCCAAAAATATCCTTCTATTACTCAGTAATGTCGGAATGAAACACACGTCTGTAAGTCAACAAAGTTTAGGGTCTTTATCGTTCTACACTCTTCACTAAATGGCTACTACAACTACAACGATATAGGCATATTATATTTTCAATGAAATAAGTTTGAAATAACTTGAACACACTTCTCTTGTAAATAAAAACTCAATATAACTTTTATTACAATATTTTATTTTCGCAGATTCAACTTGAGATGAGATATAAATCTAGTAATAATAATATGGAATGATATTTTAAACAAAATCTAACTCGCTACAAAAACACGTCCATGCGTCAATGACTTCAACTAACTTTCACAAGACTTATCAACGTAGATTACGACAGACCAACTCATGGTTTCATCATTCTCCACCCGCCAAAACTAATACTCCTTTCCCTTACCTTTGGAAACACAAGCACACACATGCTCTATAACAACAGCCATACTAGGTCTTGGCTGATGAGCTTATTTTAGACTCCGAATAGTAAAAAGAGCTTAACATAGTAGTTTCTGAATAGGCGAGTAGGATCAGGATCTAAGGTGTGGTCATTGCATAGGTCCAGCTCATTCTACTATTTTTCCAGTGATGAAAAATTGTTACATAAACAATATTAACCCTTACTGAAGTCATAGATAGCAATATAAAAACATGGATAAGAAAGAGTGGTAAAACCCACGGAGAAGCTCATATAGACTTACGACTTACATACAATAATAAGAACATAGTGTCACTGAGTAGTCAACTATCGAAGAGTGCATTTTGTACATTTATCAATGGCCCAAAAATGACGCAAGCCACGTGATTGTCTGTCGGAGTTTCATTTAAGTAAGAATACAAGAATTCGGTCATGGTAAACCTTGGTTTAGAGGGTGCATGTCTACATAGTACACTTGATGCAATTTTACTTAACATTGGTGTTTTGTTATTACTGTATGTTTCCGAAGTAATAAAATAAACTTTTATGTACACGAAAGTGAAACTTCTTAGCTCTCGACGAATAATGAAGACAATTAAAAAAAAAATGTATTCGACCCCGGAAAACAAGAGATTTTTCTGCGTTAATTGTTGCAAAATAATTGTGCCTCAGCTGGTTCTGCCTAGCTACGTGAAATACTGCGCACTCTCATCAATAATCGGACTCGAAGATAACTTTTAAAATAAAAAATGCCCTAAATATTTCGTCTTGTTTTCGTTTTTCATAGGCCTTTAGTATATCATACCTCGCTATTTAGACAACCTTTAGCATGTCATACATTGCTATTTAGACAACCTTTAGTATGTCATACCTTGCTATTTAGACAACCTTTAGTATGTCATACCTTGCTATTTAGACAACCTTTAGTATGTCATACCTTGCTATTTAGACAACCTTTAGTATGTCATACCTTGCTATTTAGACAACCTTTAGTATGTCATACCTTGCTATTTAGACAACCTTTAGTATGTCAAACCTTGCTATTTAGACAACCTTTAGTATGTCATACCTTGCTATTTAGACAACCTTTAGTATGTCAAACCTTGCTATTTAGACAACCTTTAGTATGTCATACCTTGCTATTTAGACAACCTTTAGTATGTCAAACCTCGTTATTTAGACAACCTTTAGTTTGTCATACCTCACTATTTAGAAAACCTTTAGTATGTCATACCTTGCTATTTAGACAACATTTAGTATGTCATACCTTGCTATTTAGACAACCTTTAGTATGTCATACCTTGCTATTTAGACAACTACACACTTTACGTTGGCACTTAACTCTAATATGCACTGGCACAACTAGAGTCACTTTCAAATAATGTGTAATGTTACCCCAAAAAATCGGAATCTTCTCACTTGTAAACAGAATGAAACTAAAAGCTTGAGGCTGGCCTGAATATATCGCTAGTTTAATACAGGTCGACAATGTTGTTGAGACTCAGTTACGGCGGACTAAGATAAATCTCTGAAATAAATTGGCGTTGATTGTTTATTGATAATGCCGCTGAGAGAAACAAAGGGAGGTAAATGGGGCTTGCAGACGGTGTCGTGTGGCGTAATGACTCTGATAATTTCGTCTTTCTCGCATTCAGAGCGTGGAAGGCCCATAGAGTAATTATAATGAATCCCTCATAACTTTTGTTACAGCTACGTTGGAGCTGCTTCACGGTTGATTAAGTTCTCGTTCTTTTCTTGGAATAGGTTCTGAATTTCATGGATTTTCATACCAGTTAACGCTCCATTTTTTTGTTCTTTTTATTTACTGTGCATATGCCATCCCACATATTTCCAATAATCCCCCCCCCCTAAAACGGAAGTACATGTAATTCGTTCTGGTTCTATATTCTAAATATGTTTGGTGCTCATCACAGACATTTATATATTATATTTATAAAGCTGCGATCGCAGGATAAAATTTTCATCAACAACTATTTTATGCAAAAAATTGCTAAATACTATAGGGACTGGTTTTAGAGATGGGAGCATCGCTAGAAAATGTGCATAGACCTTAAGGGAGATTATGTAGCTGCGGAATTGTATGCGCCTATATAATACAATATCAGACAAGCCTCGTATACATGTATTTGTTACTGTAAAACTGGTGAATTGTGTTATGAATAAATACATATCTATATACATATATTGACATACAAATGAACTCCTAATGTTTTATTTTTACTGTTTAGGAGACAATTGTACCATACACACACGCACGCACGTCGAACAAAACATAGACACACTTTTGCAGTCTTGCTTTTAACTTTTGGTTAGTTCCTCTTTTCAGTCTTGAAAACTAAATGGATTATTGACCGTTGAGCGTTGTACCCCCCTCTGTCTACTCACTCTTGTCCAATTCGCTCTCCTCCCACTCTGTAACCCCCCCCCCCACCACCTTCCCCATCAGTAGACATCATAGCTCTGGCTCAGTGTCACCCTCTTGACCAACACTAACTATGATCGATTCAACTTCACCTACCCTCTCCCCACCCCCCGTGTTAACCGTTCTTGTTGAATAACATTTTTTTTTTTTGAAAGCCTTCGCTGGCACCACGTTAGCGTTAAGGGTTTAGACTTGAAATGAGCATTGACGTAGCGTGGCTAACTATATTAAAGAGTATCCTCCGGGCAATCCTCCCTCCTCCTTCTCCTCTCGCGACCCTGCCCCCCCCCTCCCTAGAATCTGAGGCTGCATGTTCGCGTCTCAATTACACACGCCGTAGTTCCTAGAACGATGAATTACATGTAACCTAATTCCAGCGGGGGTCGGACACGGCTGTGGGCGGAAGCAGTGGCGCCATCCAGGGCTTTTTTTGTCGTAGATGGGGGTCTTTAATCAATTATCCAGGCTTAATGCACATCTTTATAAAAAAAAGAGAAGCTCAGTTTTATTACATAATAATATTTTTACATTTTTATATTTAGAAATAAAATAAAAAGGCTCAAATTTATTATATAATAATATTTTTCAATTTGTAAATTTTGGAATAAAAAAATATCAAATTTATTATATAATAATATTTTTCAGTTCGTAAATTTGAGAATAGAGGTGCGGTGACTGAGCGGTAAAGCGCTTGGCTTCCGAACTGGGGTCCCGGGTTCGAATCCTTTTGAAGACTGGGATTTTAAATTTCAGGATCTTCGGGCACCTCTGAGTCCAACCAGATTTAATGGTTATCTGACATTAGTTGGGGAAAAGTAAAGGCGGTTGGTCGTTTTGCTGGCCACATGACACCCTCGTTAACCGTAGGCCATAAAAACAGATCACCTTTACATCATCTGCCATATAGACCACAAGGTCTGAAAATAAAACTTTTCTTTAATTTGAGAATAAAAGATTACGAGAAAAGGCGACTCTAAAATATTACAGTTCAAATAATTATTAAAGAAAAGTTTCAGTTGACAACAGCACAGTGTTACGAGATGCTGAGTTAGTGTAGCCTACTGTGTCTCTTGGAAATGTGAAAACTCCACACCAAAATAGATCAGATCCTGTCAATGAAGGTATAGACATTGACTGATCAACTTTAATATCATGCATCATTAGTTCGTCAACTTAGAAGAATGCTCTTATTCTCCATGTTTTTGGATGTTACTTCAGAATTGAAGGTACTTACATCCTAATCCAAACTTCCCGCAGGATGACGAGGGATGGCGACGGGCAGGGTTCGAACCCCGTGACGAAACTGCAGAACGCATACCACACGACCAGGCTACCTCCCTTTTGATTAATCTCTTTAAATTGTTAAGCTTTGAAATTGTTGGAAATTGCTACTACTTTTGCTCATTCATCTTTTAAACTTTATAAGTCGGCTGTCCAATTTTTTTCCATGCCAGTGTCACTGTACTCGACTGAAAGAAGAATTCCGTTATATTCTTATTCTCTTTATGGTGTTACACTTAGATATTTATCTTGACCCTTGCTACACAAAAACAAGTACTTACGCTTAGTATGGCCTTCTTCAGTCGTAGAACGACTATGGTTCATCTCGAACCCTTTTTCATGTGGCTGTGGAGCCCTATTTTGGAGAGACATTCCCTCCACAAGTAACGCAGATTAAGGTGGCATCCACAAATAACGCAGGTTAAGGTGGCTTTCGCTTTGGTGGTAGAGGAGCTGGCCGTTTTTTTTTTGCAATTTGTAAAGCCGGCCCTGACTGTCTACAATCATTTCCAATAATTCGGAATGTTGTTAGAGCTTTGATTTCCATGTTGCAAAGTTGGCCGTCTATTCTGCTTAGCGGGAAGTGATGCATTGATCGGTTATGCGAACAAACCATCCGAACGGTCGAGTATCAAGATATCTGTCCACCACGCTCCATTAGTCAGCTCACCGACATTCAGCATGCTTCGTTAGTTGATGTCCGACTCTTCGCAGCCAGCCTCTTCTGTTTCATCTGTTGTAATCGCTCATACATCAAACATCATTCCCTCCTTTTTTTTTTTTAAACTTCTTCAATTTTCCAATTAATCAAATACATTTTTTGTGTGTTTCACTGCCCTGGCGCAAAAAGAAAGTTTACCCAGAACCACTTGAATCTCTACGTGACATCCGGTAGACTGCTGATTGCGTTTTACGATTGGACTTCTCATCTTCCTTTGTCTACATAGCTTGAAGTTTAAGTATTTGTTAAAACTGTTATTGAAACAGATGTTATACTTGCTACAAAGGTTACCGTTAAGTCACTGATATAGATGCACTCGGCAGTTCCACATGTCTCGTTTAGTAACTAAAATACAGATGTACACTACAGACAGAGCGCAAACATTATATTGCTAAGTAAAAATTAAAATGTAAACAAAATATGTTTACTTAAGCAAGGCATCTTAAATAATAAATTCTATTTTATAGCAATTTTAATCACAATTTCTCCTATTAGCTTGCTAACTTTTCATGGGTGAAATCTGGACACTTGATGGATATTTTGAAAATGTCTCTTGCGATTTTCATAGAAATATGACATTTTGTGTATATCTTCAGGGAAAAAAAAGCTATCTAATTGACTACACACTGAAAACTCTGATTTGATCGTTTGTTTGTTTTTCAAATATAATCATCTTAAAATTAAATTTTGCTTTCGTTTTTTTTAAACACGCTTTCACTGGGAAATACCGCACTCGACTCGAATGTTTCTTTCTTTGAAACCCTCTTATCAGCTTGCGAATTCTTCATGTTCAGAACCTGGAACCTGGACACGGATATCAAAAAAACTGATCTTACGATTTTTAGAAGCATATGACCTTTCATTATATGACCTTTCATCATATTCCCAATAAATCGCATAGTTGGACTCTTTCTGTTTTCTGTTTTCGATCTGTTGGCATTCTTGAACCTAGAAAATGATAGACACACCGTCACGTGATTTAGCGATCATGCAAATACGGTCATTGTAATGGATGGATGGCCAAGTGATCTATTGCGTTGATTTTTTGAATCAGCCACTTTCGTGGGTTCGAATCCTACTGTCGCTTAAATATATTTACACTTTTCTTGAATCCAAACAAGAATGAACAGACGGAACGACAGACAACATAAGTTCACTAACAGTGTATAATAAGGTGTGTTTACCGTTGTATTGATAATGGTTTGGGAAAAAAATATTTATGTTGGAACTATAAATCCATTTATTCCAACCAATAGAACTATTCTTACTTGTAAAGAAGTTTAATTTAAAAATCTGTGTAGCATAATATGGGGAGTTCGCTTGTTTCAAACCCGCAGTCATACACTTGGTTTGAAAGCGAAAAAAATCGCATTGGTTAGTTTTCTTTTTAAAACGAAAAGGGAATTATATTTTGTTTGTTACCGTCTCAAAAGAGTTAATTGACTTGAAAATAACCCAAATACGAAATCAGCCTAGAGAGCGACCATAGAAAGCGATGTTTCCTTGTAAAATATAAAATCTGGCAGGCGTTGAATTATTTGTAAGGATACGTTCACTGAGTCTTGCACGATCACATTCTCCCAATGGGACATCACTCCTCAGAATTCCTCTCTATTACCTTCTCTTTCCCCCCTTTTTTCTCATCACTCTGAGATACACTGACATCCATTATACACTGATAGATCATGTAAATAGTTTTCTATTTCGAAAACCTAAACATTATTGGATCCCAAGCACTTATAGTGGTTGCCCCTTCCATTTAATTGTATGAAGCTTAGTCTAGTTGTTCTTAATGTTGTTGAGGGACTGCACTTATCCTTAACCCTCGGACTCCAAGACGTGACGAAGACAATGCCTTACTATGGTGGCAAAATAGGCATCATGATTACTTTTATTTTTTATCTTTTTAAAAAAAAACTTAAAGCATCATTAGTTTTTTAAGTTTGAAATGAGCATCACAATAGCCTGGGCATCTATATAGCTTGGGTATCACTATAGCCTTGGCAGGCATCACAATAGTCTGGGCATCACAATAGGCTGGGCATCCCAATTGTCTTGGAATCACAATAGCCTGGACATCCCAATTGCCTTGGCATCACAACAGCCTGAACATCCCTA
The DNA here is from genome assembly GCF_947242115.1 of Biomphalaria glabrata. NCBI lineage: Eukaryota > Metazoa > Mollusca > Gastropoda > Planorbidae > Biomphalaria > Biomphalaria glabrata. Next base: position 45,118,716 of record NC_074715.1, on the reverse strand, counting down.
TTGCCTTGGCATCAAAACAGCCTGAACATCCCAATTGTCTTGGCATCACAATAGCCTGAACATCCCAATTGTCTTGGCATCACAATAGCCTGAACATCCCAATTGCCTTGGCATCAAAACAGCCTGGACATCCCAATTGCCTTGGCATCACAATAGCCTGAACATCCCAATTGCCTTGGCATCAAAACAGCCTGGACATCCCAATTGCCTTGTCATCAAAACAGCCTGAACATCCCAATTTCCTTGGCATCAAAACAGCCTGAACATCCCAATTTCCTTGGCATCACAACAGCCTGAACATCCCAATTTCCTTGGCATCACAACAGCCTGAACATCCCAATTTCCTTGGCATCACAATAGCCTGGACATCCCTGTTGCCTTGGCATCACAATAGCCTGAACATCCCAATTTCCTTGGCATCAAAACAGCCTGGACATCCCAATTGCCTTGGCATCACAATAGTCTGAACATCCCAATTGCCTTGGCATCAAAACAGCCTGGACATCCCAATTGCCTTGGCATCAAAACAGCCTGAACATCCCAATTTCCTTGGCATCAAAACAGCCTGAACATCCCAATTTCCTTGGCATCACAACAGCCTGAACATCCCAATTTCCTTGGCATCACAACAGCCTGAACATCCCAATTTCCTTGGCATCACAATAGCCTGGACATCCCTGTTGCCTTGGCATCACAATAGCCTGAACATCCCAATTTCCTTGGCATCACAACTGCCTGAACATCCCAATTTCCTTGGCATCACAATAGCCTGGGCATCACAATGGCCTGGGCATCACAAAGGCATCTATTTCTTTTGTGAACTGTTAAGGTTTTCTCAATGGTTTTTACGTGTGCTGTGTTTGCTATAGGCATCAGAATTGAAAACACAAAAGGGGCACGCTTAGACCATTGGTAGTCGTGGTATCTCTGGAAATGCTTTAAACAAATGAAGTTGATAGTGATATCATATTTTGACTAGCTCTCTATATTTACGAATGTAACAGGACTGCTTTATTATCTTTTTAAAACTAGCCCCATAACTAGTCCGTTATTATCAACTAATGACAATGTAGAACGAAAATGAAGATGTACAAGCAAAATATTTTTTAAAATACATTTTAAATCGAAGCTAATCTAAGGGAAAGTGCCTCCAAATCACTGCAATATCCCTCAATACTTTAAGGCTAGGCTCACCCTTTTCTGTATGAAACAAAACTATTATTTACCACTAATTGATTAAATAACTGGTTAATTTTTTTTACTGATCGTGTATTGTCATTGATTACGAATGGGCCTAATAGTGCTAAATTTTCAACTAGACCTGAGAATGGGAAGAGGAACGTGAAAAGCAACCTCCCAGACAGACGGAGGAGTGAGTTAGCTATAAATCATGTGTGCCTTACAATTCTATATTGACTTGATAACAATTTTAAATTATGCATATTTGCATATGTTTAGCGCCATTTAAAGAAAAAAAAAAAATTCTTAATGTCACATTTTCTGTTTTAATTAAGGTACACATGTATATACCTTTATAATGTATGTATATATATATATATATATATATATATGTGTGTATGTATATATATATATATATATATATATATATATATATATATATTAATACCACTAATATTTTTGTTATAAAAAAATTTTATGTCTGTACTGTCTGCATAAAATCAATATCATCTCTGATGACGCAATTCCTCCGAATTCGTCTTGTCAAAAGGCTTCCCATAACCTCGAGAACATTTTTTTTCTTCTGAATCAGCATCGCCCTGAATGCATGCTTGGTGAAAGGGATGCAGAGATTTTGAGGTTATTGTTATTTCCTATTTATTTTTCTGTCCTTGTTTTTCGGCTTGCCCTCCTCGCCATTATGTGCCCAGAGCTAAACAAACGGAGCTCTCTCCCCTCGCTTATAGAAATGAGTTGATCTGAAAAAATGGCGGCCAGCTAACATAACATTGTTGTCACGCCAAATGTGAGCTCAGACGTGATTTCATTTCCTCAAATTTTCTTCTCTTTCTTTCATGTGATTCCGAAAATCAACTTTGTTGTTATTTCAACCTTATTCACATTTTACATTTCAAACTCACCGAATAATCCTATTTCATGTATTTTTTTCTACAATTATCTGAAGTGTCTTGCAGTTTTTTTTTTTTTGTTTTGTTTTTCCCATGACTCGATGGTCTGATCCACATGCCAGAGGTCATTTGCTAAATGTTACCATCGGGCAAATGGAAGGCGACAGGCAGACACCTAATAACTTGTAACAGACACCAAGACTGACCTCCCCTTGGCGACCATCATGATACTAAATTGTTTGTTGGTATTCCTCCGCGTGGCCAATCAACTGTCGCGGAGGGTTAATGGATTAGATATGATTGCTACAAGAGCAGAACTAGAGAAAGTTTTGGGGTGCGTACCTCCATGAATTTTGGGGAGGATAGATGCGTTCTTATAATATAAGTTGGAATCGTCCAGTTTTCAACCCTTACCAATTCAACCCTCCCCCCTTTTACCTTTTCTGTACCCGCCTCAGCAGACGTCACATTGTGCTCATTTTAAAGAGAAAGGGGGGGGGGAGTGAAAAGACCTTTCCCGCCCTTTTAGCGTCGCTATAAAATTTTGGTTTCGTGATGCGCAATCCCACAGAGACGTGGCGCTTTTGTCTTCCGGTACGCTGCGTGCGTCGGTTATGGCACTCTGGAGGGCCGGCCCGGACTGTGGTCATTGTGAAGAGGGAATCCATAGGTCATTACACTCAATTGATTGCTGGACGGTGCAGAACAATGAAATTGGGGAGTGGGGGGGGGGGGGGGACTGGGTGGAAGAGAGCTATGTTTTTAAAAGGATTACTAGATCTACCTACAGCGTACAGTCATTTTAGAGTTAGACTGGAGAGAAGCGAATAAGGGCTAAGGGAAATAACTCTTAAAAAGTGAAATAACTCGTTAATGAATGACTTTATTTATTATAGCAGGGCTCAACCTTTTTTCGGCCTCGAGGCCATATGAATGTCCGATACGCTTGTTACGGGCCGCAGCCGCATAACAGGGAAAAAAATAATTGTGAAGCCTAGTGGAAGTGAGACCCTGCGGCTTCACTCTGCACTGTGTGCCAGAGCTTCGAGGGTCGAATATCCCTGTTTCACGGTCCGGATATGGCCCGCTAGTCATAGTTTGGGCATCACTGTAGTGTGGCGTCCTCCGATATCTGAATTCTGAACTCGTGTTTTTCTACTTTCTAGTTCACAAACATTCTTGGATTTTGTATTTTAGGGGAACTAAATCTGTAGGGTTGCTTTTTCTCTCATTACAGTATATTGTTGTACTATGCTCTCACATTAGATATATATATATATCAGTGGGGTTTTTTTCTCCTGTGAAAATGAAAGCTAAATTACTTACGAAAACATTCACGCACTGACCTAGACAGTAATTGTGTGCTTGTATGACGTTTCGTTCGTCTATGTTTTGACCTGTCGGCACTACTGGTGCGTTTGAAACAAGATGTTAGCCTGTTAGCTTAGTACATTTGTATGAAGTGGCGTGTTCCAAGCTTCTCTGGGGGATGTTTGGACATGAGACATCCTTGTTTGATATCATACGGTCACTAGTTTTAGAAAAATTATTGAAAGTTTGTTTTTATTCAATGGATTTCAATAATAAGAGCTTGAAAAAAAAACAATATTTGTTTAAAACGCAGTTTTGTATCTGAATATATAAACTGGTATTTGTTGAATAAAAAGACATTTTAGTTGGTCTCGTCTTAGACGTCTTGCTTAAAACTCTTAGTCTCTTAATGAATAAAACAATAACAAAAAAATACTTTAAAAAAAAATACTTTTTAAAAAAATACTTTAAAAAAAAATACTTTAAAAAAATACTTTAAAAAAAATACTTAAAAAAAAAAATACTTTAAAAAAAAAAAGCTCATTTTAAGGGTACTCGTTTGGATCAGTCATGGAATTAAATTTGTAATAGATCTAGACTAACAATAAAAAAAAAGGGGGAAAACATTAATTCCAACTCTTAGCTCAAACCTTCTCAGGCTTCTCTAGCCAACACGGTAACCACTCTGCTAGTGGAGAACTTGTAAACATGGAAGATTGTATATTTATCACTTGTTTCTATAGTCTCGATCTATTTTTCAGGTTTGTGTTCACTAAGACTCAGACGGCGACCTATAATACTTCAGCTTATACCACCACTTTAGTCAATTACAATTTCTTTCCCTTGTTCGAGATACCAAACTAAACAATTTATTATCAAAAGCTAATTAATAAGTGGTGGTTGTTTTTTTTAATGGTTATTGTGTTGTCAGGTAAAAGAAATAATTGTGATCCGAGACAGGTGTGGGAGAAATCACGAGTACAAACTTTTTATTAGACAGACAGACTGCTACTGCAGCGTTTAACATTTTTATAGAAAAAAAATACATTTGACATAGTTATAGCATACTATACTGGACTAAGGTTAAAAAAACAAGACGTTTGGGTCACGAGGCCTTCATCAGTTACAAACAAACATAAAGGACAAAGACTACAAAATAAACTTTGAGTTAATTTATCTGCTACGATGTATTTGTTTTGAACATAGTACAACAGTAAAAGAGAAATTTTAATGACAAATGCTAAAACTAAATTTGCTTTGTAAACAACGAGACAGCCAGGAGAACGTAAACGAGCGACTTTTGTTCCATACAGACAGACCTGGGATCTATGTGTGGTCGAGATGGTTTCTGCTGAACAAGTTCTCTATGAGATGAGCAATGATCTATCGCTGATGACGACCAACAGTAATGGAGGAATGAGTCTATTTCGAGTGTTTTTTTGCACTATCGGTCGTAGCATTTCAGTATTAATAACGACTAAAAAAAAAACCCAGATCTAGAGCTATTTACATAAAGGCTTATTCTCATGACTCAGACCACTCTATTGGGTAAAACCTTTTCTGAAGGAAGATCTGTTTGACGCTCCACAAATTCAACAAACTCTGGCAGCATTTCTCTTGGCCAAATGTTATTAAGACAATTGATCTATTGACTTTGTCATTTGTGACTTTTCATTTACATTTGCTGTTCCTAGCTTGTACGAATAAAAAAGAGGCCATGAAGTTCAGCACTGGTCATAAAAGTAGCCAAAAGAAAGAGATAATAAATAAAGATTTCCTTTTCTTCCTCTTTTATGTCGCGTACCCGCCCTAACTGTTCCCTTCAGGCCACAAAATTAATAGTGTTTTGTTTTTTTTCTTTTTTGTTTAGATCGTGGAGAGGGAGAAGAAAAAAAAAAGGCACGATTTTGTATTTATTTTGTAGCGACAAGTGGAAGAAGATTTTTGTTAGCGTCAAGCTAGGATGTGGACATTGCTGTAGCGCTCTTAACTCATTCGAAGCTAACAAGATCTTGTCAACTCTCTGATCCCAGATCTCCCTCTCCACCCCTCCCTCTGTTTCCAGTTTTTTTTTTTGCTGTAATGGGACCAAGTTAATTTGTTTTAGGCATTCCCCCGCTCCTCTTTTTTTTTTTGTTATAACCAACTAGTAAACATTTGTGAGAAGCAAGCTCCCTCCTCCCTATCATTCTTCCCCCCCCCCCTCCCTCAGGAGGCCACTATTCATTCTTGATTAGTTTAATAGTTTTCATCTCTAGAATCTCCCGTAGCGACCACTTCAGTTGATTTCCAGAACTATTGTTCTTTCTCAGACCTCGTGGGTGTGGCTACATGGTTTATACATTCAGCCACAGTGTAGAAATGACCAACATATATACGTAGGGAAAAAAAAGGGGGAAGGGGTGTCAGTGGAATGACATTTTTGTTATTTCCATCAAATTTTGTTAGTACATAAGAAAATGTCGGAAGCAGACTTGTGTAGGCCATCTAAATGTTTTTACAATCACAAGTAAATTTTTTTTTTTAATTTCTTAATATTTTTGTTGTTTGTCTTATAGCATAGATGAAGAGACAAAAAATGTCCAGTTTTAGGGATCTAATCCACGGCATTCGCATTATTTGCACAATGCTCTTGCATCGTAGCTAACGGACATGCTAAATAAGATCAAACGTAAATAGATCTAGATTCTAGATCTATGAAAAACATCGAAATGAATAAGATGGCCGCCAAAAACGCACTCTTCCTTCTTCATAATGCAAAAAAAAAAAGTTAGACACTAATTAATGAAGTGAAGTTTGACTAAAATAGTTTGTCGCACGTTACGACTCGTGCGAAATTTCAGATCGATAGGGTAATGAAAATTTGTCAAAATAAGTAATTCATTTTTTTTATGACGCAAATGTGAGGTAATAGAAGGAATCGAAACAGAAAATAATACGCCATCAAATGCAATAGTACTTCAGAGTTCAATAAGCACTATAAGAAAAACAAGGTTACAAAGACAGTTTGTGTGAAAACACAAACTCTAAATCAGCCCCCGAAGTGGTCCACCCAGGCAGATAAAAAGGCAGGTATCAATATTTTTCGGAAAGAACATCAGAATTAAATTCGATCAAAGACAAATGACATAGAAGAATGGAGAAAGAAGGTTGACAGATCTTGTGTGGCGCCCCAGCGGTTCAGCAAACCAAAGGATATGTAAACATTAATGCAGTGTCGCATGTGAACCTGGCCTAACTGATGTCTTATAATGAATATCTAATTGTTTTGTAAATGGTCAATCTCTAATTCCTAAAAGAAAAGAAAATTCGAACAAAAATTAAAAAATTTTAATTAATTTTTTTTCTTTAGATAAGTGTTTTATAACTGTGGATCAGCACTGCAGCTCACGCGATAATATGAAAAATTACTTATTAATTGTTGTTTTAAATTATGTACACCTTATATGCATACTAGATAGATTTTTTCTCTTTAAAAAAAAAGAAATCATTTTTTTGTGTGTGTAATTGTAGTAGTTAGTATGACAGAACTTACATAACTTAACAATACAAATGGAAAAAAAAATTTGACATAAAATCTACAAACGTTTGCATAAATATGATATAGATATAAGTGTCTCCGACCGATTCTATTAAAGAGCCACAAGTGTTTGTTACTACTAATAGTGAATAGTTGTAAAAATGGTGTAATTTTATGAAAAATACTGCTTGCATAAGTTATTTAAGAAATTAAATTTTTCGCTTTCAGAAAAGAAAAAAGTAGCCGCTGCATCAAAACTTTGAATGGTCTGAAATATTGTGATGTCGGAGTTTCACTATCTTTTTCTAGTTTACGAGATCTAAACGGGACGGACAGACATTCCACACAAAACTAATAGCGTCTTTTCCCCTTTCTGGGGCCGCTAAAAATAGGCGTGATACAAAATGAGAACTATTGATGCTACATGTTTAGAACCCACTTTTACATACTCCATTTCTAAATTATACTCGATTCTGGTCCAGAGTTATCTTTCATTAGGCGCGTAATTCAACATTTATCTTGGATTCTGATATTTGTCATATACGAGTTCTCTCCCTTTCGTTTAACTTTTCCATTTTCCTCAAAAAAAAAATGTTTGCTAGTGACTTTGCGTGAGTGACTAAGTAATTTAGGGTTTTAGTGTTTAAGTTAGGGTCACAAAGGAATGAAAGTAAAATGCATGAGGTCCCAGGGCCTGAACGCAAGCGTGTTGTCCTGTTTGAAATGAAGTGGTAGCTCTGGTAGTCTCGCCCTCCCCCCCCCCCCCCCCCACCAAGTGAGTCAGCAGTGTGTGTCAAAACGTGACTCAGAAATATCAGTTCTCTGTAGACTGTCACTTTATGTGAGTACAGTTTTGAGCCGCTGGAGCAGTTACAAGCGTAATCCAATCAAATCGATTGTTCTGACCTTCAGGCCGAGGCTGACTTTTGATTGGCGGTTGCTTTTTTTTTTTTTTTAACTATAAATTAGTCTTCGATATCGTCTCTTTTATTCTTTCAACTCTCTCTCTCTCTCTCTTTTTTTCTCTCTCTATATCACTCTGTCATTTGGAAATTCAATCTTTTTTTTTTCTCTTTTTCTTATTTTTTTCTGTCATTCTCTTTTCTCTCTCTCTCTCTCTCTCTCTCTCTCTCTCTCTTTTCTCATACTTTCACTTTTATCTTTTTACATTTTCAAGCAACTTTTAAGAATTCTTGATGAAAGACATATTGATGTTTATCTCTATCAGTTACATCATTGTCTTACAATGGCCATGATTATCGTACTTAATAAGATATAGACCGTACATGCAGTGTTACTCAACCTGTTATGTTTCTCACCTCTGACACCTCTCTGTTGGTAACACTCGGTGGAAATGTTCATTGTGATGGAGAACACTTCTGTTGAAGAAATACATAGTTTTGTTTAATTGAAGAGCTCTCACAAGAACTGCGGGACACTTTGAGTGAGTTCCAAAATTTCTTATTGAAGACAGGCGCAGAAGACGAAAAAAAAATGTAAAAAACCGCCGGCGGACAACGGCTTTGTCTGCTCTAGATGCGGGAAAATATGTAGGTCGCAACTCTGTTTGCATAGTCATGTGAAACACTGCACTCATCCTTAATCTTCGTAATCGAAGACATTGCCATTATTGTAATGTCAAAATGGAATGACGATATGGAAATAAACAAAATCTGCACTATAGCTGTTTTTTTTTTAGATCCGCTAATTTACACAGTTATTAAATTACTTTCGGAATTAAAAGTATAGAGCCTTCTCGTGCTTGTATTATATATCTACTTAGAACTTGACATGTTGAAGTAAAAATGGAGGTTAAGCTATAGAGCCGGGATTAGCTCTCGGTCCTTGGTTTGTACCTCTAGACAGCGAGTACAACTAAACCGATGTAGGCGTATTTAATTTCTAATGAAATAAACTTGAGCAAACTTCTTTTAAGACAAACTTAAAATAGATTTTGAATTAATAACTATACAACAGCTTCAACTTGAAAGCAGATGTGTGTAGAAGCATAAATGAAAACATTTAAAATCACTACAAATGCACGTCCTGTCTGCCTCACGTCTCTTGCTAGTCTCTTCAACGTTCACCCCACTCTTAAATTAACTTGAATTACGACAGTCCAGCTCTTGGTTTCATCAGAAATTGCTCGGCCTACACAACTGAAATATGTGTCTTACTTTCTTCATGGTCCCATCAGAGACGTGCGCAGACACTCCAAGACGAACTAGTGACAACTTGAAACCTAAACATTTTGTTCTGACTTGTTCAACGAATTCTTGAAAACTGGTTCTATCTATTACCCGTAGATAAAGGGGGGCAACCTAAGTCTGTTTTTATATTTCTTTTTTTCTGCTATGTAAAATTTCTGTCACGTTTAGCAGTGCCTGGTTTGTTGGGGCACCACTGCAGACTGTCTCATCATTAGACACATTTTTGCCTTGTGAAAGATTGATTACGAATCAATGTTACATTATGCGTTGTTTGCAAGTAGTATCTACTACAATTTATCCACTAACGTTTTTGATAATAAAAAGGTGAAACATATTTCTTCTTTTTTTTTTTTAGAATAGAAAATTTACTTATAATGAAAATATCAATATTGTGTATGATTTGTTATGGCAAATAATAAATAAAGTAGAGAAATTATACGTGAAGCTATTGGACTAAACAATTTAAAATAAAGTTACTGGGCTAAACAGTTTAAAGAAAGCTATTGGACTAAACAATTTAAAATGAAGCTTTTGGAATAAACTAAACAGTGTAAATAAAGCTAATGGACTAAATTTAAAAGGAATCTATTGGACTAAACAATTTCAAGTAAAACTTTTAGTCTTGACAATTTAAAAAAAGCGTAAGTCAAAAGTTTTAGAACATGAAAATAGTAAATAGATCGAATTATTATTTCTGGTTTTAATCATGATTCATCGTTTATCATGACGATTCTAGCTCGTCCTCAACACACACTGATTAAACAGACTCACACTGACTAAACCAGACACACACACACACACATTCCTACATTGTGCTTCACTTTCTCCGTGCCTCAGAACTATTCCAACAAAACTAATTTATGACGATCAAACCTCTTCTCCTTCTAGTGTCCTTATCTCCTCTGACATCGTGTAACATCAACCGCTGGGGGATAGGGAGGAGAAAGTAGGCAAACAAATAATACCCGGGCAGTTCTGGCCTCTCTTGAGATTGCGATGTCGGATCATCTGTGCCTCTTGCAACCATCTCAAACCATTCTCCTTCATGTTATCCCGCATCGATCTGCTTCACAAATCTCATCATCTCTCCCTGTCCTGTTGCTCTCAGTGTCTCTCAGCTTCTCTCTCTCTCTCTCTCTCTCTCTCCTCTCACACACAATTTGCTACCCTATCCCACTCCCCAACCCCTCAATCCATGTAGACGTTCTACTCTTTACAGGCCATAACTCTTCGCTTGTATAGGATCGACCTTTAACCTCGTGCTTGTCCCATTCTGGGGGGGGCATCTAGCTTCAAGCCGTGGTTGATGTTTGATTGTCCAGACAGGCTTCTAGGGGTTGTCCTAGTAGTGTGTCACTCAGTCCGCCTTCTCTCGTTTTTTTTTTAACCATTTAGTTTCTTTATATTTCAAATTTTTTTATCTTGCACTCTTTGGTCCTTACAGTCGAAAACATACAAACTTGTTCATATTCATCTTCTCTCTTCTTTTTTTTTTTTACCTCTGCTCTTTTTTTTACGCTTTTCCTCGCACGCTTTTCCAAATCTCAGAAATGCTTATGTTTAGCCAACAAACAAAAATATTAATAGTAAAACACTAAAGGAAATAAGAGTATTCGCAATCCAAGCCATTGAATTCTTGTTGGTGTTGTTATTATGTTTGGAGTCTTCTCAGCCTTCGTCTAATTCCTAGTTACTACATGTGATGTTCCTGATTCCCAAGAAATGATCCTCAACAAAGCCAGTCATAAAAGGGAATTCTGGGAGATGTACTTTATTTCGTCTTTACTAACGTTTTTCATGAGAGTCTGAGATACACGTTTTTCTTTTCTCGGAGCTTGCAGTGATCTCAAAAAACGTGACGAAAATACACTTCGGAATCTGTGCTGGGAGAGAGATACACAACTTCTGCTCGGAGCCAATTTGGCTAGATTAATTCTTCATGATTTTCTTTCGATGTATTTATTATCTCATGTATATGATGATTAATGTAGAGGTCAACAAAGAAATCTTGTTCATCAAATAACAAACGCGCAAGGAAAAAAAAAGTTTACTGCGCATAATTTTGGCCAACAATCAAAATGGCTCTCTCAAGTCCTTGGGTGTGTGTTGTGTGGCTGTCAAGTCCTTGGATATGTGTTGTGTGTTGCTGTCAACTCTTTGGATGTGTTTGTGTGTGGCTGTTAAGTCCTTTGGATGTGTGTTGTGTGGCTATTAAGTCCTTGGAAATGTGTTGTGTGTGGCTGTCAAGTCCTTGGAGGTGTGTGTGGCTGTCAAGTCCTTGGGTTGTGTTGTGTGGCTGTCAAGTCCTTGAAGTTTGTGTGTTAGTTTTTAGAAAAAATACAAATCTATCAATAAGAAGAGTAACGTTGAGTGGCTGAAAAGTAACATGCTATAAAAAGTAAAACACTAAACTGCCGATTTGGTGGCTTTGGGGTTCCTCTCAAAACGAGTAGCTGGGTTCTTCTGGTGATAGTAACGGTTTTAAGCCATTGTGGTTGCCATATAACACCCAAGTCAATTTTTGTTTTGATAAATATGCAAACTAAACTACACCTCCCTATTGTGCATGCACTGCCTTAAAACCATATTTTAAACTTTATTTAAGAGCAGATATATCCCTGATTTGCGTATGTTTGGTCCCTCCATACTATCCTTCTTAGAAGGCCTACGACGCGTCTTATGACAGTTAACAGACTATGCTACACAGATCTAGGCATATATATATTATATCTAGACTGGAGATGGAGATATTTTAACATTACAAAATAATGTCGTGAAAATTTTCAAAAAAGCTGAAACGAAGCCTTGTTTTGTTAAGTAGTTAATATCAGGTGACCGAGCCTCGCTCGGATGAATAATTTGTTAAGGAAGGATATATACCCGAAGTCATTTTGAGAATATTTTTGTACCAGGTGGCCGAACCTCGCTCTGTTAAATAATTTCGGAAGGTTATATACCCGAAGTCATTTTGGGAATATTCTTGTAATTACGAAAATGAACGATCGGATAAAGACTACTAATCTGAAGAGTTGTTTTAGTGTTCTGTTAGTTCTAATTGTAGGCCTAATTGTACATGTCGATTAAATTTAAAGTCTTTTAAGTCCTCCTACAGTCTAGACAAACTACAGCTCACGTCCGTCTTATAGTTTTACAATCTATCTTTTGCGTAAAACTATTGTAGGCTTACTATTATTGGCTTGGAAGAAAGTCTCTGCAATGTAACTTCTCTACGTTATAGGGTAAAACATGCACTTAGTGACAAAGTAAAATGGCGCATTTTTTCTTATTAGACTTAAATCATGGCATTAGTTTTCTAAAGAAACGTTTCCGTGGGGCACCTCTGTTACGCCAAACAATATGCTCGTTACCCATACGGGATACGTGCCCTGCCCAGCCTGACAGTCGGACTATAGGAAGTTCATACCGGCTTTTGCCATCCATCCATCCTTGTGGTACTATGGCCTGCTTTTACACATCCATCCATTCAGATCTCTCCTGGCCCTAACTCCAAGCTTTTTACCGAGGTTTATAGTTAAATCAAAAGAGGCTGCAGTGTACTCAAACTCGTTGACCGCTAGATGGATATCATGTTTAGTGTGAGCAAGTAAGGCGTAGAGAAGCTGTGTTATGACCAGTTCCTTTGTTTTGGTACAGGAGAGGTAGACACTGAAGCATGAACACATGGTAATAATTCACCAGCAAAATAATAATAATAATAAGGCTTGTCTTAGAGTCCGAAAATTAATGAGGATTGCAGCTGTGACCTACATATCTTGCCACATCCAGGGCAAGCATAACCATTGTCCGCGATGCTCGATTAAGATTTTCTTTTAGCGTCTGCGTCTGTCCTCGGCAGCAAATTTTCTTTTGGTCTCAAATGTGTATCCGCGGCCTTTGTATAGAGGGAATTCTTTAAGTCCGACAGTTACGCTGGACAGAGCAGTATCCTATATGGGAGACGAATCTTAGACGAACGCATGCCAAAGGCAGTCTTTTTTGGTGAGCTAAAAAGTGGTTGACGTAACACCGAAACCCTTAAAAGACCAGCTTATGGCGCAAACTTGACTTAGCTGACATAGAAGAGAGCACATGGTTGCATGCAACCTCAGAACGAGACAGCTGGAGGTCACCAGCAAAATAAACAACAAAGTAAAAGGTATCTACACCGCTCTACACAATTAAAGTGTAAACAACTTATTAAGCACTTAAAACACAATAACTAATCATATATCGGCACATTTAATTTCATTACTTTTCTTTCATAGTTCTATAATAAATCAATCTACATTAAGATGGTGCGCAAATGTTTCATTAGGTCTATTGATTCTTTAGAACTCGTTATTGTTTGCAAAGAAATATTTTAGTGTACTGCGGTAAGCCTAGTGACGTAAGCAGCGTTTTTCCCGTTTACGTCATGGAAAATTTTCATTCATAAAACATTCTAGCCAAAACTAATTTTTCGATAATGAGGCATTTTCAAACCGATATAACGGTCGACCTCGAGTTTTCCCGATGTGGCCAATGAGTTGAGAATTTTTTTCTCACTATTATGCACATACCATGAACTTTTAAAGAAAATCGTTAGAGCCGTTTTCGAAATAAAATTTATATATATATATAAATATAAATATATATACATACATACATACAAGAATTGCTCGCTTAAGAGTATAGGATATGAAGAAAAGTTGTTTTTTTCTGCCCTAACCTTTGTAACATAATTTAAAGTTTAGATCTAGTAATTGAACATCAAAAATAAGAGCACTCTTGTCTCATAATTATTATTTTGCAATTTTTAGGTACATAATTTAAAAAGATCTATTTCTATCTATTTAAATTTACATGATTAAAATCAACAAACGTGAATTATTTCGATCTAGGATTTTCGAATCATTATCTCAATGGAAATTAACAGGAAATTGCTTTATTTCATGTAATTGCATGAATATATAGCTCTGTGATTAATAGCCCATTCTAATTAATATCCGAGAAAATGGTATTTCACTATTTCTAAACTTTGAAAACTAAATTATCATTATTTTTCTAAGACAGAAATGATCGATTTTCCTAGATTCGGGGCGACTTCCATTGCAGCTTGAAAACGAGCTACGTACATAACAACATATATATATATAGGTCTGTGAATTGATCAATAACGGATAAGAATTTGTTTCCGTTTTCCAGTCTAGATATAATATATATAGGTCTGTGGTATACTAGTAAATGTCTATGAATCGATGTTAGCATTATATGTGTTGTTTTCTTCCTTACGTGACAAGTTATGGATGTTTAGTATTATCATTTTCTAGTTTTTTCTTTTATTTATAACAACATTGTTATGATTGAGATAAATAGCAACTCCGCCACTCCCCCTTTTTTTTTCTTCTGCTTTCTAAAAATGTTTACTGACAAGGACGCCATATTGTAAACCGAAGAGGCAGGAGGCGAAGTAGAATCAGGTGTCTATCTGTCACGATCATCAGGTTATTGGTAATTGTTTACAAGACACACCATTTCAACCATACATTCCTCTGACAGCATTTTAGTAGCTTTTCCATCTTGCCAGTTTATTTTCTGCGTTAAACAATTATTCCAAACAAATGCTGGGTTGTTTTTTACACGCTTATTAAAAAAAACACACGTTGTTGCGACAATGTACATTGGCTTGTTTATTATTATGCAACACCAATATATGTTAGGAGTAATATTAGTGGTTGGATAGGCTGTTACATGGTAAGGTATGGTCAACGACTTTGTGTTTTAAGTGACTCTACTTTCTTCTCTACGATGGTAGGTTATCTCAATGTGAACTGGCTCAGTTCTCGATCAATAGAGAAGGCGTGAGTGTCCATTCTTCCATCGGTCATGCTTGGGTAAGGCGACAGGAATGAACGTTTTCAATTGACTGACACAGCCCTTGAAGTTCAATCGCCTAGGCTTTGTTGTTTCACTTCCACAGTGACTTCCCCTGCCTTCACTTCAAGCTCACCTTTAGTTTAAGTCTTACAAAGAAAGTAGTTCAATGGCTGCAGACGTGAATACAAAATTAATAGGATGTCTACCATTTATTCATAAATGACGATATTATCAATCGAGTTCAACTTTTAGTTCTTATAAAGTTGTTTTTTTGTACATGTGTGTTTGTCTATGTCTGTGAATGACAATATCATAATATAATAGAACTTTTTGGTGCTTGTGTGTGTGTTTTAGAATAACGAGATAATTAACAGAACTTTCGTCGTGTGTATGTGTCTAGTTATGTTACTTGGAGTCTTATTTGTGTACAATCTAAGAAGTGCTTTCAGTTTTCAAAAATCGTTTTAAGCTTCAAATGACTCAGAATACGAATGTATAATTTTAGGACAGAAACATTTCCTCCAGAGACGATCTTGTGTATGTTTGTATTTTTAGCTTTATTTCTACGTCACAGTTGTACATTTCTAGCATATCTAAGGCAGAATCTAAGAAGTATGTACGTATGTCTGTCCCGAACAGAAATAAAAACCGTTTGACCAGTCTTGATAAAGTTTGACATGAATGTTCCTGAGATCGCGACAAACGGCCGTATAGTATGTTAAATGTCTCTCCCACAATAAGAAGACCCTAAACTAAACAAAAATAATAATAAAATGCCTACATTTATTTCTATTGAAGAACGAAACTTTTTAATGAATCGGGTAAACCCATTTTCAAGGTCGTTTATATTAGCTATGTAAGGGAACATTGCGCTAGTGATAAGGCCCGCGGGTCATATCCGGCTAGTCTAAAATAAAGTTGTACAGTTTAATGATATGACAAAAAAAAAAAAAAGTGCGTAATCTTAAGACGGTAAAAAATGGCAAGAAACGTTCCAATTCCTATTTCCATCCCTATTATTGGTTGTCTGTATTAACTCTTTCTCTCCGTAATTATTTACCACATTATGATGGAATCAACGTTTGTATCGTCGGTTAGGAGAGAAAGAGTTAAGTGAACAATACTTAGGCATACTGTAAACACTCTTTGATTTGTTATGTTTTTTAACTGATAGTTGGGTTCCAACTGTTGCTGCTTTCTGGTACAAGTGTTGTGCGGTAGAAGAGGCACTCGGCGCCGCAGATAACGTTGTTCGATTTATTGGAGTTGTGGTTTAAACGCAGTGGACACCCTGAAGCGTGAGGGGAAAAAAACGGATGAAGCTCCAGTTCGAGAAGGGGAGTTAGGGTTACCCACTTAGTGAGGACCCAAGAACTTTTGGACAGGCTACGACTGCCATACGTGAGTGGGAGAAGCGGTTCAAATTTTTGGAGGAATCCAACAAGGTGAAAGAGTCTGACAGCGCATGCGCAGCCCAAACGAGACGATCAATGGTGGAGGTTAAAAAGTTCGAAACAAATGATAATAGTGCATGAGACACTGCCCGGTCCTTGCAGTGGTGCACGTCTATCAAGAGTTTCCGCAGCTCTGAAAGCTGCAGAAAAACAATTCCGCACTGTTACTGGACATGTACTGGAGCTATGAGGCACTACGCCGAACAAGTTTCTTACCAGGACACTACGAGTGAGCTAAGCCTACGTGCCTTTCCACCAATCGGAGTTCATCCCAGGCACAAGTTGTGTGTCTTATGTGTTGGGGGGACATAGCTCGCAAGAATATTTAGTTATAACGTTTATTTATTGACCTCGACACTCATCTAGTGATGTTTCTGTTATCTACAGCAGATTATGACCAATTGTATTATTTGTTGTAAATATTGTAAAAAAGGAACAAAATAGGATCGTATGACACGAAATATTAAGTGGCGCAATATGTCATGGACAAAAATAAAAAGTAATTTTTACAATCATATTTTATCCATGATATGGCATGTTGCGCTGTATCCCCCCCCCCTCCTAACTTTTTCTCTCCCTATCCAGTTATGCTGAACTTAAAATCGTAAAAGCGAATTCGTGTCTTCTCTGTACGGTACTCTTTCACACGCCACAGGGAAAAAAAGCAACTCACCTCCGAATAAAATGGCGGCTTTTGTTGTGCGTTGACAGGGTGCATTTGAGCAGAGCACAATTGGTTTATCGTAGTGTTAATTGTTTGCTCAGATAGGCCACTTGTACTCTCTGTCTCGCCTCTCTTGTTCCCCCCCCCCTCCCCACCCCCAATCTAATCTTTGGAAATCGTGTATCGCTGATTGCGTATCCATGTTTCTAGGTGAGTTTCCATTATTTGTTTTGTACTCGTCTCTGTGTGGGTGTGGGGGAGACAATGTGTGTGTGTGATCGTGCAGGTGTGTGTGTGAATTGTTGAATGGAAGCGACAGAACAAAGTGAGAGAGAAAAAAATATTGTGGTGTATTGGACAGAATTGGGGGGGGGGGGGTAGTTTTAATGAGGAGAGTTGTAGCTTTTGAAGTGAGTGTTGTCAATGTTGTAGTTGGATCATGCTCTGTTGTATGTGCCGCCGCCTCTGCTGCTCGTTTTGTCCTTCACCCTTTCACTGTAAGATTTTTTTTTATGTGTTTGCATTTTTTTTTCGACAGTTAAGGAGGGGACAAAATGCGTCAATGTACGTGTCTATTGTAGTATCACTCCAATGAGTCCAATCTTAACTGGAGCTGTAACAAAAACAATTCAGTGATGTTCAGGTCTATTTGCTGCAACTATAAATGTATTAAAAACAATAATTCTGGTAATTAATTATTTTGTTTGATATCGAAAAATGAAAATAACTTCTACATTCTTGACAGATGTGGTTGTATAATAGTTCTTCCCCTTTGATAATATTTGTGTTGTTTTTTTTGTGTGTGTTTTTTTTAAAATAAAGGATTTTTATTTTTTCTTCTTTTCCATATCATGTAAGGCATGATTGAGTTTATGGCTAAAGAACACACAACTGCAGAGCCGGCCTTAGGCCTATTTGACCGATTGCTCCTATTGGGCCCCGTGCCTGGCATAGGGGCCCGCAGTTTACATTGAGGATATAACTATCAGTCATGGCTCTTGTCACCGACTTTTAAAGATGTAGGACTTAAAGGGTTAACATATTTAGTGTAGGCTTATCGCACGATTTGATGTAAATTTAATTAAACCTCTATTGCGATTGAGTTGCTTCCTATGCATGTGGTGTAACAAATGTAGGTATAATGATCTAAGTATCAGTAATTGTTTTATTGTAAAAAAAATTTGTAGGAGGGGTTTAGAAAGCATCCATTAAATTGGGCCCCGCAATTCGTAAGGCCGGCCCCGCACAGATGTACATAATATGGCTTTATCTCTAGCCCGAAGATTAAGGAAGAGTGCAGTATGTCACGATGTACGAAATCTTTTACACAAGAGTACAATGGCTACAACAAGTAGCCCATGTTAATAACATGAATACTTTGAGTTGAATCACTATAAAAAGCAAGAAAAACCAAAACATGTCTAGTCCCTGGCACCAAACTACAGAGTAATATTCTGTGTGTGTGCTTTTTGGAGATAGAGAGAACTTAGACGATCACGCTGCTGATCACGAAAGCATAAGCTGTCATAAATATTTATAAAGAGAACATTACATGCACTGGCCACTACTGCAACACCGCCCTGCCGTCCACCCCCGACTTGACCCAACCCTAATCACAAAGCTTTATGGGGTGCTGGTAGAAAAACGTATATTTAGTAAGAGCTGAATGCAGTTGACCTTTCCCAGAAGGCTTTGCGTGTCGACTGGAAGCAGCAGACCATTTATTGCACGTGAGGTCACGTTATATGGAGGTTAAATGACCTCGTCCTGATGACAAACGTCTTGTCATTTAGCCTCCGATGTATGACGTAATAGCTGCTCATTAAAAAAAATGTTTGGCCTTCAATGCAAGTAATTAAACAGTGAGCTCAGCAAATCAACTTTTCATGACCCTTCAACTTGTTGACGAGAGTACAGTAAGGTTGGAAACCTCGTAGCCCGCAGAAAAAAAAAATCATTTTTTAGCAGGTCATGATATATAATTGGGATGTGAGGGGAAAAAAGGGGGGAGAGTGGCTTTTTCTAGTACAAAGCTTCTATTATCTCACTCCGGTCTGCTACAAAGTTTGTACACGTTATTTTGTACACGTTATTTTATACACGTTATTTTATACACGTTATTTTATACACGTTATTTTGTACACGTTATTTTGTACACGTTATTTTGTGCATGTTATTTCTCCGACACCAAATCTCGGATCAAGCTGAAACTTTGCACAATTATTCATTATCTTTAGCAAAACATGAATCAATTAAAAAAAAATTTTAATAACTAGTAATAATTATTTTTGTTGTTCGATATAGAAAAGGGAAAATAAATCTTATAGTATTGAGAGATGAATTTAATTGTGCAGTTTTTCCTTTATATAAGCTTAGCTTTTTTAAGTATTTTTGTTTATATTTTGCTTGGTTTCTCTTGACCCAATGTAAAACCCAGGTATTTTTAATGTTACTCTGACAACACAACAACAGAAGCATCATTCTTTCATAGAGTTGCTCTACTAGGTAAGCCTCACAGTTTCAGCGTAAGCTAAAATTTGTAAGCACCCCCGGAAAGGGGGAACCCACTATTAGTTGTGTAAGGTCGTTTTGTCCTTCTTTGATTACATCTTAAAAACTAAAAGCATTATCGAAACTCGGTTACATATACATTTCGTCTTCTGAAAGCGAGCTCTTTTGTTTTTAAAATTAAATATGCAAACCGTCTCGTCTGTTCGCCGTTTAATAACTCACGGCTTTCATACAAATCAAGTAACAACGCAGACATATTCTCCTTTGGAATTGGGGACAATCATTCTAAATAGGCATAATATAAAAATACTTTTTTTTAAGAAAAAAAAAGCTTTTCTAAGGGGAAGAACTTCATATCTCTCAATAATGTCGAATCTATTTCCCATTTTAGGTATCAAACAAAATAATTAATTACCAATACTTATTTGACTAACCTGTTAATTTTGTTTCATTGATGCATGTTTTGTTAAATAAAATAATTAACTGTTTAAAGTTTCAATTTGATGTGACTATGGGTTTTGGAGAAATAACGTGTACAATTATCCAAGGGGACAAACCCCCAAATATTTAGACATAAATATGAATACTGAAGAATTAATTTCCTTTGTCAATATCAAACAAAATAATTAATTACCAGTAATTAATGACTAATTGTTTTTTTATTGATTCGTGTACTATCTTCGTCAATGAATAATTGTGCAAAAGTTTCGACTTGATACGAGAATGTGTGTGGGAGTAATAACGTGTTCAAACTTTTTACCAGACAGAGTGAGTTGATATAAGCTTTGTAATAAGCGCTTATGTTTCGTCTAACTCTCTGTAGTGGCGACAAGGGGGGGTCATAGTTTGGCCAAAACGGGGCCCTATGGGGGCAGTGTCCTGTTCTGCTCAGCACATATATCGATTGCTCCGGCCTATTTAGCCTCTTACCACATTCTGGCAACGCATATACTGTCAGAGACTACGGCCTTACAAGATTATTTCCAGGATTTCAACCATGTCTCGTGTATCTACTATCGTATTTATCTTGCATGTTATCCTGCATTCCCTACCAAGCAGTGGACCCAAAGAGGCTGTCTATGAGTTATCTCATTTAGTCCTACCTTTAGTTTTGAAAATATCCATAGAAAAAAAAAATTACACCGCTGCTCAGTCTACAAGGAAAAAGCGCTTCATTTGTTTTAATACCTTGCCTTCTCCCCCCCCCCCTCCCCCATCACCCTAACATAAGAAACATAAGAATGATATTCAAATTAATATCCCATATTGGTTTTGACAAGTCATGAAAAGGACTATTTCATTTATTAAACGAATTCTCGAGAAACTAATCTTCTAATTAATATTTGATACGTTATCTATGTATGTGTGTGTGATTGTGTTCTAGACATTCATTAGCATTAGAGCCTTCTACTTTTCAAATGTAAATCTCTACACACATAACTACTAGACGTGCTTCGTGGTTAGTGCAGCAGGACGGTTTTGGTGCTGGACGTTTTGGTGCGGCGGTTTTGGCGCAGTGGCGAAATATTGTAGACACGTTCTATATGTTCATTTTATTAAGTTTTTTAAAAGAATGATACATATCTATACTTTGTACGTGTGCTTATGTTAAACCAGGGGCGTAACTAGGGATTTGGGGGCCCGGGGGGATTGACCTCTTTGGGGGCCCCTTGCATTTTGACATTCGACATATGACATGGAATAATGTACGCAAAAATATATAAGCCCCAAATCAAATTGGTTCAGTATATCAGTAAACTTAACAAAAAGTAATCAAGACTCTTTTAATGAATAAAAGCTTTGTTTATTAGTTAAATAATGCACAAGTGACAAATCTCAATTGATATCGCTTCACGTCGTGCATTCTGTGCAGCAAAGACATCTATAACATCAACTACATCGATACTTTCTAGTATTTGTGACTTCACTGACATTAAAGCCATGATAAGCCTTTCTTGTGTCATTGTGCTCCTGAGATAGCTTTTGATGAACTTGAGCTTTGAGAATGATCTCTCACATGACGTAATGGAAGTGGCCTGAGTTAGCAGTATTCGGAGGAGGTTGCAAAGTTTGAGCACACGTATGAAGCCTGTTTCCTCAATATGTCTATTGATGATTGTATTACTGGTTTGTTGATGAAAAGTGCTCGTGCATCAATGACATCATACAAACAGGAAAAGTAGCACAGTTTGTCATAAGCGGGTCTTCATCTAACAGGTGTCTTGGTTCAAGAAGAAACCCAAAGGTATCCATTTTCTTTCCAGCCTTTGAAAATGCCCTTCATCTCCATATGAAATCTGTCCAGCACGTTGCAGTTCTATTGACAGTCCTACATTAGAACTCAACTTCCCATCAAGTATTTTCTTTCTTCTATAGCTTTTATATAGCGTTACTTTCATGCTTATAGCATGCTCAGAGCGCTTTGGTCCAATCTAGGAGTTGGTTTTCCGTTCTGCCTTTAGGCGCTCAGTAAACGCAACTCTGCCCGAGTCGGGTGTCGAACCTCGAGTCCCCTTCTAGGTAGCCAAGACAAGCCAAGTTCAAGCGCACTTAGCCTCTCGACCACACTTCCCACAGGGATTACAGGGAATCCATAGTATTCACTACCTTCTTTTGCTTTTTTGATGGATTGGGTTTTTGTCAGTTTTTCATCATTTTGCAGAAAGAATGAAAGGGTACTAATTTCTTTAGCAGCTTTCCATATATGCAGTCCAGACTTTTGTAGTTTCTTCCGAACTATATTAATTGGGAGCAAGAGCTTTGACCAGAATTCAAGATAGGCAAAAAATTCTTAATTTTCCACTGCATGAAGAAGATTCTGTTCTAATATTATATGGTACTACGTCATTGTTGGTTGTTTATGTTTTGTGCGCAAACAAAAGGATTCAGAGCATGCAAAAGTGGGAAAGATCCATATCTCGTTATGCTCGAGTATAGAAATATTCCGATTAGTGGACTGCCGTATTCACCATCACAACTGGTGACGAGTAGAAGACTCAGGGAATCATTCAAACTGATCCCAAACTATTTAAACCATCGGTAGCTGAAAATGCAGAGACATTACTCAACGAACGACAGATGAAAAGCAAAGTGAAATACAATGCAAAAGCAAGACTACCTAAAGATTATTCTGTCGGAGAGTTCGTCTAGGTCAAACATGGCAAAAAGCAGTTGTCATAAAAAACATTCAGCACCCAGATCTTACATCATAAAGACAAACGATGGAAAAACATACAGAAGAAATCAACGCTTTTTGAATAAGAGTTTCGATGAAGACATCTCTGGGTACTATGATACCGATGGAGACAATGAACTGTAAACTGTTGGAACAAACGAAACAGACAGTTATAGACCAACGTCTAGAGAACTTGTTGTGCCAGTCAAGACAACCAGAAGTGGACGAATTGTCCTAGTAGACAGGGCCGGCCTTATGCCACTGCAGCCTATGCGGTCGCAGTGGGCCCCGCGCTTTCATAGGACACGCGCTAATTCTAAGTGTACATTATTAAATTAAACCATTATAACGTATATAAAATAACAGGGTTTTCGTGACCTCCTGATTTTCCAGGGCCTCCAGGAAATCTCATGAAAAGGCAAAATATACGATAAAGTCCTGAACTTTTTTTGAATTTATTCAAATCTCCTGAAGAATAGATGAAATTGAAATTTTGGGGTGCCAATAAATAAAAAGTGGCATTTCGAGCTTTCATTTGATAAAAATGTATTGCAAAGACGAAAGTAGGCCTATTTTCTAATTAAAAAAAAATAATATTGACATTATGCTCATCCCTACCCAGACTAGACCCCGCGCGATCAGTTTTGCATAGGGCCCCCAAATGGTAGATATCACTCTTAAGAACTTTAAAAGGAAGGGTGTGATAATAACTTCGAAAGGAAGGATGTGCTAATATTATATGATATTACGTTATTGTTTGTTGTTTATGTTTTGTGCGAAAGCAAAAGGATTAGATGGAAATAAAAATAGAGTTTCCATTGGATTGAGGAAAGATGAATAGAGGGGTAATAACTCGAGTGTGAAGTTTAATTCTGAAATTAAAGACGCCAAACCCTAATAATGGACCATTCTTGCATTATTAAGAATAACTTTTGGATCTGTTATACTCGATTCTGTAAATTTTGCTTCAAGGTTAATTAGTGTAGCCATAAAATACTCGCCATTTAGATCTATTATTAGTAAAGGTAACAAGATACCTGGAATTCGCTGTATATCATGCATATATTCGTGGCAACAAAGTTTAAAATGTAAAACTAACTTTAAAAAAAAACTTTGATCTCTGTGGGAAAAAATATTTTTAAAATGTCAACAAAGTCAACGTACTGATAGACCTAGATCTAGGTTTAGTCTTTGTGATAAATTTTTAATCCATAAATGTTGAAAAAAAAAGACACCCGTTGACACTATTTGTCAATCAAATATATTAATGTATGTATTTACAAATAAATTTCGGACACCCATTTGGGGGCCCCCCCTAGGTGGGGGCCCGGGGGGATTTTAAATTTCTCCCCCCCCTCCCCCCCCCTTAGTTACGCCACTGTGTTAAACATAGTTTTAATAAGAAGACCAATTAGGTGTTTTTGCCGTATAGATTTTGTATTTAAGTTAGTTGTGTAATTATGTCATTTAACATCGTATCGTAATATTATGTGGGTTTTAAATATGTCCAAAACCAAAATGAAACAATGATAGAAAAAAAATTGTTATATAATTTTCTGTTGACACACAAAAACAAGTCCCATCATTTTTGTTTACAGTTACCCCCCCTCCTTTGTGAAGCTGACGACCTTATGTAGGAGTGATGACTTTGTTCTTCATAACTAACGAATGGTAGATAGAAAAGAAAAAGGAGCATTTTTACCTCGCCCCGATTCCCCCCTCCCTGAAAAAAAAATCCTGGTTACGCCTATGTATAAATCTACTCCCTGTTTGGTGATATAGATCGAGACTTGGAACATTAAAAGGCAGTAGTCTATAATACTGAATCTAGTTAGAGATATGCTATAGATCAAATTCTAAAGAAAATCGTTAGATCCGTGTCCACGACCAAGGCAGGTTTAGGTTCCACCCATGAAGCAAGGAAATAAGAGGAATGATACGAAAATATTTAATGTATCACCAACTAGAAGTAAATGAATGTGAAATACTTTTCACTTTTTTTTTATTGCGCTATTCACATCTTGTAAGCCTGGACCTCTTACAGTGAGCCTTCTAGTTTTTTTTTTTCCCCGCTAAAGAAGTTCTTTATCTGTTGTTTGTTTTTTTCAATATTTGAAAGTCGCCGGAATTCCAACGTTGCCGATCAGAGCAACTATCTCGTTTTCACTTCCAGATTCAGAGATAAGACTGATTTATCTTTGCTCTTAGTGTTTACTAAAGGAAACGCCACTTGTCTTGCCTTAATTGGACTTG
The DNA here is from genome assembly GCF_947242115.1 of Biomphalaria glabrata. Lineage (NCBI taxonomy): Eukaryota > Metazoa > Mollusca > Gastropoda > Planorbidae > Biomphalaria > Biomphalaria glabrata. The sequence goes on along the minus strand of NC_074715.1, from coordinate 45,093,675 downwards.
GTGCTTCGATGCTTATAACTAGATCCAAGTTGGTTACAGCATTTAGAGAACTCGCGAGTTTTTTGTTCTTTTAAAGTGATGCTACATTACCTTTGTTCTATGTTGTATTCAACTGATGCTATCTCGAAGCTATTAAAATATCGAATTTTGTTCAATTCCATCATTATGCAAGGCTAGGCCGCATGACAAACGAAGAGATTAGAAACAGGATTACAAATGCTATTGGACCCCACGATCACCTGCTAACTACTGTCAGAAAAAGGGAAACTAAAACTTCATATCAAAGGTCCAAAGGGCTTGCAAAGATCTTCCTTTAGGAAACAGTACCAGGAAAAAGAAGAAGAGGCAGACAAGGAAAGCGTTGGGAAGACAACCTAAAAGAATGAATGGGCCTGTCAATGAAAGAGTTTCTATCCAAAGCAACAAACAGAGAGGAATGGAGAAAGACGTTTAACAGATCATGTGTGATTCCCCAACAGCTCAACAGACTAAGGGATAGGTGAAGCGGAAAATCTTAAATCTTTTTTTTTATATGCCGTCTATAATGAGCCATCAGAATTCTTTGTCATTCCCAATGAGACATAAAAACTGTGATACAGGGCTCAATACGTGTTCTTAACAATTTCAAAACACAAAGTATATTTTATAAGCTACTGTTAGGTCTAGGACATGACGGAAGTGCTGATAGATTTGTGTGCTTATGCCGACGTAGGCTGTATGTGGACATCTCGGGGGAATATGTTTGAAACTGTGATCTAATCCGTGTCAATAAGATTTTCAAAAAAGAATGTCGGGTTCTTATTTACTCAAAGTATTTGGTGTTAGAAATGAAATAGTTAAGCCAGAGAGAGAGAGAGATGGAGAGGAACGCATACATTCTACATAATATGTATAACTTAACAGCCATTGAATATCGGTGTGTTGGGAAAGGTGAACCGCCTACTTTATATGGATAGGCCTAGTGGATATAAAAAATACCTCTTTAAATGTGGGTCAAAACAAATCTTTGTGTTTCTTCTGTTATAATCCATTCATTTTTTTTCCTATCCTACAGGACGTTGGGCAGTTGCCTCGATGAATCTCACTGCTACACACTTGAAGTTTCGTTTTTTAGTTACCAGACCAACACTACTGGGCAGTCTATGCCTTACACGGAAGAGGCTTGTATCCTTTAAAACACAGACTAGTACATCTATCTATCACAACAGTGCTCTCCAACTGGTACATCTATCTATCACAACAGTACTCTCCAACTAGTACATCTATCTATCACAACAGTACTCTCCAACTAGTACATCTATCTATCACAACAGTAGCCTACTCTGCAACTAGTACATCTATCTATCACAACAGTACTCTCCAACTGGTACATCTATCTATAACAACAGTACTCTCCAACTAGTACATCTATCACAACAGTACTCTCCAACTAGTACAAGAAGTTAGGCTGCAATAGTAATGGAAAGTGTTGACTGTAGAGTAGAGCAGTTACTTGTCAAAGTTAAACTCCTGATTTAGAGTCTTCCTTTGTAGATGTTCAGGATTTTTTATCTATATTTTTTCCTAGTGAAAGTAACGGGGGTTTGTCATTTTGGGTGGTTGGCATTAAGTCATCAAAAAAAAAACATTTCACTTAGAAATGAAAACTTTGTCATTGGTGCTATATTTAAGTGTTATCCCGCGTGTAATGACATCACCAATGTGTAGAAATACTCGTGTAGGACAACGTACTATCTCTAGAGGACCTGATGGTCCATGGGCAGATGATATCCTAAATTTTTAAACTAGAGACTCGATACCTATATAGATTTTAAAAGGTTTTAGGTTTACCTCGCAGCATGCTAGAGTTAAGATTTTGGTTGTGGTGTTTTTTTTTTCCTTAAATCGTCCCTCACACTCGCAGAAGCAGAAGTTCTGGATCTGGGTTTTCTAATATTTATTTGTGGTTGTGGGGAAGTCTGTCAACTTCTAGGTTATTCTCCCAACAGCACTGTTATAGTTTGCTTTGCTTAATGTATTTGTGTGACTTTAATTAACAGTTTGATGTCTAAAAAATATGACAACTAAAAGTTGTTGAATTGGATCCTGATAAAAGATTACGTTTGTTGTTGTTGTTTTTTTGTCCTCCTTTGTTCTACGGATGACATTTTCTTTAAGAATTGTCTAAGATATGAAACTAGGTCGCAATGTTGCTAGAACGTTCCTGGACTACTACAAGTTGGTTGGGTATATAAGTATCAAACCCAGTAGCGGGCTGACTCCTAAGCCATCAAGCCAACTGAGCAGAAGTCAAGAAAAGTATCACAGTTCGGAGAAGTCCTCCAGTGAACCGCTGTTTAAGTCCCAGGGAGAAAATGTCAGTGCTAACAAGTAAGCTGAACATATTTGTCTTATTCAAGTGCATACTGCTTCCAGACCAACATTAGAATAAGGTCTCTCTAACATTTAGAGAATGCGATGAATTTCACTATGTGTGCATGTGATAACACTTGAGTAATGCAACAATGATGTTGACACCATGAATTCAAAGATTGTTTCGTTGAACTCATAGGCCTGAACACAAAATAAGAATAGTTTAAACTAGCAGATATTCTAATTACGTTTGTATTTCTATTTCAAGCGAACTGAAAATTTTAAAAAGTTTTGAGTTTGTGATGTTTTCATATAATAATAATAATAACATATATGTTTGTGTAAAATGAACTAAAAATTTTGATTTTGAATAGAGTTTTATCATTTCTTTGGCCTTGTTAGTTCTAAATCTAGTAGCTTTTTTTTTTAAGGTTAAAGTACTTTTGCTTTTCATTCATCCAATGAAAATATCCGAGAAGGACAACCCTTTTCACAGTTTAGCCAACCACCCTTTGCCCACACAAGCAATTCACACATCAGTTGTGGTCTTTAAGGAATCCTTTGCCTCTAACAGTGAAACATTCCAAGATGGACACTTTTTATGTTTTAAAAAAGTGTTGAACAGAAACCTTTTCGCTTGTTTGCAAACTGCCACTCTCAAGTTTTATTGAATGTCATATTTAAAGTACTTAGTTATTCTATGGACAAGGTAGTAAAAAAAAATATTAAAAAATATTAATTTTCGATAGCCTCTAGTTGAAAGAATTCATTAGGAGTGAACAAGGATCATGGTTTTTATCTGTTTTTGAAACTTTTAAAAAGGATAAATAGAAGTAAAGATTTTACAAAATGACTGCATGTTTTTCTTTTTTAATTTTAAAAACAGAATTAAACATATTGTTTCAGGTCAGACAAAAAGACAGATCGATTGGGCAGAAAGTCATCCTAGCTCAATAGAATTCATCACTTTCTCTCATCACCAGTCCTAGACTTCTAATGTGTCACAGCATTTAGCAAAGTAACTTTTTTTTTTTTCAATACTGATAGCAAAAAAAAATGTCTGTACAATACTATAAAAAAAAGATTTTGGTCAAAACAAAGTTTCTGATTCTGAAGTACTGTATCAGAATGGATATGTACATACACTGATACAATTGTTGCTCCAAAGATGTCTATAATTCTAAAAAGGATCATTTATTTTTACAATACATTAGTATATAACTATGTTTGAAGGATATTTGGCTATGTGAATTGTACCCACTTTTAGCCCATCACTCCTACTGGAATAGTGGCCAAAGGTTAGTATTTCACATCTAGTATGTGGTAAGCTACACTTAATGATTTCATGTTTGCTTGATAGAAAGTGTCTGGAACCCCATTTAGTTAAGACTAACCTAAAACACATATCAATAATTCTATTATATTGGAAGTGGAAGAACGTCCAATGTGTAATATGGATGCAGCCTCACTGTGGAGTCTCAAGTTCACTGTGGAGTCTCACGTTCACTGTGGAGTCTCAAGTTCACTCACTTTTAGTACAGAAAATTAAAAACTGATTGACATTTAATTCACCTCAAGAACTACATCTTTTTATGCACTGGTGGAGGTCATCAAACTTTTTATTGCATTAGTCAGTTATCGAAATCAACTCATATTGTAATGACTTTACGCTGCCATTGATGTATCCGTAATAATATTAACTGTGATATTTTATTGAATATTTTTTTGAACAATGATATAAAGTAGGTGCCATTGTGTCTGCATATGCAGAAGTGTGTATAAAATGCTGATTGCATAGTTTCCTAGTCAGACAATGTTTTAAGAATATCAAAAAAAAAAGTCTTCCTAGTGCCAGATCATTCTTGTTTTGTTTTTCTGTTTTTGCTCATTTCATTTTACTGTTATCCCTTTTGTAAATGTGATCATGACAAACAAAAATTATCAAAAGAAAAATGGTATTGAGAACCAGAAAGTTTTTCTTTTTTTATTTTATTGAAGTTGATTACATCTAATGTTTCAACTAATCAAAAGTTAATAATTAACAAGATTTTTAAACACAGGTAATCTTAATTGAAGCTGTCTCTTTTAACCTTAGAAACTCCTCCTACTTGTTAAGTTGTTAGCCTACTTAGCCTAGTGTTAGCTTCAACATGATTCTCTTTTCTATTTTGACAGCTTTTGTCTTTCATAATTGAGTAAACTAATGCTGAAAACTAGATCTAAAGGTTAGATTTCAATGGATTATATATACGCAGAAAAGAATGCCAACTATTTGTTTATTGTTTTTTTTTTCGTCCTCAATGAAGTTTCAAAGTTTATTTTATGAAACATAATCAGTCTGTAAGAAAACTATTTATATGTTTGTAGCTGATCATACAGAAAGAGTTGGGGGTTTTTGTGTGTGTGTGTTTTAAATGTTTGGTAACATAGTAGTGGTATCTCTTCTAAATATTGTAACTCACTGTGATATAGACCTGTATGTAATTAAAGGATGATACTCAATATTTTGTTGGTGTTGTTTTGTTATTAGTGTGCATCAGCACAAAGTTTAGATTGATTTATTATTGAAGTATATTGAAATTTTATAATCCTTAAGATTATTATTTGAGAGTAAATGTTACTGAAGATTGCAGGGATAGAAGATAGCAGGGATAGAAGATAGCAGGTGAAAAAAAAAAGAACAAATGCTACAAGTTCATGCAGCCCATCAACAGGAGTTGGTGCTCAAACATTCTCACAAATTATTCAAGCTATTGTTCAGTGATCACAAAGACAAGATCATCAGCTGGTTGGACAAGGGGAAGGAGTGCACCAGCCTAGCTCTCGATACACCGATGTGGGTAGCTTCTGACTGGAAGGAGTAGAAACCATGGTTACCTCATTGACGATAAAAAGATAATTGTGACTACGACTAAAGACGTCTGAGTGACAAATATCTTGCGAAGTGTGATAAATGAATAGTCATAAACATAACATGATAAATAGAATGATATTAAAAAAATAGAAATAAACAGTTTACTATTTGTAAATAAATAAAACAGTATCTGCATAAAAAAATATAACTTTTTTTTTCTTCATATTTTTCAATCTCTACAAGGAAAGCATAGGGTAAATGTACATGACAATTAAAATAAACTTGTAGATCATGAGGACTAACCAAAGAGGCATAAGTAACACAGAGAAAAGTACAAAAAAGATCAATCAAGGTTAAGTATAATAGGCCTAAATGCCTAATCACATACAACTAGTTCTAGTGATCATTGGCACGAACTGAATAAGGTTCTCATTTATAAATTAACAAATTGTAGATCTGTGTTGGCAGTTTTAAAAAAGCTCATAACACACCTATTAAGTACCCTACTAAAAGCAACATTTATAAATAAATAGCATTTACAAATTGGCATGTAATATTTTTTTAATGAAAGGGAAATAACTCCATGAATTCTATGTTCTCTCCTGCCGGTTTCATGTTCAAATGTATAAAAGCATGGAGATATGATCATGTTATTTGGCAAAGTTTGAGATCCAGGCATTCTAGAGAACTACGTCCGCAGAGAATAAAATGTCAACATTTGAGAGATGTTTATAATAAGAAGAAAAAATTAACAGAATATCAGAATAAAATAATAAAATACATTTTGTTTTCAGATAATCAAATAAATTCTTTAAACGTATGACTTTATAGACTAGTTAAAGAAAAACTACATAATTTAAAATATCATACATACTTAGAGAGTCAAAATGCCAACATGTAACAGAAGTACATTGTAATTTATTATACAAGTACTCAAGCAGTACTCTTCATCTGAAAAAGTATGTTAGTTTTTTTTCTGAACACAATATAAATACACACCCAACCAGTTGCCTTTATTTATAGAATAAAGAGATTATCTTTTTAAAAAGGAAAAAATGTCTGGTACTTCTACCTGATGCCTATTTCAGCTGTGTAGTTTGTATGCATTTTCAATTCTTACACCTAGTAAAACATCTTTAGATAGTTAAAATATTGTGATACTAACATTAACTTTGTAGATAAAGAGAGCTTCATAAATAGTTCCTTCATTTAAGAGAGAAATGCCTAGATAGTCTTATGTTTGACACAGCATAATAAAAAGCTCCAGCATTCATTTTTTAGTAAATTGTTTGATATTGTTCTGGTTTTGTGAGTGATGTAACTTTCCATAAAGCCTTGCTATCTTTAAAAAACAAATTGTATTATTTGAGACTGCTTACAATTTTTTTACAAATAAATCCCCCTAACAGCAAAAATTAAATTCAGAAAATACCAATGGTTTCAATGCAATTCATTTATTTTAAACACCTTTTTTTTTTCAGCTCAGCTAATACAGGTTATTTCAAAATGTATTGTCATGACTAGTAAAGCTCTTGTATTTATGTGCGTGTTACATCTTGTTCTCAATCAATGGCACAATGAACATCCTAGATTATGTTAAATATTTCAGAACAAAATAGCAATGAAGCTTTGAATCAACTTCAACTTCTTGATTTTCACTGTCATCACGTTTCAGAATTTTTACATTTAAATGGTTCCTTCTTTGTATTCATATTTAATTTGGTTACATCATTCATTTTTGTCAGGGAAATATATTTGAAAACAAGTAATTAAAAAAAAATATTTTCTATAAATTTGTTTATGTTCAAACTTATTTGTTGAGCCATGTTTGCAACTCAGATTAAATATCCTGATGTTTTCACAAAATGCTTTCATTTTAATACTGTATGTAATGGACAGCTACTGTATTTATCCAGCAAAATAATGTTGCAACTAAAACACTTAAGATGAATTCCACACTTTTAAGAACAAGACAAAACTATTCAGCATACTGGCAAACAGTAAGATTAGACCAAGAAATTTGTTATCAATAACATATTTAATATGATTTTACTCAGCATTTCTAATAACAAGGGAACTTCAACAACTTTTGTTTTCCTTTAATGACTCCCAATCTTGGCAGTGCAAGAGTATAATTATTAGTTTATGTTTTAAATAGTAATAATATCTTTATTATCCTTGAGGACATTTTTTTTCACAATAGTACATTACACATAACTAAAATCTTACAATGCTGCTAAACAAAATGTACATTCATATTCAAACTAGAAAACTATATGTGGAGTTGAAATACGATAGTCACCTTTTATTCAATAATATAATTGTCTAGGGCGCACAAGTGTCTGTTATGATCAGTGAACTTTTTCAATCAGAGCTGCAATTGTAAAAGGTCAATACCATGACTAAGTAAAGTTAGTACATGTTTTAAAAATCCTTTTAGTTTCCTTAAGAATGCTCTTCTTGAAAAAGTGTCATGGTGGAGCTTAATCATTGCAAATTATCTTACAAACATCATTTAGAATATTGTTTTGTTTCCTTTTATTTTTAATGTTCTAACTGCCAAACCAGGCAGAGATGTTGAAACTTACAAATAGAATCTTCAGCAAAGATATGTTTTGTTGGATCTGAAAAGTTCCGAAAGTAAATTCTAAACATTTATTTTCACTTGAGGGAAGTTATAAACAATAAATAATACTTATTTTAAAAGAAATTATAATAATAAAAAGCAAGAGATCATTAATTAATCAGAATATTTTATATTAACAAAGGTGGTTGTAAAATTTTGTCATAAAAACTATTGCCATACAGAATGCTGACCATAATTTTGCTTTATAATAGAATCAATGATGCGAAGAAAAAAATTAGTAAGTGGGAAAAAAATGGAACAAAAAACAATGCAGATTTTAAAAAGGAAAAAAAAAGAAACATTAAGTCTGTTTCGAAATACAATTGAAAGTAATAATTCTGGGTTAATGTAGTTACAAAAGAAAGGAAATATTTGACTTTTTCCTTTTTTAAATTTAAAAATTTTTCCAATGGCTTGGCTTTGAAATTTTAAAAATGTTCATAACAAACATTTCTGAAGTCAATGAACAAAAAAAATCTAAGACAATGTACATAGTTTTTTTTTAAAGAAAAAGAAAGTAAAGACATTCATAACAAAGGTTAATTTCAAGACTACATACTAGTGTAGCTACATTTTTACTGTGACAATTATGCAATAATAACAGTTTAACCTATGAACTTCAAACAATATTTTTTATCTAGCTATGCAGAAATATGAGTTTACTAGCTCAGAAACTGGGTGTTATTGTCTTCAGTCACCATTACATCAGCCCACAAACTTTTGTTCTAACAATATTTTTTATCTAGCTATGCAGAAATATGAGTTGACTAGCTCAGAAACTTGGTGTTATTGTCTTCAGCTACCATTACATCAGCCCACAAACTTTGTGTGTCGTCCTTGAGCTACTAGTTGACCAGTTGCTTTATTTTTAATGTCCACACTGCTGAAGGCTATCCTGCTACCACAGCTAAGTGTTTTTGCTGAGATTTCCAAGACATCTTCAGGTTTCACGGGCTTTAGAAAACTGTAGAAGAAAAAAAAAAGAGAATGCCAGTTAAAAAATGCTAATACAAACAATAACCGTTCACTAAAGTTCAAGAAACCACAGTGATTTCTACTGGGAAAGACTCATTTAAGACTACCTAAAATAAAGAAATATTTAAGAATGCTGGTCATGTATGCGCTCTGGATTTTTGTTTCCATGGTCCCGGGTTCAAACCTTGCCATCCTCCATCCCATACCATCCTGTGCGAGGTTTGGGCTAGGATATAATAATCTTGGAATCTGAAGAACAGCTGATACATGTATACCAAATCAAACCTTAGACTATGCTGAAGAGATATATAATAAATATAAATATATAATAAAACAGTTACTTAATGTAATTATAACAGCTTTTTTTTTCCATAAGAATTTTAAAATTAAAATATCACAAACTGTTTAAAATTATTGCACATATCATAGTCTGACACAAGGCCTGTGACCTATCATTATTTCAAAATGTATTAATAGCAAAGGCAGAAAATATGTCTATAAAAGTATTTTTAATTTATGACATATCAAGAGAAATATTAACTGCCAGATAAAACATCATCTGTTACAAAAATGTGTGTTCTATGATGAAAAAAACATGTTTCACAAAAAATTATTATAAATTGTTTAATTAAAGCTGTCTTTCACCAACTATATAAATAGCCTACCTTACATTTAGGTCAACACTGCTCCCCGGTTTTCCATTCCCCACTGTGAATAGTGCATAGGTTGAGACTGCATCAACCAATGATGCTGTTACTCCTCCATGAAGAGTACCTGCTGCATTTAACATGTTTGGACTGACTTGAAGCTCACAGCAGCACTGACCATTTCCTCCAGATACTACTTTAATCTATCCTTGTGACAAAATTTTGAAATGAAAGAAGTTTTTAGTACATTAATTATCTTGTTTGTACAGACAAATATCATTACTCAGACATTTAAAACTCACTTTATAATTGTTAATGGTTCACTATATTAGGTAAAGGTAAAGATCCAGAATGTTACTTCTATGTTTTCTCATTCTTTTTAACAATAACACCAAGAATGGCAATGCTAGATTTGTTATAAATTCCATTTCTCTAAAAATGGTAGGCTATGACCTAGCTAAATATATTTTCTGAAACTTACAAGGTGTAGGTAACAAAAAGGATAATTAAGCAAGTTTCTCTACAAAAAGTTTTTGTATAAATCATACAAGAACACACCAAAACTAAAATTCTATTTAACCTTGCTTAGACCTATATTAGTACATATTTCCTTAACTCTGGAAGAAAGGAAGAAGAACAGAATCAAAATAGAGCTGATTTATAGCAAATAAATATTTATATTTGACAATAGTAATATCATTAGTAAAATCAATATATTTAGAGGCACACCAGAACAGAAGACTTAAACATAAAGTAGCAATAACGCAACCTAAACGATGAGTACTACGTATAGTAATATATTCAATTCACCTTGTTAAATATGTTTTCAAAACCTTGAGTTTTTACACGATCTGCAACTAGAACTTTCATTGCTTCAAATGTCAATTTTCCTCCATTTTTTAAAGCCATGATGATAAATGTGATATTTGTCCTCTGATCTTGATTATATAATAAATAACACCTTTATCAATTAAGCCTAATCATCTAAGTAATCTAATATTCAATCACCATCACTTCGCAGAAAACCTGTAAAAAGAATGGAATATTTCATATACATTATTTTTATTGATTATTATAGATTTTAGAAAATCTGAACATATAGGTGAAATGATCCAGCTGTGTTACATAGTAATACACACTCCATTTTGTAGGTTATATTTCTAGATGTAATGATAAAGATCTAAAATTTATTACAATATTTTATAGATGCACAACTAACTATGTAGATCTAAGTGTAATGTCTTATCTTATATAATACTGATGTTACTTCAAAAAAAAAAAGATGATTACGTCCTAGGCGTCATGCATTTAGTCATGCATATTAACCAATGACCTAAATTCTGCCAAGTCACTGGTTTTCCTGGCTAGCTCAGGCAACCCATTCCATGCTCTAATAGCACTAGGGAAGAAGGAGCATTAGTACAAATTTGTCCTAGCATATTGAACGAGGAATGTGCCTTTATCTTTGTGTCTTTCTGAGTATTTTATTAGATTTTGTTTCTGTATTTGAGATTATGGTTCTATGTTTTATGTATAATTGCTACTTTACTATTGAGTCTTCTATCCTGAAGGCTTCCTAAATTTAGTGATTTTACTAAAGGTGTTACTTTATTCAATTATAAATATTTGTTTCTTATGAATCTTACTGCTCTATTTTGTGTCTGTTCCAGTTTCCTAATGTTTTCTTGAGTTGAGGGTTCCCAAAGAGAGGATGCATATTGTATTATTGGCCTAACCAAGGTTAAATAACATTTTAGTTTTATGTTCTTATTTGATTTATAGAAATTTCTTTTAATAAACCCTAATGCTTTGTTTCATTTTTTGATAGTTTCATCAATATGGGGATTCCAAGGCAGTTTTTCATTTATTATTACACGTAAGTATTTTGCGTTTTTAGTCTGTGTTACTGGTTTACCATGAATAAGATAAGTGGAATTTAATTTGTTTTAGTTTTTTTGTTACTCTTAATAACTGACATTTTTCTGGGTGGAAAGATTTGCTCCAATTTGATTCCCATTTCTGTAATATTTAATTCTCTATGTAAAATTTCTGTATCTTGTGTTGTTTTTATTGTTCTATATATTATGCAATCGTCTGCAAATATCAATGCATTAAAATATGACTTACAATTATCATTTTATAATGCAAGACTAATAAAGAAGAAGGCAGCAGGAGAACAATTTAGTTGCATATAATAGCGAATCATTAGGAAACATATGACTGTAATGGGCATGATGGTAATAAGATCATCTTTGTGTTAATCAAAATGTCTAGCAGAGGACATTTTATTTTTTGTCACACAAAAGTTGATTACAGAACAATGTATAATAGGCCTAATCAGGAAAATTTTGACCATTTAAGATAACAAAATCAAGAAGAATCATGTTAAGAAATGCATTTTTCAAAATGTTTTGATGCTATATTGTTGCAGACACCACTCAAGAAAATATACAGTATGTGTTTTAAAGGTCCTTATTAGAAGATGAAAAGGCATTTTTAAATATTTTAATCTGTTCAACATTGGTAATAATGTCATTTTACTTGGTTAATAATCTAACATGGATTGATAAATTTAATGAAATTACAACTTTATGTTTTGTCCCCTAAAATAGAAATTCTTCGGGTCCTTATTTCAGGACGTCTCTCCTCCTCCCTCCTTGAAAGGACCTTGCTCAATTTTTGATGTGTACTGTCCCATACAAAAACAAAGGAAATGGTCTAACAGAGCTTCTCTATGCCGGTGATTGTGCCCTGTGCCCGCTAGCTCTCAAAGAACATGATCTCCAAATTGCGGTCAACGATTTGGCATACACTGCCACCTCTTTTGGTTTCTTATATCTTATCTTATATATTACAGATGTTACTATAAAAAAGAAAATAATTACGTTCTTCACACTTCATGTGTCAATCTAGTCATGTTAATCAATTACTTAAACTCTGCTAAGTCATTGGTTTTCCTGGCTGATTCAGGCAACCCATTCCATTCTTTAATGGCACTGAAGGAGCACTTATGCAAATTTGTTCTAACGTATGGAATAAGAAATGTGCCTCTATTTTTGTGTCTTTCTGAGTATTTCATTGGGGTTTGTTTTTCTATTTGTAAATGTAGGTCTAAAAGTTAACAGATGACCTTTTTTTTTTACATCATCTGCCCTATAGATCGCAAGGTTTGAAAGGGGAACTTTACTTTTTTTAAAATGTAAATTATGGTTAAATGTTTTATGTATTATTACTATTATAGTTTATAGCCTATAGCTACTTTGCCTGAGGAGTCTCATGTTCCAGAAGTCACCCAATAAAACCTGCTACTCAGACCCAAACATCACTGTCAATGGAACCTTTACATTTTTCCTTTAAGTGGTAATAGATTTAGATCTATATAATTTTGCTCTATTATTATAGATAGATTTACTAGTTCTATAGTTATATCTATTATCTATATAAAGTATATAGATTATAGATATCTATTATTATTAATAGAGTCTAGATAATAATAGATACTATATATAGACCTAGTCTAGATTAATTAGATCTATAGATTATAATTATAGATCTAGATCAATTTTAATTTTATTAGTAAGTCTATAGATATCTACTCCCTATAGTGCTATAGTATAGATTTAGAAAATTTAGATATAGACTCTAGATTAGGTAATAGGACAATGTCACTATAGACTATAGCGGCACTATAGGGCTATAGGGCAATAGCCGAACGAATTGGGCGTATAGTTTAATATTATAAGCTTCTAGATCTATAAGTAGGCCTAGATCTATATAATATATAAAATATAGATCTAGGCCTACTAGATTCTTGATCTAGCTAGATATTTAAATTAGATCTAGATCTACCTAGAATCTAGAATGACCTAAATCACTAAATCCTAAATTAGCCTAAATCTATCTGATAATATCTATCTAGACTACTATTCTAGATTGACTAGATCTAAGTTTTCCACACTTCACGACTTGACTTGTGATTCAAAACGTGACCCCATAAGTCATAAGGAAGGTGCCGTTCAAAACACAATATTGATAAGCAATAATATGGGGGCAGATTTTCAGTTTGTTTCCACACAAACTGAGTTTGTCTTTGTTACCTTGCTTTTTAGCTCTTTTATCTAGCAAAATGTGCATATCCTTCCGTTGTTACTTGACTTTCCCACAGCCAGCACTGTTACATTTAGGTTAGGAATATAATTATGCTGGCTGAAAAAAAAAAGCCATTCTAACTGCGACCACCTTTCTGACCTTTCATCTCACAAAAAAAATTGCCTTTGGCATACGTGGTCGTCCCCCATACATATGGGCCCTGAAAGCGTAGCTGTCGAACTATAAGCAGTCTCTCTATAGGCTACCGTCCATATATGGACCATACCGACATTCGCAAGACCATCGCTATATTTGTGGAGCGGTCTTGCCATTGTGTGTTCATGATGGAGCGCCAGTAGCGGCCTTAGGTGGTGGCAAGTGGGGCAACCGCCCCAGGTCTCGCGCCTGAGGTGGGCCCCGCGATCGGAGATTCCATTGTCATCGTCAGCTTCGATAACAAGATCAGTTCTGATAAACTAGGATATTTGATACCACATATTTTATGATTTGATATGATAGGCCTACCAATTACTATGTAAGCACTTAGCTTGATATTTTTGGTTTCGAAATACAGTTCAGTTTCGGTAAAGACAGCATCTTATGATTCTAAGAGGCTATACAAATAAAAAACGCGCTATTATTTTTGTCATTATTTTTTTTTAACTCTCGGATCTGCGAATGTCAATGAAATGAACTACTGTAGCTCCTATATAATAGGCCTACTTTGTTCTTATACCAAAGACCAACGACAGAGTATTGTGTTTTCCTTGTAATTTGTTTTAAGAAACATTTGACCTGTATAACTATTTTATAGTGTAAAATACATGCTTGACTAACCATGCCGATGTGCTATTTTCTTGTATGACCACTAAAAATACAACTAACACTATTGCATAACCGTTAAAGGCGCCAGGGAAAAAAACCTGGATGGTCTTGTCATTTTGGACTTTACACTCAGTACACTATGTAGGCCTACACGTGTACGTCTATCTGACCAGGTTGTTAAAAATCAGTCGGACACACCGTCTATTTACTTTCTGGGCAGGGAGGGTGTTTAACTATTTTAGTGTAAAGATATATATCTACGAACATGCTTGATTAACCATGCCATTGTGCTATTTTCTTTTCTGACCACTTGACAGCAAACACTATTGTAGCCTATAATATGCAATTTGAAAAAAAAACGCAGCGTGGTCTTGTAGTATCATCGACTACACACGTACAGTAGGCCTACATGTGTACGTCTAGCTGACCTGGTTGTTAAAATCAGTTGGACACAGTCTATAATATTTACTTTATGGTCTGAGAGGGTGTGGATTAAGATTTTTTTTTCTAGAGTTGGTTATCCTAAATGCTTGTAGATCAATATAGGCCTAACTGTCGATTTAGACTTTGATCTCAATAATATAATAAGTCTTAAGACTATAAAAAGGGTTTACTTGATGTTCCTGCAGTTAATAAATTATTGTTTGACGCAAATGAATTGATTAATTAAAACCACTAAATATTGACATAACTCACTAATCAGATTCCCACTATAAACAGAAATTAAACATCACCACTCGACTCACACAAAAATTTGGAACAACTCCATTCATAATATTGTATATAAGCTTTTGGCAAAAAATGTTTAACAAAATTTTATAATACAGCTACTTTCAATTGCAGATATTGACTCCCATAGCTTCTACCAGCATCTTACTTTATCCTCTTCAAATGCACACAAACAAAAAGTTGTTAAATGCATCATTTTTTTTTATACTCACAGTTATTGATATCACATGACCAGAAAACAGGGATGTGCGTTTCAACCCAGCCACATGTTGAAAAGTTGTACAAATTTTAATTAAACTTTTTAGTTAGTAAGTAAAAAAAATTAATTAAACAGCGATTTTAACTAAATTTTTTTTCTAGTTAAACAAAGGCCTTAATTATTTTATTTTAGTTAAACTAAAAGTTTCTAACTTTTTAGTTAACTTTTGCCCATCACTAACGATAGCTACTGGAGGTCAATTAGCAAACAAAGGCCACTGCTACTAGAAGCATCTTGGTAATAAACTTCATTTTGTAAATCACGTTAAGTGTCAGCGCTTTTGGATTTAGCTCTGAGAATGTCCAATGGTAGCACAATGGATAACATGATGCTAGAACTAATTACAAAAGAAAACTGCATTGGCGTGAAGTCTTAACAACAAGCATTTCGTGGCAGAACAGTTAAACGTTATGCGCCAAACAACGGTCAATTTTAGGCTTGGGTGAGATGCTGGCCTAATTCGACCCAACCATCTTCGACTCATTACGAACGCCGATGCTCACAGCCATTACTTTGAACATAAGATTCAAAATGAGGTCATGGACCTGATGGCGTCAGAAGTAAAAAGGAAAATTATAGGTAAAATCTATCAAGAAACATATATATATGTCACTTATATCGCATTTTGTGGATGCATCAGATAGAGATGTTAAGGTGAAGAACACTTTATCGAATTTCTAGATGTTGAAAACGCAACAGGAAAGGGTTTGTCAGAGGCTCTTATCGCAATGCTGGAGAACATTGGTCTGGACATCGCCGATTGTCGTAGCATGGGATATGACAATCGTGTGAACATGAAGGGAAAGCACCAGGACGTTAAAGACGCACATTACTCGTATTAATAATCAAGCATTTTACACTTCGTCCAGCTGCCATAATCTGAAATGTATTTTAGTAGACATGGCTAAATGCAACTCTCAAGCAGTTAAGTTTTTTTTTTTTATTTCATACAGAGAATCTATAAAGGTTTTGCGAACTATGAACAAAGAAGCTTCGAGTTTATTCTAAATTTAATCATAGGCCCTCATGATATGTTATTTTATTTGTTATGAATACTGTCAGCAAACTTTGCAATCTTCTGCAATACAAAGGCCTTCTTGCACTTTTTAGATAGTACCGGGACAGACACCGATTTCGCTGATGTACTGATCACAACAAAGAAAATAGCTTCTGGAATAAACGACGATCTGAAATTAAAAGGAACAAAAAGTCAGACGCAAGAGATAAAAACAATTTGATTAAGAGAGTAAAGAAGATTCAACATTTTCGCCAACAGCTTTAGAGGCGCAGGAGCCCGTTAGCGTGATGCGGTACGATATATATAGGAACCCGCATATGACACTCGCCCAGGGCCCCGCGCACAGCTAAGGCCGCCTCTGTGGAGCGCAGACATCTTTGGTGAAAGCGTTAACGAAGTTTTAGTCGCTATCTGTATAGTACCTATTATCAGATCCATACCTCTATAGCAGGCTTGATAAAACCGCTGCTTAGTAGACTTACATTTTTTTTTATAGCAAGCGGAGCGATTTATTCCGCCACACTCTCGTTTGGATGCTTTCATCACTAATGGTAATGGACAGACGGTTATCAACTTCTCTTAAAAGTGATATGCGTCATTTGATAATGTGCTTCCAGATATGAAAAATGGTCCTTCACGTTAAGAAGGTGTCCAAGAGCTAAAGTAGTCTTAGTTAAATTGCTTTCTGTATAACACCCATGTCTCAGATCCATATTGAAGGATTGGGAGAACCGCCGTTTGGTAGATAGGCCTATTGATTTTTGTACGTAGGCGGAGCGATTTATTCCCCCAAACTCTCGCCTTAAGGCGTCCAAAAGCACTACTGACCATGGCCAGACGGTTATCAACTTCCCTTGAAAGCGAGCCGCCATTTTGATACTATACTTCCTATTTATAGATATGTAAAGTGGTCTGTCCAATTAAGGTGATCTTTGGGGATGGGTTGATTTTATTGGGTGACTTCTGAAACAGGATTTCTGTTTTTCCTAGGTTTATTGTTAAACCAAAAGAAGCTTCAGCGCGCGCATAGTAGTTGACCGCGAGCTAGAGCTCATGTTCAGAGACAGCAAGTAGGGCGCAATCATAGGGAAAGAGATGCTCTGTCACGTCCATTTCCTTATTTTGGTTATGAGACAGTAGGCGCCAAAGATTGAACACAATGCCGGCTGAGAGGAACCTGACGGCTGACGTAGATATGCCTTAGTGCCTCATCTGACACAAAATTGCACCATTCTCTATGGGGAAGTGATCAGATTAAGTCAATATATTGTGTCTAATTTTGGCCTATTTGTCCCACACTTGGAAAAATATGGGCCTTGTAATCAAAACAAGACAAATTTTCCTTCGCTTTTTCTTCAAAGTGATTAAAAATATACCCGGCAGAGCCGCCGCTGCCTATTGTGCAATGTGTGCATTGCACGCAGGCGGCCAAATTAATGAAGAGAACGGATCATTATTCTAAATTAATAATTTACCTTTATTTTAAACTTTAAGTTAATAAAAAAAATTAAATATGATATATACATTTTTATTATTCCATTATCCCTTGAATTTCATACATTAATCTTTCTTCAAGTAGCCTATATACGTACTAATAACTTATTATAAATAGGCCTATATTATTATGATATAAGAAAAGAAATATAATGAAACAGTGTTTGAATCCATTGTTAGTGTTTTAGTAGGCCTATACACAAAAGTCACTGGCAGGGCCAACAACTTTACGAATTATTTGAAAAGTATAAAACCTGATAGATCTATTTCAATAGGCTACATAACAGAAAATAACAGAACCACATTTTATATTTATATTCTACATTGTTGTTTAAATTTTGTTAACAGCACGTGTAAGTTAAATTTAGCCTCCACAGCCCGCTGAAAGAACTTTTTTTTTTTCAAAATTAAAACATCTATTTGTTTTTTAAAAAATAATTAAGAAATACAGGTACATTCAGTCTGATTTACAAACGTTCGAATTTACCGGCTAATCTATTAGAGTAGTACGCTATATCTTCATTCGGTTATAAAGGAATGCAGTAATTCTAAAAGCAGGAAATGTCTGTTTCTTTTGTTATTATTTTTCCTCAATGGTGTTTTATTACACTTTCAAGTGTTATTTATTTTATAATTATATAGAATCTAGATAGCTCGCCCATGTCTAATTTAGGTCTTGCCCCGAAACTGTGCCAATCTAATTAATAAATTATTATTACATTTAATCGTTCGATAATATATAAATAGACTTGGATCTATATCTATCTTTCTTAGACTCTTCCATCCATATTTCTTGATCAAGATTCAAATTCAGGCAAAAAATTTAGAACTAGAATATTGCTAGCTTTTGTGGCAAGACAGTGGTTTATGATATCATTCTACGAGACTAGGCCAGATCTATCCGATCTAGACTAGATCTACTTCCTGTGAACCCCTTCTCGAGTCCCCAAAAAAAGAGACTTCCTTTACATCGGCGATGTGTTGTAAAAGCCATGTCGTGCTTGTTATGCCCTCTAGTAGACTGCAGTGTAGTGCTACAGTGTAGCGTGTAACAATGATTTTTTGATAGTCACAATGACATGTTATGTAATGACATGCATTTTTTTTGTAACCTTATCCTTTGTGTAATCAAGAATGCTGATTATAATTATTAATTAAAATTTAATAAGCTGCCTATGCCGCCTTTCATTCTTTATCATTCTATGGATAATAATTTAAAATAATCATGATAATAATGTAACATTACATTGTAAGTATCAATATTAGATCTATAATTATTGAATATTCAAGATTCAAGTATTGTAATAATAAAATAATTGTATTAGGTAGGAGGGATAATTAGTATGTAGTCATTTAAGTCTATACGACTATAAAAGTATCTTATAATCTTAGTATCTACTAGACTAGATATCTAGATCTAGTCTAGATATTTACTAATTTAGTCAATAGTGACCTTAGTCGCCTTAGACTTAACTTAGAATCTAGACTCTAAACTCTAAATTCTAAATCTAGATTAATTAGATCTAGCTAAATTCTAAATCTCTAGAGTTTAGATCTAAACTTAGACAACATTATCATTATGACATTATTTTATTATAGATTTAATTAGATCTATAATAATAATAATATATAATTATAATGACAATGATTATTTACTCATTAGTCATTAGTATTTATTTATAATCCTATTCATAATAATAATACAGATAGATAGATAGATCTTTAGAACTCTAATCTCTAGATCTAGAGTCTAGATCTATATAAATATAGTTTATTAATAGTTATAAATAAGCATTGAAACAAACAAAATTAGCTTGACAATAAATTATTATAGATATAGACTATGTAATATACTCTATAACTATAGTAGTATATATATATAGAATATAGATAGATCTATAATCTATAGTTAAATATAGTATAGATGATAGACACTATAGACTCCTCTCTCCAGTTCTAGACAATCTAGATTTCTAGATATAAATATAGACATAGACTATACTGAGCTATACTGGATTCACTAGTAGTACTAGTCTCTATACTGGATTCACTTTAGTTCTGAAGACTAGTACTAGGTAACTAGTAGTACTAGTATAGAGATAGATAGATAGATCTAGAGTCTATATATAATATCTTAAAAATCTTATTTTTCTTTTTATATACGAGTTTTTCTCCAGTACTGGTATCAAAAAGTGTCACATTGAGCCAAAAATTAAAGTGGAAGTTTTTGGTTTCATTTTAACATTTTAATTTTAAGTGTATTCACTTCTTCAGCCATTGTACTTTTAAAATTTATCAATAGAAAATGAATTGGAGTAGTACATTTCCTCAGCAGTGCTGGCAAAAGAGGGTACACACTTTTGCATTTCAGGTGCATCACTGGGACACCATTGATGATTATAGTAGACTTTTTAGTGAACCAATACCTATTTGTCACCAGTACTGGAGAAACACTCAGAGTCATATATATAGATCTATTTTACAGATTACTGTTACTTCAAAAAAGAAGATAATTACGTCCTGTGCATTTCATGTATATAGACTTTATATATAGATCTTCTATGTGTCAATATATATATATATAGTGAAATCTAGATCTAATCTATGACCATAATTCTGCCAAATTGTTGGTTTTCATGGCCGATTCAGGCAGCCCATTCAATTCTCTAATGCAAGTTAAAGATGTTTGAGATATTTTATAGATCTAGAATCTAGATCTAAATGTTAAAATAATAGTCAAATTATACAGTTACAGGGTCTATAATCTAGTAGATATAAGTAAAAACTTAATTGTGATTCTTGCTTTTAGTTTTTTTTTCATTTACATGTTCAATAACTTCAATCAAACTCAATGACCCACATTCATCAATGTGACTGTTGAGTGTAATGACATGTTAGATGGACCAGATTCAAGAATATTCAAGATCATTTTAAGATATAGCTCTAGAAGGGGCTATACTTGTAAATCTAGTGTATTAGATCAACTTTCCTATTTAGAAATCACATCTTGACTTCTAGAAATATGTGCATAATATTGGATAAAATCACTTGTTTAGTGACATGAAAAAAGGAATAGATTATAATTTGTTTTTAATGATATAGTGAATGATATAGTTGTAAAACATTTGTATTGCTTGTCATTAAATAATTTATTTAGACCTTTAATCTAGGATGCTTTTTTTTTCCTTCTAGGACATAAAACCAACATGAATTTAAAGCTAAAACATATTCTAAGGTGCCTTGGACTTCAACCAAAATATCCACCTTCAAGTGTTTTTGTGAGCCTCAATGTGCTTAAGAAGAGAAAGCCTGGACTTTCGGCAGCTTCAACTAAGGCTGTCATTAAAATAAGCATCTGGTCTTGCATTTTTATCCTTTTATCATTTCTTGCAGTTTACACTATCTTGTTAGCATATGTCGATAAGACACTTTATCCTTCTATTAGTGTGTCTCATTTTAACAAAAAAATCAAGCTTCAAGGGCGATTTTCATTAAAAAATGGTCATATGGGTGCAATGGCTAAACTTTCTACAGAAACCCCAG
The DNA here is from genome assembly GCF_947242115.1 of Biomphalaria glabrata. Lineage (NCBI taxonomy): Eukaryota > Metazoa > Mollusca > Gastropoda > Planorbidae > Biomphalaria > Biomphalaria glabrata. Next base: position 45,072,264 of record NC_074715.1, on the reverse strand, counting down.
ATTCTTTATCCAGAAATAAAACTTTCTGGAATTCAAGTACACTTTACCAAGACATTGATTCTTTACCACAGTGTAAATGGCAAATGGTCTTTCGTATTCTTGTAACATCCGCAGCAGAGAATAGTGAAAGGCGGGATTCTTTAAGAAAAAGTTGGTGCGACCCTACAAAATTTCCTGCTGTTGCAGACCATGCTTGGCATTGCATCTTTTTAATAGGAAAAACGGAAAATAAAGAAGAGAATGCACAAATTATTAAAGAAAAGGAAATTCACAAAGATATACTCATTGGTAACTATATAGATTCTTACCGTAACTTGACTTTGAAGGTGATTCATGGATTTAACTGGAGTGCTAATTATTGTCCAAGCTCATATATTATAAAAACAGATGATGACTGTTTTGTCAATGCTGGATTAGTACATGACTTTCTTCTTCATTACAATGAACACACAAGTGGTTTGTATGCTGGTAGTGTTCTTGTAGACCCTGAAAAATTGAAAGTTATTCGAGGAGACACTAAAAGATGGTCTGTTAGTTATAAGGAGTATCCATCTGAGTATTATCCTCCATATGCCAGTGGCATGGGCTATATTTTATCATTAGACATTGTTAAACAGTTGGTAGTTGAAAGTCAGTATGTGCCACCTTTCGCCAATGAGGATGCTTATGTAGGAGTTGTTTTATCAAGGCTGAGTGTGAAGCCAGTAAGCAGCAGTAGGTTTGTCTTAAGTCCAAGTGGTTTAAGTGCGTGCAACTATCGTTATGTTTTTGTTGTACATGGCGTAGAGAATGAGCAGCAATCTGCTCTGTTGACTATGACCTTGGATGCAGCTGCTTCTTGCAATCACAGTTTGATATCAAGCTGGAATTGAGATATCTTCAGATTTTTTTGGTGGAAACCTTTCTTCAAAGTAAGTTTACAATTGTATTTTATGCTTAAGTCACAAAATATTTGCAAATGGATGAGTACATTTGTTTAAAAATTACATTAAGAAATTATTAGCATTCTGCAATTTAATACCGCCTACTATTCTGTCTTAAACCAATAAATCTTTTAGTGATTCAAATTCACAAGAATTTGCCTTGAGTTTGAGGTCAGCCACAAAACTGTCAAAGGTTTCAAATTCACTCTGCCTTTTCTGGAAATAAAGATATGCCTTTCTATTGTTAAAATTCCAGTGGTTGTGGTGAATGGAATCTGTCCAACACCATGCAATAGGCTAGTAGATATGTATGAATGCTCCCTTTATTCTTCTACATTGTCCATATAACATATTTCTAGGCTACAGCTGCTGCACTCCTTCTACTCCTTCATTAATCTTCAGACTCGAAGACAAGCCTTTTATATATTTAAACTAGACCTTTTTAGAACAGAATTCCCACTTTTTCTCTTCTAGCAGTTTATTCTTTCACATCTGGCTAAATTGGCTAGTATTTATTGTGAATAATTCTCACCTCAGATATCTGTGTGTTACATAAATCTTATTATTTTAAAGCATTAATTCAAATTCATTTTCATATCGTTTAATTGGTTGTTTGTAATTTATTTTTAGAGCACAAGTTGAGTTTTGGTATAACATTTAAAAATTAAAGTTGTTTTTTTTTTAAATATTTTTTTTTTATTTTGCTCAGTCAGTTATAAATATTTGTATTTCAGATGCCTACAAAACGGAAGCTCAAATTTAATGCTTTGGCTCTTCTAAGGCATTTGGCATTGGACAAAATCGCATAAAACATCATGGTTATTCCAAAAGATCTAGAAATCGCTTGGAAATGGTTGAATTTAACATTTACCTAGATTGCAGTGGTGTATTGATACATAAGTTGGCATTAACCTTCTTGTAATCTGTTTTAATTGACTTATTAACAAATGACCTCACTTGTATAAGACATAACTTTTATTCTAGTCATACAAAGTCAGAATTCTGTAAGAAGTTATGTGTTGTGCTTTGTAAATATGTAAACATATTTTAATTTATGTATAAACAAGAATATAATAAATTTTGTTATCTGTGTAAGTTGTAGTTTACAAGGTGATAGGTGAGGATTACATTGCTTGGTTATTTACTGTATAGAAAGATATTTCTAGTAATTATCTTTTAACTAAGAAATTCGAAGTAATAGTGATACACATTTATGTCATTAGTTTTCTTTTTTTGAAATTTAAACCAGTTTTGTGCCATAGTTTGACATTATTTTTTATCTAGACTCGTCCATGAGTTCCTGTACATATTTAATAATAGAATCTTTGTTTCTGTATCACGCTATATTTATGTTAACTATAGCTGTTAATTGTTTAAATATATGACTCTGAATATTCTGTTAAGCAGGTTTTTAAAAATTAATTTTGATGTAATTTATTTATTTTTTACCTTTTCTTTTCCACTATCAAAAAAAAAATGTTTTTTTTTTTTTTCAATTTTTCTCAATAGCCTTCTGATAAATTAATTGGTATTAAGCTGTAATAAAATGTGTCGATTTGGTTGTCCATTGCCCCCTTTTTTTCTTCCCAAAACTAAATTATTTTGCTGGTTCACATCTTCCACATGCTTTGATTGTAAATAGTGGCGTGGATCAATTGTTATAATCATGATTTACATTCACCTATCCCTTAGTCTGTTGGATCTTCATTCCTCTATGTCTTTTGTCTTGGAAAGAGCCTCTATCAATGGCAGGCCCGCCCATCTTTTATGTTGTCGTCCCATCACTTTCCCTGTCTGCCTCTTCTTTTTCTAGGATCCTCCTCTCTAGCCCTACAGACTGCATCCAAGACTTGCAAGCATATACAAATGTGACCATGACCAGGGAGGGCATCAGTCTGACTCATTGTATGCCTTTGTCTTTCCATATTGTTTTGAGTATTGCAAGTGCTGCTGTGGACTGTGCAATTATGACTAGTAGTTCAGGTTTGGTTCACTCATCTGAGACAATAGCTTCTAGGTATTCAAAATTACTGACGCTTGTCAGCTTTTTACCTCCAATGCTGATGCCCCTTTTAAAGCCCTCAGCTACTTCTTCTTCTGTCCCTGCTAGGTCATCTATGTCATCAGCGAAGCGTAAGTAAGTAATTTTTCTTCCTCTAATGCTTACAGTACCTTCATAGCCATCGAGAGCATCCTCCATTATCCTTTCAAGGAATATATTAAAAAAGAGTTGTTGGGAGTAGACAGCCTTGTCTTATTCCAACTGTGGTTTCAAACCATTCCCCAATGTTATTGTTTAAGTACACCGCACTAGTGGCCTCCTTGTTAAGGTTCTGGATTACTTTGATTATTTTATTATGTTTTTATTTATATTGTACGTTTCCATTGTTACTCAAGAGTGCCCCATGCCATACTCAGTCGAAAGCTTTCTTGAAATCAATGAAGACATGGAAAAGATTCTCTTGGTGTTTCTCACAGAGTACCAGTTTTCTGAGGTTAAAAATTTGTTCTGTTGTGCTGTGACCTTGTCTAAAACCTGCCTGTTCTTCTGATATAATTTTATCTGCTATTGGTGTTAGCTGGTTTAATATAATTTTTAATAGGACATTGCTGTGCTGGCTTACGAGGCTGATGGTGTGGTAGATTGTAGTAGTCCTAACTAATAATTATAATTACCATACTATAAATAGAACAAGATAGATAGTGCTATTTACAATTTTTAGATTGTACGAGTTCATATCATAATAAATCAAATATCTTTAGATTTTAGGTGTTGATTATGGGTTGGCTTACTTCATCTTTAAATAAAAGATGATCCTTCAAAGATGTATAAATTGTAATATCTGTTGTAGCTCCTCCTCTTCCAAAGTTATTTTCTTTCTATTACCGATACTAGTGACCTGTCACAGCCATTAACTGTTTTTTTTTTTTTTTTTGTAAATATCTATGTGTACAAATTAATTTAAACACTATTTATATTCAGATGTGCCAATATATATATATATATGTATATATGAAATCATTTTAATATAAATTAAAAGATGTTTGCTTGATTTCTTTATTAAATTCAAGTGTATTTACAAAATACTCTGTGGAGTTAACAGATTCAGTTAAATAGCATAATGACTTTTCTTTGTGGTTTTCTAGGAAATGTTAAAACTGTATATATGTTTGTATCTATGAACTCACTGCTTGGCCAAGTTGAGTAGATATTAATGGAAAGTCTTCCAATTTGTGCTTTAAAAGGAAGAAAATAAATGTGTTACTTGGAAGATTGTCATTTCTAATTAGGTATTGCTTGAATTTAGCTTGCTTGACCCCTTTAATGTGTTCACCTTTACCTGCAATACGTTTTAGTACTAGGTACACTAGAGAGTTTTAGATTCTGGATACTGTGATATTCCTCAATTGTTTAGTTAATTTTTTAATTTTAATGACAAGTATCTCACATCTTGTACAAGTTTTGAGATCAATGTTGTTAAAAGTTGTTTTTCTCAATGAAAAGATAGTTAATACTTAAATTCTTTAGATTAAATCAAAAAAAAAATATTTATATGAACGAAAACTACATGTAGAAAACCTGACATTGTAGCTTCTTTATATACGGTATATTAGGAGAAAACATGTTTTGTCATTCTATAAGGTATTTGTTTTTATACAGTACAAAATGATTATATTATTGCTTGGGTATTGTCTGAAATACAAGGTGAGTACACAGTCAAACAGTTAACATTTAATTTATTTTAGTGGTAACCTAATTATTTATTAATATTAGGCCTCTTTGAAAATGGACACATTTTTTTTCCCAACTATTATTTACTCTTCCAAAGATTTCATGCTGGATTTATGTGTTTAATGGGTTTGTGAAACCTTTCATAAAAATGACATGCTTGTGCCTTAAAAATGTATTAAGGTCTACATTTAGTGAATATGATAATACCAGTACACATGTTGTTGGTTGTTGTTTTTTTTTTGTTAAAGATCAATGTTTGCAGGCAGTTGTGTTTTCATTCATCTGCAATTTTTAAAATTTGTCTTTAATCTCTAAGTGACAACTTTAATTGGGGGAAAATGAAATATAATATCTGTTTAAAAAAAAACAAGTTATAAAAACTGAACTGTAGGTATCTGTTAATTAAAGAAAGAATGCTTCAAATAATATCTATATAGGGCAATAAATAACATTCCCTACCAAGTGTCTTTAATTATAAAATAATATAATCTAAACTTGTGTATGTTTGTGTTATATTTTATATAAATGTATAAGTACTAGTCAAGGTCATTTTTAACATGGTCGTTAATATTATTTAAATAGTATGTCTCATCTTTTTGTATATGTAGCATCCGCATTCTTAGTAATAGCCCAAATCTTGTAACTTGCCAATACTCAAGATATATCTTTTTCATATTGTCATGTGACTGTTCTTGTCCAGTGGCTGTTATCACAATCATTTTGGTTTCTATGCAGTTGCATTCCCATCTTCATCTCACATGCTTTACACAGGACCTTATGGACACAGCCACTTTTCCCTAGTCTTAGCTTGTCTATTGATAGGTCATTGTTACTGGTCTAGAGCAGTGATGCCCAAAATACAACCTGTGACATGGTATTATCTAGCCGCCCAAACATCAGACAAAATTGTAGGCTACCTCACACCAAAAAAAAAGGTATCTGTCTCTATGATAAGGCACTGACTCTTTCTTCATTCTTTGCTATTCTAATATTCATTAAAAAAAAAAAATTCTTGTAAAAAAAAAATATGTTTTAATTTTTAGGCCACATGAATCTTTTGTTACCGTATTTTTAATTTTTTGAAATGTCTGTTGCTGTCTTGAGCTAGCCTTGTATGTGCAACCCAGGGCATCATTCTGGTATCAACGCAAGTGGTGCTTTACCATTTAATATTTGTGTGTGAAGAAAAGTGGGAAAGTATGATTGGACGTCAAAGCAAACATGCAACAAGTTTTATCATAAAAGCTGTCAATTAATTTTATTTTTATTTTTTGTTGATATGGCCCCAACATGAGTGTCAAAAATTTAAATGACCCATTGGCTGATGTGGATCATTGGGCATTACTGGTTAAGAGTGTGCCATTAAACTCAACCTGGATTGTGCTCAGTTTGATAATACCTGCAATGAATAAATTGTAGGTTGTAGATCTTATGATATTATTTTTTAAATTTACTGCCATGCATGTAAGCTAATTAATTTCTGGATAAATTAAACTGATAATGTGATCACCTGATAAATCTTGTTACATCAGTAGAGTGTTGACATGTGTTGTATTTGGTGTTAGCTAAGTCTTTAATTTATCTATACTTATGTTTTTTCTAATCTTAATTTATTTTCCTACTATTCAAAGTATACTTGGTAGTTTTAAACTATAACAAATCTTGCACAAATTAGAAAACCTTTTTTTTACTTCTCAGTGCTATTAGGTCCCTTATTTTGGCATCTTGATATGGTATGCATCTTTGAAAGACACCATCATTACATAAGACCACCTATTTAGCTAGTTTTAGGTATGACTACCTGTAATCTCAGCTCTACCTCTAGCTAATCTCAGATTCACACTTCACAAAGAAGCAAATAGTGATGGTCTATGACCATCTGTTCAATATTTTCTTTAAAGTGTCTGCACTTTGTAATCTTAATTATTGTCTTCAATAGGTGGCATTGTCGTCAGTGGTCTTCATAGGTAATTGGTTGTGAATAATGTGTTTGAGTACAAATTGGGTTAATTTTTTTTTTTGTTTGAAGAATTCTGGGATATATGAAAGCAGGTTGGTGTCTCAAGACTTGACGTCATTCTGTCTTTGCTTAATGTGTTAAAAGAAATGGATAAATACTTAGACCATCAATTGTTGGTCAGTTTGTTTTTCCTCTACTACTTAAAGAAGGCTTGAGTTTATGATATTATTTAAACACAACATGATATCCTCATTGCTTTTGTCAGGCTTTACATTTTAAATCACTTTGTCCATGATATGATAACCTGTCAGTTGAAACAAAAATTGAGGTCTTCCCTTGTCTGTCATATGTTATGCTAGGTTGTTCCTTATTCTGAAATGTAATTTTTTGTTTTCCCTATTACATTTTTTATAGGATGACAAGGATTTTAAATGACTTTTTTAGTTTTTAAGTTAAAAAGCAAAACAACATTCGATGTGTAAGATAAGATGTTTGTAACAAAAAAAGTTCTCAAGTTTTACTAATAATTTTTCCCATGCTAGGATAGTAAATTTGTTTTTTGACTGCTCCTAATAATTATTTACTCAGAATCATTTTTGAAATGTTAAAATGCCAGTGTTCAGTAAATAAACATGTTTATAATTGTAAATAAATATAAAAATATAGATTTACAAGTGGGTATGAATGTGTAAATATTTTTTATTTGTTTTTTTAATGAAAACTTGTTTGCATGACCCGTTTGTCCTTAGAAAGTTGTGAGTGTGTTTTGTAGAATATTTTCTTTGTGTCTCCGTAATTGGAAGTTCTAGTCTTTTGATTTGATTTTTTTTTTTTTTTGGGTTGTGCGTTTCTTATGCTTGAACTTATCTAAATTTATTTCATTTTCTGTTGAGTCAAAATGTAGGATTTCTGGAAGTATGAAAAAAAAACAACAGCAGAATTGTATGTATACATGTAATACTTGCTTCTAATGTCTCTTGTATACATGTAATACCTGTTTCTAATGTCTCTTGTATATTATACCGGTACTAATACAATCTTTGTTAATTGAACATTTTTTGAGTTTTAAATTCCTGTTTTGTTTCATAGTTTTGTATATTTATTAAGAAACTTTAGGCCATTAATTCTCCTCCTATGAAACAGAGGCTCCCTTTATTACTACTGAGAAACAAGAAATACTGCTACACCTTTTGATAACTGCTTTTCCCGCAGTGATAAGAGAGAAAAAAAAACATCAAAGCCATAACATCTAAAACAAAAACGTATAAAGATACCTTTTAATTTAAACTAGATATATTATTAGAATCATGGATACAATTCAAAACAAAACTCATTGAAACATTTACTGTTATGTCGAGTGTGGGGTGAGTACAGAAACAGCCAAACTGCTAGCACCAACAACACATTTGACTTGACAGGCGCGGGACTCTGGGAGGACTAAAGGTCATTGTGCTGGTATAATGTTGCTCTTTAAATGTCATTTAGATAATATTCCGCTTAACTTGCTCAACAAACCTTACTATACGCTAGTAGATAGTTGTACGCTATTGTAGTTACAAGGTATATGAAACAAAGGTTTCTTTGTAAATTGAAAAGTTCGAGGACGTTTTCTGTATAGCACATTTAAAAGGCAGCCGCTCTAAAGAATGAGTTGTAGCTTGTTAAAATGTTACCCAATAAGAGGTCATGTTTCGGATTTTCCATCAAAATTGAAGATATTTACATCCTATCTCAAATCTCCCGCGGGGTTCAAAGCTTGGACCACTGACATGATAGTGCAGAATGCATATCACACGAAGAGAGCTATCTCTCCCCTATAATATAAAGCAGAAAGTGGCGTGTGTATGTCTGTCCCGAATAATAAACGTTTGACTAATCTTGATAATACGTGGCATAGTTGTTCCTTAGACCATGACGGAGACCATAGTGTATGTTTATTGTCCATCCCACAGACAGAGGGCCCTAAAATAGACAAAAAGTACCTATCTGTAGCTCTATTGAAGAAAGAAACTTTTTAACAGGTTAACCCATTTTCACGGTATTTTATATTTGATATGAATATGTCGGTTGATCTGGCTAACTCTACTTTTAAGCAAGGTCTCAACACAACATAACTAATTCTAAACCCCAGGATACTCTGCGAGAAATACCTTCAACATCTACAGATTCTTTTTCTTGTCATTATTACTTTCAGAAAGCATTCGACAGAGTATGACATGGAGCACTCTGGCCGACGATGGAAAAGTACAATGTAAACATAATAAAAGTAATCCAGAATCTCTATAAGCATAAGAAAAAAGGATAATGGTAGATGCTATTGAGAGCGACGAAAGTTCTGTAAGCGTTGGAGGAAGAACAGAAGAAGAATTAGCTGACTTGGTGATACGCATACACAAGACTTCCGCAGCAATGCGGCATATGGTAGGCCCCATGCAAATCAATGCCGAAGAAACGAATAAATTATGGCAAATAGGCGAGAGGGCTTTAAAAGGGAAATCAGTATTTGAGGCGAAAATCTGACAAGTGTTAGTAGTTTTAAATAGGCCAACCTATGAGCTATTGTTTCAGATGAAGGAACCAAACCTGAACTAATGGCCAGAATAGCCCTCTGAGTTGCGGGGGGGGGGTCCTATTTTTATGGAGAAATCATGGTTTGTGAACAAAATAAGTTGAATATCTATATAATATAAGCTACGTATTAATATGTGAACCCATTGTATATTATGTCGCACACACACTTTAATCTCAATTTTTATCATTAGTAAATATAAAATGAAAAAGGGTTGTACCCGGTGGAAGGGCGATACATGCAATCACCTTCCGCCCATCGGACAAACCAATACTTTTTTTTTTTTTTGGAATCATACTTAAGAAATTACAAAATTAAAAGAAAAATCTGTCACTAATATAATTTATATATGCTATAAATTAAATTCTTATATCGAGTCGCCCCACCCCTATTCTTTAATGCCAAATGCAATCATTAGCAGAAATTATAAAAAGGAGCATTTCTGCAGTGAAGAATGAAAAAAAAACGCTTTTGGCGTCTTGGCATCGCCCCGAACCCCACTGACAAATAATGAGCTGTAAATGTCTGGAGAATGCGTTTCTGCAGTGAAGAATGAAAAAAAAAAAAAAAGCTTTTGACGTCTGGGAGGAAGCTTACAGCGCTCCCTTAGACCCCCAAGATATCAACAGAAAGGGCTCAACATGACAACATTCCCCGACGTTTTTTTTTCTTCGCAGAAAGTTGAGAAACACAGCTTTTAAAATTCTCGTATATATATGCTTTAGTAACTTTACGCACGTTTAGGGTTAGGGTTTACTGGGCGTTAGGGTTTGGAAAAAATCGCCCCCCCTCCCCCCACATCCAAAGGTCTGGATCCGCTAGTGGCCTACTGATAATTAGGCTACGTCCTACGCCTAATCGTGCATGTTAAATAGAGACTTAAACTCTATTGGTTTTCCTGGCTGATTCACTCAATCCATGCACTAATGGTGATAGGAAAGATGGAACACTTGTCAGAATTTGTCCTAGAATATGGAAAAGAAATGTTCTGTTTAAACGAAGTTTTGATAGAAATAAAGGGGGAGGGGGATACATCTATGGGATTTATTTCAAGTTTATGAATCGGTACAAGTAAGTGGCGTAGCTAGGGTGGGGAAGGGAGAATTGGAAAATCCCCCTGGGTTCCCACTGGAGGGGGGCACCCAAATGAGTGTTCGAAATTGTTTTGTTTTTTTACATTAAATATTATGCAAAATGCAGGGGCCCCCTGAGAGGTCAAGCCCCAAGGGCCACCAAATGATGGCAAATTAATTCCTAGTGACGCCATTCATGGTGCTGTATTTTGCATTGAATAAGTTGCTTACAAATGTTTTATTTGTAAAATGTTTTACATGTTTCGGATGTTCCTTCAGAGTTGAAGATAGTTTACTTCCTAGTCCAAACCTCCCGCAGACGACGGGGCATGGGAGCGGGCAGGGTTTGAACCCTTGATAAATCCGAACGACAGTCCAGCGCGCAAACCGCACGACCAGGCAGCCATCCAAATCAACGATATCTCATAAGATCTAGCATAAGAACCCCGATAAAACTTTAAAACAGGGCGCACAGCTATGCTCATGAGGTGATCAAAATAAAAAAAAATGGTAATAAAAGCATGGAAATGAAAACGCCTCGAAAAGTTGGCATCTCATTATAGGCCTATACCGGTAGGCCTACATGTAATAAATCTAGTCTCTAGATCAGTGATGCCCGACCTTTTTCGGCTTGGGGGCTTTTAAAAATCCGTTCACGAGGAGCTGCATATATCACAGGGGGGGGGGAGAAGTCGATCACCATGGAACCTAGACTTAGAGAGTTAGACATATATGAAGTACATGCGGCTTCCTTATATGCACCGATATGCCCGATAGCTTCGTCCCCGAGCGGATATGACTATTACAGTTTTGCATTACTCGTTTGCTTTTCTTGATATAATTTTCAACTTATTCGGTGTTTTAAAAAAATGTGTAACAAAAAAATAATAAATGCGCAAGATCGATCTACATTCGACCATGATTCGACTTCATTTTTTAGTTTCAAATTGTCAGCCATTGTTCTATTCATTTTAGATTAAAGCATAGAAGTAGGATATTTATATATATATATATATATATAGATAGATAGATAGATAGATCTAGATCTATAGTCTATTATAGAACTTTAGGATCTTTTTGACAAAAAATTTTTGGTAACTTTTTTTTATTTTATTCCTTGGCTGATGGAAGAACCGGAACTAGAATGAGCGATCCATGACAACAAATGTACAATCACTTTCTTAACGCGATTATGATTGGATTACAAGATATAGTTTGGCCAATGAAAATACGTCTTTAATTTATTGACCGTAATGCTGTTTAGGTAGCAACGATACCCTTCGATCTGCAGGTCGGGTCAATTTTTCTTGATCTCTGTTGGAATAGAATTAAATTGTAAGTACTAAAGTAGACCTAAATGAAACTAAAATGTGACTTTACTGTTTAGTATAGTCATATTTTAATTAAAATTCATATTCCTAGATTTTCTTAAATTATATATATCTAGAATGTTCTAGAATCTAATCTAGATAAAGACACTGATGTGACTGATAGACTCATAGATGATATAGCCAATAGAGCATAGAGTATAGAGTGACACTGATAGACCTAGTTACTCAACTTCTCAAGTTACTGATTAAAGATAAACTTATAAAATAGTAAATAAGCCTATTCAAGGCTATTCCTATTGGCAATTGTATTGCCGCCTATTGTTAGATTATCATGATTTATCATGATTCATGATTATCTATCATGATTATCTGATTATGATATCAGTCGATCATGATTATCATCTAAATCTCATAGTCATAGTGTCAGTCATAGACTATGATAGACCCATAACTCACAGACATAAAAAAGGTAATATGAAACATCTGCCTGATTCATAATCTGGCAATCTAGATTCTAGATCTCTTATCTTCTTATCTCATAAGTCTCCAATAAAATTACTAATGCCAATGCTTGTTGATGGCAGTGATGGCAAATTAATAATTATAAAGATACTAAGAATAGTAGTAAAAGTACAACAAGAGTACTAATTTCTAGATCTAAAATCTAAGTCCATATTCTAGTATAATATTCTATATGAATCAACTCTTAAAATGTTTTCTTTCACTTGTATGATGCCTTGAATCTCTGTAAAATAAGACATTAATGATCTCTCTTGATATTTACCAATTTAGAATTCTGGATCTAGAATGACTAGATTACTATCTAGATATCTAGATCTGGACTCATTTAATGCATAGATCATGATATAATTTAGATCTAAGACCAATTTAAGTTATCTACATTTAAATTAAACAAATAATCAACTAGATCTATATATAGTTACTAGTTAAGCTCATTAAGTTAATTTAAATTAGTTGCTAATAATTTAGATCTAGACATCTAGTCTCTAGATCTAAATGTTGTGAACATCTACCCTAAAATTCTTGACTACTGTGGAGTAACAGTACTTTAGTATTATATACAAAATCAATTTAAGTATTTTGAATTTAGTGTTTAATGATAAATAAGTATAATATGCTCTGTTCTAAAACACATTGTGTTAGTATGTCATAGTATGTACTAGTAGCATATGTACATATTTTAAATATATATTACAATTATTTTATTATATATTTTTTCCATTAAATTAACGATTGCTTTTTCATGTAGAAAAATGGCAACAGAAGTCAGACAAATAGTAAGACATCAGCCAACTGACTGGTTTACAGAAGTGTATGCTCAGTCAACAAATGCTGAACGACAGAGATCTGCATCTCATCAAGTGTGTATGCCTAGACACTAAAATGTTATTTTTCTTTCATCTCATGCTACATTTATTAGATGTTTCTGATGTACCTTGAGAGTTGGAAATAATGTACTTCCTATAGTCCAAACCTCCTGCAGGATGGCAGCAGGCAGGGCATGAACTTGGGATCATCGAGATGACCAAATGGCAATCCAGCGCACATACCACACAACATCTATTTATATAGACACTATACAATATTTATTCAAATCCCCCCCCCCTGCCAAAAATGCTTTGTCAACTAGTAATTGTATGGTTGTAATGTTTGCAATTTAGATGATCGACCTAGGAACCACGTAGAAGCGCTATCATGAAATATTTCATCATTAAAAGCAAAAGAGACTAAAAGATAACATTATCAAGATCAATTTAAAGGCCTTAAAATAAAATTAACAACTGTCATCTAGTAAAAAAAAACATACCAAGAAAATAATTTTGATTATAAACTTTTATAACATGATAACAAAAATAAAATTTACATAACCAAAGTATTCAATAGAAACTTCCAAAATTGATATAGATTTTTATTGGAATTCACCTTTATTCATAATTGACTGTATTCCATGTCTAGGGCTCTTAAAATTATTTATGATGCTGTTCTTGAAAATTATAAACCTATGCAAAAATAAAGCAGCAATATTTATTTGAAAAATAATTTTATTTTGTTGAAGAAAATTTGCTGGGTTTGGATAGTCACATCAAAAATATTTTTATTACATTAAATTGTCTATTGAATATTAGCCTACTGTTTAATTAGTTATGCTTGCTGCTTGCATAATCCATTGTGTGTCAAACAATAACATATATTGTAAGATATTTACCATTATTAATATGATCATATGTTTTCCATGCAAAACACTTTCTTATTTTACAACCTTTTATGATATTTTTTAAAATAAATATTTTAATAAACTCGTCCAGGTGCGTCAAGAATCACGTTTCTTGCGTAATGAAACAGATGTTCAGACCAAGTGGGATCAATATTCTAATGATGTTAGACTAGCTGACAGAGTTGATCACATTAGAAAATGGAAGGAAATTCTAGAAAGGACATTGGGACAGCTAGATCAAGAAATTGCAGATCTTTCCGAAGCAAAAGAATTGACTGAGCAAGCTCTAGAAGCCAAAAACCTACCTACTGATGTCAACATTGAGTGTCTTACTCTACGAGAAGGTCGTAGAAATATAGATGTTGTTCAGGATGAGCCAGAAAATCAACTGCACAAAGTGAGGTTTTAGGTTTACTTCTATTTTTTGTTTTAAAAATGTTAGTAGCTGACTTTTAAAAAAAAAGTGTTACAAAGTATTTAAGTAATCACATATTTACATACAGAATAAGATTAATTGTTGTGTTCATTGTATGCCACTTTTCTTATCTAAGACTGTCTCATGACCCAATCAATCACCAGCAAAAATATCAAGGGCAAAAGCATACATCCCTGTCTTACTCCTGTTTTTACTTGAAATGAGTTGTTCAGCTTACCATTGTCTATTACTTGACATGATGAGTCATTGTATTCATTATTTAATGATGTTGGTAAATTTTGTTGGAATTCCATAGTGATTCATCAGTCTTCAGATCAATACTGTCAAAGGCTTTCTCAAAATCCACAAAGGTCATGTACAGAGAAGATTGCCACTCAATAAATTGTTCTATGATAATGCGCAGTGTAACAATGTGGTCAGTGTATTTTTCCTTCCGGAATCCAGCCTGGTTTTTGTGTTTTGTTTAGGGCATCTTTTAGGCATTCCAGTATTATTCTAGTTTAGACCTTGCTGAGGGTTGACAATAACATGATTCCCTGCCAGTTGTTGCATTGAGTAAGGTCACCTTTTTTGGTTAACTTGATTAGATAATCAAGGCTTTAGGTTTACTAAAATTATTTATTACAATGTATTTTAGTAATCACATATTTACTTACAGAATAAGATTAATTTGTCATGCTAAAATTACTGGTACATTTAATTCTGTCAACAAATAGAGAATTTATCCAGTCTCTTCCTTATCAGGCTTAATAATATAACAAAACTGGCTAAGAATTTGTCTGCTATTAATAGATTAATGATAGGATACAAATTAGTTTGTATCATACATGTGTAATAGAACATTTTTTTTTTATCAAAATGGAAACTAACAGGAAGCAGAAGTGATTGATGGAATCAAAAAGACTCTCCAACAAAGGATCTCTGATTCCTTTGAACAACTATGTCTGCTGCAGGAAGCACGGCAACAAGTGCAAGCTGATCTACAAGACAAAAATATAGCCCTAGGCATTGATATTGATCAATATAATTTGTCTGACAGATCACCCAACATAAGCTATAAGCCTGATCCATTGCGTGTACCGAAAGGGTAAGGTGAAATCATTATGAACATTTTTTTCATTCATATTAATATTGGGGGGGGGGGGGGGGCGCTTGGTGGCCAAGCACTTGTTTTTTTTAACTGAGGAGTACTGGGTTCAAATCTCTGTGAAGACTGGGATTTTTTTGTTCTTCTTCCTCATTCTCATTTTTATTTTGGAGCGTTCAGATGACTAGACCAATATATGAGATGAACTGCGCAGTGATTTCCAAATCAGGGAGCTCTTTCATTTGGGCTGTTTTGGGGCCAGTGTCTTGTACGGGCCTCATGGTAAAGAGAACAGTTTTGAAGGACATGGTCAGCATTCTCTGGTGACACTCCACATGTACAGATGTTTCAATTTTGAGCTTCCAGTACATATGTTGTCTCATTCTGTTGTGTCCTGTCCTGAGTCGAAAGATTAGACGTTGATCTTGTCGGGATAGCTTATAAACTGGGATTTTTAATTTCAGGATTTTAAAGGTGCTCCTGACATTATTTGAGAAAAGTAAAGGGGTTGGTCGTTATGTTTGCTGGCTAAACTCACATTTGCCCTAAAAATCTTGAAATTAAAAGTACCACTCACTCACCACACCTATTTTTTAATGGCTAAACAATAAAGTTGAATCATATATTTTTATGGAGAAACTTTTGAGGTTCTAAACTTTCTTTTTATTATATGGTTTACAATTTTGCACTGGCCAAATTGGATTAATTTTTCTTCTTATAAAAATGTTAATGCATTGAAATCTATTAGAAAACATTTATTTCATATAGGAGCACTACTCCACAACAGTGGGAAGACTTCAGCAGATACAACAAAGAAAGAGCTGATGCTGAAATGAAATCTGCCAATAGACTCAGAGAACAAATACATCACACTCTCCAACAAACAGCCAATGATCTAGAAGCACAAAAGCAGGCAACTGAGTATGCTTTCAGAAAGAGGATTCATGAGTTTGAACGTGCCAAGGATGAGCTTGAATGGCAAAAAAAGAATGTATGTTTTTATTTTATAAAAGTTGTTTTTAAAGAAATTGATTTGAATAAAGACATTGAAATATTTCATTGGTATATATTTTTAGAAGATTTTTTATTTCTTGTCTTTAAAAAATGTTTATTTTCATTGTTAATTCTTATATCTTTCTATTATTAAGACTGAAGAGGAAATTGCTGAACTTGAGAATGATATAAGAGGAATCGAAGAAGCCATCAGAAACAAAATTCGACCTACTAAAAAGGCAGAAACAAGGCTGGAAAACCGGACATACCGCCCTAATGTTGAGCTGTGTCGAGATGCTGCCCAGTATGGTCTTGTTGATGAAGTCAAACAACTGTATGCCAGCAAACAAGCTTTGGAGGAGAAACTCAAGCAATCTCAGTAAGTTGAATACTAGTACTCTGATGTACTTTACTATGTGGAAGTAGCACTAATGATCTAGCTACATTTTTGGAAATGAAAGACTTTTATATTAAATGTTACTTTTTACTCTCTTGATCCACTATATATACAGACTCCATTTCATTGTGAGCCTGAATACTTGATGCCCTAAACTATGCTATGATGGCCAGTTGGTTTTGAGACAATCTTCCTTAATGGCCAACTCACTGTATTCTTTGTTGTGCCATCGATTTGGTAATTTAAGTGGAATCGACAGCTGTAGTCTTATTATCATTATTCAATAGCTAAATCTGATTTTATAAGCCATTCTTTTAAGAATCTCATTTTGCAAGTGAGGAGTTCTTTAAGCTTTGGGTCTACTGTGGCCCTGTTAGGCCCACTGTCAATGTTTATTAAATGACTGGAACCTTTTTTTTTTTTTTTTTTTTGTTCATGTTTTTTATTTTTTTGTTTTTTTTCTCACTTAAGAGTTGTAAGTGGAACCTCACATCATTTTCTTGTTTTTTTTTCTGTACTTACATGTTTTTCTTACAGTGAAAATATTTTCTGAAGCCCTAGCTCTAATTCATTTGTTGTTGTTTTTTTTGTAATGTAACAACTATCAAGTTTGACTACTATTCATTTAAAAATTTCTTCCTACACAAGTATGTTTGTGAAGCTGTGAAAAAATTCTGTAATCCATGTTTTATTATGTGCTATAAATATTCTCTCAAAGTTTGCATGGTAACTCTTATTATGCTTCATATTATAACCTATGTTGATTGTAGAGTCATGGGTTACAAAACATGAGTTGTATCAATTATGTGAGATGAGAAAAGGAATTAATTTATTTGCCTGCCTTTAAATGTCTGTCATATATTCTAGCCAATATCACATATAGTGAAACCTTACAATAGTTATTTATCTTCAATATTACATTCTATTAACAATTATCACTGTTGATTTTTTTAAATGTTTTATAAATTTTGTAGACAAAAAAAAATAATACTATACCAGCTCTTTTTAATTATTTAAGTAAGTTGATGTAAAATGTGACAAAAACTGAAAATATATGTTTGGAAATCTATTTCAGACATGCACTGGATGGTTTGCAAAAGACTTTGCATCGTTTGAATGATGATATCGCACTGAAAACTCAGTCTCTGCGCCTTGACAATCAATGCCTTGGCGTGCGTCAGAAACTAAACCCACCAGCAACTTCACAAATTGAGCACAATTTAACCCTGACTGGGATTGAGAGAATGAAGTCAGCCATCCTTGCTTAAAAATGACTTTTATTTTCAACACAAATATTTTTTTATACATTGATTTACAGCAAATTTTTTTTGTAGGCTAAATTTTTTTAATAGTAACTTTGTTGCACAAAAAACATCGAGGTTCAGTGATATACCTCAGTCATTAAAGAAAGCGTTAGTTATTACAACACCTTTGAAATATGTTACATTATTCTGTTCACCGTTGAAGTAGTAATCAACAGTAATCAGTCTTATATAGCATTTAGAATCTGTCTGTGTCAACATATTTACCCATTTAAAAACAAATACCATGATTAAAAAAAAAATTATTTTTATAAAAAGACATTTTTCTTATACATAAGTTTCAGTTTGAACAAAATGAAAATATCAATCTCCAAATCCTTTTATCTGTATTTCAGTGGCTGGTTTCTCTAGCTTTCCAAAATGTATAGGTTAAAATAATACCATTATGAAGGAACTTCTGAGAAGTAAGGAATATGCTATCATATGTTTATCAATTTAAATTGTTTCTTCAGAAATGTTTATTTTGTCTTAGCCCCAGAACTCTTGCAGAAATGAAATTTATTTTGTCTTAGCCCAGAGCTCTTGCAGAAATAAAGTTTATTTTGTCTTAGCCCCATAGGTCTTGCAGACCTGCAAAGGATGACATGAGCAGGGTTTAAACTTGAGACCTTTATGATAATAGTCTGAAATGTATGCCACTCAGCTGAAGATGTATATTGATAATATTTTCCCTTTTTTGTTATTGTTGTTCTAGACAGAATTGTGTTTGTTTGTTTTTTTTTAATTGTGCTTCTCGTAATATATTTTTTTTCTGTCTGGGATTATCTTCATTTCAAAGACATTTTATCTTAAATATCTATTTTAAAAGTAATTATAGATTTTGTTCTTACTTTGCACAGCATGTTAGCTGTGACTATCAAAAATTTTAACAGTATTACTATCTTTATAATTATATATTTGTATACATATATTTTTATATGTCTGTACTTTATATTTGGTTTGATATGTTTGACCAAAAGAAACATTTTTTTTTAATTCTATGTTTACTGTGTGGATTACAAAGCTATAAAAATTATTATGTTGCACTATCAAGTGGATTTACCTTTTTTTTTTTTCTTGTGAAGTAGATTTGCTTCCTTCTGTTGTTTTTTTCTTATGGATTTGAAAATGTTTTCAATGATCAGTTTTTATTAACATCTCACTGTGATATTTTTTTTTTGCTCTGGTCTTAACCAAAACAATATTGCACATATATTTGTTATTAAATATTGACGTAATGTCATACTATTTTTATTTGCATAAATTTTTAATAGTCTGGAAATAAAGTTCTCAACCTATAGTTTGTGTTTGTTTGCTTTTATGAAATAAAATATAATTACACATGCTTGATTAAGGAGTATATTTATGCACATGTACAGAAGTATGTCAACAATCTTGGAAGCTTCTGTATACTTCTAAGTACTTCTCCAGCATTGAGACATGTGAAAAAAGTTTACAGCCACAGAAGGTACTTTTGCATATCTGTTCTCCTTAATCACAGTTCTAGATCAATTGACTGCACATTGAAATAGCTTTAAAAAAATGTATGACCCCCAAAGTCACAGTGGTCCCTTTTTGTAATGAGCATTTTAAAGACGCATGTTAGGGGTGTCCAGTTCATGACTGCGATCACAGACGCTTTGAAACACAAAGATGTGAAATTGTTTTCCCTTATGGGCTTCTTTATGCCTTAGATCTAGTTATAGTTTTAGAAATCACTTCCAGGAGAAAATGCTGAAATTATTTGCCAATATAATGTAAATGGTTTACAAAAACATGGAATAATAGTGAAAGTTGTATTTTGTGTGTGTGTGTGTGTAGGCAATGCAAGAACTAATTGTGAAGAACAAAAAAAGCGAAGACAAAGAAAACTTTTTTAAAAGATTGCAAGATTCTGTCGGTTTTGGCAGAAACTGCTAGCTGTGCTGTGCATTAGGCCTACACAACACGATAAAGAAACTGCTGCAGATTTTCTACAAAAAAAAAAAAAGAAGAATATGTGTGAAAATGTATTATTACTTCTGCTCCTACAATTTGAGTGGAGTCTTTAAAAGAATTCTGCAAATATGTCGATGCAAAATATAACACCATTTATGGCTATGGAAAGATCACATCTTATGCTGCGGTGAAAAGACATTACTACTTAATTAATAGAATACTAAAATTATTTCTTGCTTTGAAATCATATTTCTTGTTTCAAGAGACCTTAGTGCTTACTATAATCCATCTTTGAAAAAACGCTTGCTGAACTGTGCTGGATTTTTTTTTTTTTACAAACTATAGTGGACACATTCCGTGCAGCAGTTCTACCTAATGAGAGACAGAATGTGAGTATCTGGCTTACTTATGTCATTGCGACGCTTCAGAAATGCACTGAAAGAAGCATGAACAAGTTCCTTCCCAATGACGTATGCATGCAACTTTCTGGCAAAGGCCAGGTTGATTAAAAGAAATGATGTATACTGTACTCAAGTATGGCCTATAGTAACAATCGTAAGTAAAATCAAAACTTTATGCTTCGTAAGTGGTCTCAGTACTCCTGTGCGAGCCTATTATCACTTTAAACATACCTACTTAGCGCAGGCTAGAGGCAATACAATTTTTTATATATGCTGGTGAAAGTTGGACACTGAACGCTGAGGCTGAAAGAAACATTCAAGCCTTTGAGAGTAAATGCTACAGAAAAATACTGAAGTGCCGGGAAAAGAAGAGAAAGTTTATACTTTTAAAGTCACGATTCTGGAAAGAGACGAAAGTTGAACTGGTTCGGTCATATTGTCAAGTCATCTTTCATGGTACAGTGGATGGTCGGGCACGGAGACAGGGTCGTCAAAAGAAAAGCTGGCTGTACAACAAAAAATAATGGATCGGCCCTTCTCTTGATATCCATTAAGAAGAGCTGACCAGGAAATGTGGAGGGGTTTTGTTACGTTAACTGTCACAGCAACCATATATACAACGAAAGTCAAGGGACAGACGATAGAGATAAGAAATCCCAGGGAGAGAGAGGGGGGGGGGTGCCAATTTTACTGAAAACCAAGACGTATGGTTTGAGAGCACCAAGTAAGAATTCAATGATGTGACCGTGTAAGTAGTCAGTTAGCGAAGTGACCATTTTACACATAGCCTAAGAAGTCCATCAGTTAACCAAGTAGTCATATAACAGTAAGGGAGTCAAGTGAAACATGTCAACTAGGTAACCATGTAGCAAGAGAGTTAATAATCAGTCATGTAGCCTACCATATATTATATATATAGGCCTATATATAATTATATATAACACGTGTGCACCAATATCTACCTTGGTCACAACATTCACCTAGATCACATTGATGTCTAAAACAGTTACCGATGAAGTGTTGAAGTGATTCGTAGGGTAAAAGAGGCAAAATATTATTCATTCTTGCTCGACCGTACTAGAGATTCTAGGAAAGTTAAACAAATGCTAGTTATTCTTGAGATTTTGTAGACGGCGGCAAAATGATTTAAAATAGAGAAAAACCATATTGGTTTGTTTTTCCTAGTTGTCACTGGGACAACTGAAAAACATATAACACTAAACTGGGAGAGCTGAATTAAATAGCCTATTCCAAGCAGTCGTGGCCAAGAGACTACAATAGTGCTCATTATTAATGTGATAAGCGCTGAGGTTTTGAAGTCGAATATAACATACTGAGACCAGTGATTTTCAACCTAACAAATTAGGCTTATATAAACTATAAAAAAAAAAGTAATTCCTATACAAATTATAAGTCTCTACACCAATAACAGAACATAACTTGAAAGATATTTAACCAAATATTTTGAGTCAATTGAATTTGATTACATATTACCTGTACTGTAAGTTGGTCTACAACTACAATTGAAAGGAACTTAGCAAAATTAAAGCTAATTTACATAGCTTAAAATTAGGCCTATATCAACTCACTGTCTGTCTGGTACAAATTTAGATACGCTCATTTCCCAATCTTGGATCAGGTTGAAAATTTGCACAATTATTCATTGTTCCTGACATAGCTGCCTGGTCGTGCGGTATGCGCGCTGGACTATCGTTCGGTCGTCTCGATGGTCTTAGGTTCCTACCCTGTCCGCTGCTATCCTCCACATTTGCAGCCACCATATCCCTCATTTATGTAAGATTTATTTCTCTTTTCCGATATCTAACACAATTAATTAATCCCCGCTATTTAATTTCATTTAATTTAGGTGTTACTCGATCTAGTCAAATGTGAATATTCTTTTGTTATGAATCTCACTCAAAATTGAATTACGATATATAAGAGTTAAAAATATTTTTTTTAAAATTTTAACACACTTTAACGACATTTTAAATTAATAAATATTTGACGGTTTCAATTGTTAATCAATTTATAATAATAATAATTAATTTTGCACCCATAAAGATCTAATAGGCATCTATAAGCTATTAGGGCCTCAAAAATGATCTCATATGCCCTTATCAAATTTAGGTCTTGCACCGCCACTGTGTATGACCAATGTAAAAAATGTAAACAAGATATATTAATGATAGTTTTAGGTATTGTAGATCAAATCGTTGATTTTTTTTTTTTATAAAAGAATTGGGGGGGGGGGGGGAGGGGGGGATAGCCGCTAAGGATTCTTTTCAGTTAAATGCACGAAAGGGGAGGCTACTTAACTTTCCTTTTTTCCTTTATTCAATGTTTATAGTTCCGTTAGGTTAGTTCCGTCTTTTCTTTTATTACATCTACATCTTCATTTGTAGAAATTACAAAATTCTTGCACCAAGATGGCGGATTGCTATCTAATACTTGTTGCATTTAAAATGTACTGGAATTAGTGCTGAAAAATTGCTGGATACAATTTTTGCACTATGCATCTAGATCTATGATTAAACCTAGAAGTCTTATTTGCTAATCATTAAATTGTTTAGATATAATAGCAATGGATAGCAACGGCGTAAGTGATGAAAATGTGCAGATGATTCTGGCAATGGGTTTTCCTTCGGAATCTGAAGTTCGTAGAGCCTTGCGCATGGCTAAAAATGACCCAAGTGATGCTGTAGCTATATTAACTAATGAACCAACATCTTCTTATGATGTTGTTGAAGATATGGATGTAGACCTGAAAGAAGGAACTGTTACAACCAATAGAACATATGGACCTCAATTGCCTCCATCTTATGAAGAGGTGTGTCATGATGATCCTGATGTAAGAGTTAAGAGATCAATACACAGCTAATGATTCTAGTTACACTAACCCACAACTAATAGATGATACTCAAAAAAGTTTTGCGTACATATCAAAATATTACAATTTATTTGAAATAAAATAGTCTTGATGTTTAAATTGAATGGGTGTGGAAATCGTTTAGTAAACATTTAAAACACTTCCCCCCCCCCACACCTTTTTATTTTTTAAGGGAAAAGCTACAAAAAATAATTCAACTGACACTTTCAACTTTTTTATAATGTGTAAAAGTTTGAGAATATGTATAACAATTTTTGAGTTTTCTAAATCAAAAAGTCTTAAGATAGTGTGTCACATTATCTTTACAAAGGTCATTTTCAGCTTAAATAATAAGCCAGACAGAAACAAGTTTTGGATAATCTAACAAAATATATATATCTAAAACTTTACCATGAAGCCCAATATTTTGAAAAGGAGTTTTTAATACAATTAAAAGAAATTTTAGTCTTGAAAATGCTTGAAATCAACTTTTTTTTCTACAGAATGACCTATCAGCAAATGAAGGTGGCACAATGGATGAATCAAACATCATGGAGTTCCCTGTAACAAACCTTTATGAGTTAGAAGGACGTGTTTTTACAGAAATGTGGAATATTCCTTTTAAACGAGAAGAGTCCCTGGGAAAATGTTTGATAGCTTCAACACGACTTATGGAAGCAGGTAGTTATTAATGCTAGGAGCTGCATGCTTGAATAAATAAAGATTGAGGTTCTTTGAATGATTTATATATTTTTCTAAACAGGTTTGGTAGAAAGTGATGAGCACTGCAAGCGTTTCATAGATCGTTGCATGCCAGAGGCCTTTACAAAGGTAATTTGTGTGGGTGATTGGTGAACTATGGTTGACAGTCTGTTTCATAAATGCAAATATACAGTTGTTTTTAATATTATTCTGATTTTATTTTCTAAAATCTGTATCAGATGTTTGGTTCCTGTGTTAATTACTTCCACCTTTATAAATGTAACTGAGTTAAATTTAAATCTTATTTATAAAATAAATGGTGAGATTTAGTCTTTGTAGTTATCAATAGTATTATTCTTTCTTCATTTTACAAATTTTAATTCTATCAATAATATATCTGTTGCCTGGTTTCTGCTTCTATAAGTGCTGTCATGCTTTAAAACCTCTCTTACTCTACATTTTCCTTAGTGAAAGGGAGATAATCTATTAGAAAGTAAAAATAGCCTAAAAATCACAGAGGAAATGAAAAACTAGCTTCAAAGTGAATTATAAACAATCTTTTGTCCGTCTTTTCCATACCTTGTTATGACTAACTCATAGTTATGGTTATTAATTTTTTTTTAACTGGTTCTAATTTAGAGAAAGACTTTGATGGAAACATTGTTACAAAAAAAAAAAAAAAAAAAGAAATGAAAAGTTTAATGCAAGGTTGATCTAAAAGATTTTAATTTCATTCCATTCTTGTAAACCATTTGTCACTAGATTGCACAAACCTGCTAATAACTTTTGCTATTTAAGTGCTAGAAACAATTTCTTGTGTTTAATAAATTTATGACAGTACCTACTATCTAGATTTTTTTTTGTTCATCATTACTATCTGGGAATCTGTCAACCAACTGAGTATAAGTTCTTCACTTGACATGAAATGAATGAATATATTACAGATGTATTTATAATCCAAAATATACTTCACAATACTTTTGAACATGGATCTATTAGGAGCTGTTATTTCTATTTTTACAAACTTAATGTCACATATTCGAATAATAGTCTTGGTTAAATTTTATGGAAAGCATCATCTAGTTAAAATTGTTGTATCTCCTTTGATGTAGAGTTAATATTAAAATGAATTTCGCATCACTTTGCAGCCCAGCCAACACTGTCATCTTTTGCAACCTCAAACCATGGCTTATTTCTAAAATTTTATCAAATCATTTTCATCTAAATTATATTTCTTGTCTGACATCTCATACTATACTCTCAAATTTTCATTTAGTGGGACTACAGTAAGTAGTAGAATGTATTAACATAACATTGTATTGTTTGTTATCTCCAGTTATTGACTTCCAATGCTGTACATAAATGGGGCATTGAGATTCAGGAAGGTATTTTCAATATGCTTGGTTTGCTCATTGAGTTAGTAGTTTCTTCTCTTAAGCAGCCTACCATTTATCCAGTACTAATGGATTGTCTTAAAATAGTAAGTGTTTTAAACTTTAAATGTAGATCAATAATAGCATTCTGTGTTTTTTTGTTTTTGTTTTGTTTCTTATACTTTATAAATACTTTTTAAGTTACTTTTCTATTTAGTAATGTAGCAAGTACCTGTTACCATCAGTACATATTGTATAGACAAATTTAAATAGAAATTATACAAATATTATTAAAATTATCAGATCAATTAAAACAATTGAAAGCCTATGTCTAAATGTAAAGCTAGATTACAAAGAACTTTAACTTAATACAACCAATAGTTATGCAAGTGTTATAAGCCAGCACATTTACCTGTCCCAGCTGAAACATGGAACCCACATAAAGTTGGATACACTCAGATAATTCAAATTGGGCACATATCTACAATGATTGGTAAAAATCCCATATTTTAAAATGTTTTTAACCTAAATTTTGTGAGATGGCCTATAGTTTGACATATTAATGTGTAACCTGTTTTTGGGTTGCAATGAGATTAATGATTGATGCAGTATGTCACAATTAAGCAGATGTTAAGGAACAGCAGAATTCTTTTGCTTTAAACTGTATATTATATTCTGTACAGTTTTTTTTTTCATTTAATCAGTCCTTATTGAAAATGTCATTTTAGTAACATTTTGAATCGTACTGCTATTATATTTCTAACAATGTTATACTGCTTAAGACTTGTGCTGTTTAAATAATTAGATGCTATTCCTTTTATAAACAGGCATTTAATCCAGATACTGAGTTTCAAATGAAGAATAAAAATAAAAGAAGAGAAGACAGGTCTGAATATAGTGATTTATCTGGAGCAATCTCTCATAAAACGGTAAGATAAAAAAATGATTACTACCTTATTTTGTTTTAAAAAGTGTTGCTTTTCCATATTTAAACTTTGATGCTACATGTTTCAATTTATTTTTATTTTTGCCTATCGTTTCTAGGGTTCATTTTGCTGGCTAGCTGAGCTTATTGGTATGGTAAGATCATTTTCTATATCTACTAAATTATTTGTTGTTAATGGTAACTCTAAAACTGGTATAAATTTTATAAATATATTATTTTCATTATATGATAATGTTTCTATAGTTAGAAAACTTTCAATATAAGTATAATAGGGGAAACTTAGAATCATGCTATAACTTTTTTTTTTTCATCTAGTTTACAAATTTAGGTGGATTTGAGCTGGTCAAAAAACATTTAGATTCAGAAAATGTTGATATTTTGGTAAGTTAATTTCTTTAGTCAATTTGGTTTTTCTAAATTAAATTCTATATAAATATATACAAAAATTGCACACAGAAATGGGGGAAAATATACTTTAATGTAAAATGTGTTTTCTTGAAGCTACATCTTACTTACTTAAAATTTTTAGAAACATAATAAGGTTAAGTAATTTTTTATTTATGTTTGTCATTTTCTATTTCCATCTTGGTTTATGTATACTACATATCTGTATGATAACAAATTTAAGTTAAGGTATAGATATTCTACTTTTCAAATATGTCGTTCTTAAATTATTTTGTTTGTAGCTAGATAAAAACTTTGCTGACTTTGATACCATTCAATGTTACTGCCAAATGACAAACCTAAAATGACAACTGACAATGACTGAGATTACTCCGCACAAGCCAAAATGATGTGATTAATCATGAATATAAAATGACTGATAACAACTCAGAATCTTGTATAAGTGGTAACTAATTTAGCAAGTCAACTAAGGGACACATCTGAGTTAAGGTCTAAATTTATCTTCTTTTGTTACTCACTGTCATTAGACTATAACCTAGGCATCTCCCAAGTTTTGTCATAACTGATGGGATAGCGTATTAGAGATTACTTTCTACACTATATATTATCTAATTTTACCCTTACAATTATCACAGACATATATGCTTTTAAAAAAAATAATAAAACTATAACTTTATTTCTAGAACATGTCATTACTTCTAAGGCCATTCGGTGTTTGTGCCAGCTTCCTTAGTCAGAGTACCATGGACACTATGCTTAGACCAGGCATGGAAAAAGCAGTAAAAACAATTCAAGCATTGGAAGAGAAGGACTTCAAAGATAAAGTAATTTGGAATTCCCATAAATGGGCATTATTTCATACAAGTTTACTTACTAATGTCAACTTTAAATTGACCCTCGCCAATTACATTCGTTATTTGGTTGGTAGTAATGTTTCATTTTTTTTCTGCTTGACTATTCCTATTAACTAATGTTTTGTTCTGCATCTTTTTAGAAAATAGGCAGTGTATCGGATCTTTTGAGCTCTATGAAGCTCCTGTGTCTGCAGATGTGGCGAGAGGATGTTGACAAGTTGGATGATCTCCGCTTGGATGTTACATTGCGCATGCTCAAATCTCCCCATTTTAATGCCAAAATGAATGCTTTAAAAGAGGTTTGTTCTAAGGGCTTAAAATTTCTTACATTATTTATTAAATATTAAATATTAATGCCCTGTGAATTTCTTTAAGATAAGTATTTATCCTCCCAGAAATGTTCATATAAAAAAAAATTAAACAGCATTTAAACATAAATTTGAGACAAAACTAGCTGATGATTCTTTGTCAAGTTAAAATAGTTATGAGTACAGATAGCTCAAATATAATCAAGGTCATTCATATTTTCATTGTTTTCCTGATGATTATTTTTTTTACCAAAGAACTATTTCAGTTTACATACTGATTCAGTCTTGACATACTAATTCAGTCTTGACATTTTCCTGATTATCTTTTAGTTGCTAAAATCTGGTTTTGTCTGGCAGGTAACAAAGCTGATAGATGAACTTGGCAGCAGAACTTTTAAGTCATCTGCTATTGTCATACCAGAGAGTAAACTATTGGACTGGTTGGTGGAAAATAAAGTTTTGTCTATAGCACTTGAAGGTAATACATGGTAAAAGTTTCTTCAACTGTTTGATACTAATTTTGTTTTCATAGAAATGCATTAAGTAAAATTAGTGATGTGCTTGGCAGTACTTTACCACGTTTTCCTATTTTATTGAATATTCTATAGATAAGATTTCAAAACTATATTATTTTGAAAAACTTATTTAAAAGTATACACATTTGCCTACAACAATAGTTTTTAAAATTTAATATTATATCACAATTTGTTATAATATAAATTTAATATGCCAGTATTAAATATTGTCCTAGCCTTGTGCATCATCATTAATCTTACATTCTGTTTGATTGTAATGAAAGGAGTTTTTTTTTTTTGTCCACAGTCAGCTGTTTGCATAATTTGATGTATTAAACATAATTATCTTCCACTCTTGAAAGAAAATGATACATAAGCAAATGATATTATTTGTTAATATAAAAATAAACAGCAGTATGTAGGCCAAAAAAACATTAGTGTTAAAGATTTTGCCTAATATACTTGTAATGTACTTGCTCATGTGTAGGCTTAAGTTTAATGGACACTAAAAGAAGAACAGCAACTTTATATTCCTTCTTGATTTTGCAATTCACAATAAAATGAATAGTTACTAAATATTAAGTTTCAATTAGAACTCAAATCGTAACATAAATGACTAATATTTCTCTATGTGATCATTATGTGACTGTCAGCACAAAAATCAACTGGCTGAGGTTAAAACATTGTACTTGTAACTAAATATTTCTTTCATCATACATCTCTTCAAGACTGTACTCATGATTTGTTTTTTATACTTTTCTAAGGTAACATAGACCAAGCCCAGTACTGTGATAAAATAAAAGGCATTGTTGACTTTCTGGGGTCTAAGCTGTCCCTTGATGAGCTATCTATGATATGGAAGATGCAGGTAGATCCTACATAACTAGTAGATTAATTTATACATGATTTGTTAACAAACAAAATTTGATCTCCCAATGTTGGTAAGACTTAAATTTGATTGTATGTGGTTTTACTATGGATACTAAACTGATAATGTTTCAGAATGGGCAGACCAGCAATGTTATAGACAACATACATTCCATTATAGCAGCAGCAGCAGTCAAATTTGAATTCAATCAGTTGGAACATCTGTTTCTTCTAATACAAAAGGTGAATAAAAGCTGTGGGAATTTTTTTGGGGCACATATGATACTTTTGGGGTGAATAATTTTAATCTTGCAGCTTTTATTTATATTTTATATAGAAATGGCAAGACGACAATGACAAAACAAGAGATAAACTTTTGACCCTTATTGGAAAAATCGGCAAGGATGCCAAAGTTTCAAAAACAACAACAAAAGTAATTTCTTTGTTTATTTTGATGTTCTTAGTCTTTTTTTTTTGGCTTGAGAATTTGAAAAATCAATTATTTTTGTTTATTCAAGATCGTTTTTTTTTTAAACATCATTAATCATTCTGAAAAATTGCATGACAAATTGATGTTCTTTTGTACAATTCAAAATAACTTGTATGCTACATCTACTCTACACCAGTGTTTCCCAAACTGTGTTCCACGGAACACTAGTCTGAATAGGTGTTCCACAAACTACTGGAATAATTAACTAGTTGGCCACCACATGAATTAATCTCTCTTAAAGATAAACAAAGTGTTCCCGTTAAATACCTCAGAATGTGTGAAGTGTTCCATTAGAGAAAAAGTTTGGGAAACACTGCTTTATACTAATAATAAATTAGAATGTGTGTAAAAATATTGCTGAATGATGTATGCCCTAAATGTTCATTTGTTTGGCGTTTCTTGTGAATACACTACAGGTGTTAGAGCTGCTATGGGACCTCGCTCACCTACCTTCATTGAGTACAGCTTTAGTGGAACAAGCGCTAGATGAGCACCATGCTATTTTGTCAGACTCCTACAGTGTGAAAGAACAAATCAAAATGCAGTATGTTAATAAGTGTGTTGAGGATATCAAAAAGGTAAAGGCTTTATTTACTGTTGCTCAGATCCTTTCAGATAAGACCTGTGTGTCACTAATGAATTGAAACAATATCCCTTGAACAACAGAAGTGCTGTCAGCTGAAAGCCAGGAATGAGAGGGCTTAGTCAACTGGAAATGAAATAAATCATTACTCAATTTCATGAGTTTACCTGGCCAAGGCCTTAGGGACAATTCATGTTCCTGCAATATACTACCACTATTATGAAAGGATTGCCATTGAGTGAACCTTTTCCCTTCCTCCCCCCCTCCCCCTTTTTTTTTCTTTTCTATCAAGCTCTGTAATCAGTAATGTAGGAGTCCAGGGTTATGCTCTGTTACCTGTTACCATGTTATGGACATCAGTTAGCCTAGGAAACATGCACTTAAGATAAGGCTTGGTACTTAGATTGTGCTGTCCTAAATTCTTTCTCTCCGCTATCAAATAAAAAAAATAATTTTCTATTTTGTTGAACTATA
This sequence comes from Biomphalaria glabrata, assembly GCF_947242115.1. Classification (NCBI taxonomy): domain Eukaryota; kingdom Metazoa; phylum Mollusca; class Gastropoda; family Planorbidae; genus Biomphalaria; species Biomphalaria glabrata. Next base: position 45,041,500 of record NC_074715.1, on the reverse strand, counting down.
AATTATTTAAGTCTTTTGAGAAAATTATATTTTTCTGACATTAAGAAATCTTAATATATATAATTAATTAACAGCATAAACATTTGTATGTTTATAAATTATCTAAGAATTTTCAAGTATTTTTATTGATAAACTTTATCGCTAAGAATTTATTAAAATTAATCTCTTTTCTGTTTTCAAAAACTATTTTTAATACACATGCTCATGCTTATATCGGACCTGATGGGGTGGGTGTGTTGGCAGAGTGGTCAGGTACTGGTACTTGGCTTCCTAACTTACAGGTCCCAGATTCGAATGTCAGTGAAGACTGGAATTTTGAACTTGGGGATTCTTAGGATGCCCCTGAATCCACCCAACTCTAATGGGCACCTGACTTTAGTTGGGGAAAAGTAAAGGCAGTTGGTTGACATGACACCCATGTTAACAGTTGGCCATAGAAACCTTTACATCATCTGCTCTATAGATTTCTAAGTCAGATTGAGTATCTATGGTGACCATGTTAGGTTTTTAAATTCCTGGTATTCCTCTTTACAAACAATGTAACAATAATAAGGCTTTGTATTAAATCAAATTAATGTAAGGCTTTGTATTAAATCAAATTAATAAGAAAGAAATTTAGTTTACCCCCAGCTTTTAAGTACAGGTTTATATGCATATTTTTATTGTAAATGTGTTGTGTCATTGTGATCCCTTATTTCTGTCTGATTCATGACAGGGAGCATGTGTGCTACCAGCATTAAAACAACTGATGCTGATTTGCAAAAGCATTATTAAAAATCCTGCACAGAAGGGAGATAATAAGGTATGTTTTTCACACCAATCTTCTGCAAAGAATATTTACTTACACTCTTTCATTGTAGAGTTTTGATTTCATTTGAACTTTAACTATTAAACAACTAAGTTTCAGGAGGACTATGAAAGACCATGACACATATAAGAAAAATAACTACTTTAAATGTATAGGGCTAGTTGGCAGTTTTAACAGAGATGACTATCTACCTGTACATCTCATTCCAAAGTTTCTGATCCCTGAGTCATATTCTGAATACTTAAACCAAAATAAATTTACAATTTCCAAATAATTGATCTAACTTAAAAAAAAATAGACATTTTTTAATTTTTTTTTTCGCTAATGCATTGCTTAAAATATTTTCATCTTTTCAAATGTGTTTTTTTTTCCCTGCTTTTATTGATGAATACATTTTTTCAGGGTGTTATCAATGAGCTGAACAAAGGAAGTGACATAATCAAACTGGTCACCAACAGCCTTGTTAAGTGTCATAAACAGGCTGCGTCACTGGTTGGAGATGGTCAACTGAAGACCACAACCATGGTGGATGGACGTTACACTCATGTCGATGTAAAAAATAGCATTACTTTATGTTTATAAAATAACCTTTTTTAAAAGACACTTTATTTATCCTATTCATATATGTTCTTTAATAATTTGAAGTATTTTTATACTTCAACTGATATAATAGTTTGTAATTGTATAAGAAAAATATTTTTTTTGCTCAAATTTTGTTTTACTAAGTATATATATATGTTTCATTGACTAATGTGTCTGCTGACATGTTTGGTTTCAGTACATTGCAATCCATCTTAATTTCCTACTATACATCTTACAAGCTGGAGACCTGTATCTTCCCTGGAATCGAGCTCGAGACATCTGGACAACGCTTGTTGCAAATCCTAAAGCTTGTGATTGGGATAGAGAGGTCAGTTTTTTTCTAGCCTAGACCATAACTTAATAATCGAATTTCGGAAACTTTGAAAAAAAAAACAACCTACAAAAAATTTAATTGTCCTTGTATTAAGTCTAAAAACAATGAAGTCATTTTTTATTTTCTGTATACAAATCATTTTTTTTTTATCTTTGGATAGTTCTTTATTACCATTAGATGTAGTGCATGTACGTTTTAGTATTGAACATTTTTTCTCCATCTAAAATCTCTTGATCATTGTCAATGGAAGGTGAAATATTTGAACTTATGCTTTATTACTACTTTTATTATTCCTTTGCAATATAATTGTAAAATGTACAATTATTTTGCTTGTCAAAAATTAGAACATTAATGAATAATGTTAAGATTGTCATTCAGTGTTGTCCTGTTTCTTTTGTCCTCCACAGACTTGCTATGATTGGTTCCAGCATGAAATCACTGACTTAGAAATAGACACCCAGAATCAAATGTTTCAGAAAATGATATTATGTATTGATCCTTCTAAACTGAGTGAAAGCGGTTTGTTATTTTTTTTTTATTAGAAAATTTCTAATGCTTAACATTATTGATTTTGAGTATGATTTATTATTTTAGAAAACAGCTTCCCAAAATAATGTCAAATGTTTCAAATCTCTTCCTGTTTTCTCCCCTAATTCATGCAGGCTTCAAATGTTTCAAGTGTTTCTTTGAAGGCGTAAACATTTATGAACATCGTCTTAAGAATGTCAATTCAACTTTGGTGGTAGAGAAGCCAGACTTAATAGGCTTGGACTACCTCTGGGAAATCTGTCTTCATGTCCCTAGTGAGAACATAGCTGAGCAAGCCATTCAGCTTTTGTTGTCCTACAGCTATAGTCAACTCAATTCTAAATTGAAAAAGGTAGGCAGTTAATAGTATTGAGCTGTGAAATTCATTTAAATGTTTTGTTTCTTTTTTAAATTACTGTTATTCTTTTTTAATTGAATTTTTTTTTTTATTTCATCATATAATAATTAAATAATTATCATGTTAGGAATGTAAACATAAAAAATTATGCCATTAATCACAAATAATTCCCTTTATTTTCAGGAGCCACTGGCTTTACACAAGAAGTTTATTAATGAGTGTTACACAAGACTTGAGGTATTACATAGAGAATATCACTTATTATTATTTCATTTTGCTAATATTTTTTTTTTACATTAAAGTAGGAATTCAATATAGTGATTGATAATTGTAAATTGAATTGATTTTAATTTGATAATTAAGTTTTCTTCATTGTGTAACCTGATGTATCTTCTTCAGACAGCTAGAATGGGACTTGGTGGCAACGTGGTGGCTCAAACTGTCTCTAATGCTACAAAAGTCGTGACTGCAGCAATTGTACCAGATGTAGCAAATGTTCCTTTACCTTCCAGGTAGCAGCCCAAGTTGTATTCTCTTCTATGTTTACTTTTCTTTGTATACTTTTTTTTGTTTACTTTTCTTGCAGACATTTTTAGACTTCATTTTAAATTTAAGGACATTCAAGAATCATTTTTATCTTTTGATTTTTTAAAATAAATTGCTTTTGTTTAAAAAATAAACCTTTAAAGCTTATAGCATGCTCAGGGTGCTTTGGTTCAATCTCTTTTGTAGACCAGTGGGGGGTATCTTAAAGAAGAACTCAGAGCTGCCTTTAGGTGCTCAGCAAGGACAACTATGTACATGTTGGAATTCAAACTCGAACCATCTTGTTAGGTAGCCATGCAATTTTGTTCTCAGCCACACACCCTACAACATTACTTAACTTCAAATAAAGTAAACCGTAACACAACTGTTTTATGAGTGTTTAAAATATAGAGGTATTTTATGCTACTTGTTTCAAATCTTTGTATAAATCTGATTATGCAATACTTTTTTCTTGTTAAATACATATGTTAGGACGAACTATGCTGTTTATGTAAAATAAATCTTATTTTATATAGGTCAGTCAAGTTTCTTGCTATAGAACGCCTCCTGTGGATTGCAGAGTCCTATATCTTGTCAGTGGAAGAGATTCACTGTGTGCCGCGCAATATACTTCCGCATGGAGCATCTTTTCATGGCTACCAGCTGAACCTGCTTGTTAAATGTGAAGCTTTGAAAGTAGAGTTTACCTTACAGGTTAGTACTTACAAATACATTTTAAAAATTTGTCATTGTATAGCCATCACTTAAAACACTTTCTTGGAAAGTTAGGTACATAATGGTTTGGTTCTACCATGTCTTTTGAACGCTTCCATCAAATGTTCCTTCACAAGACTACCCTGCTAAGATAAGATAAGATAAGATAATTTGTTTTGATTACATTTGTCCACTATAGCATTACTACTAGTTCACGGGTCTATATTGTTGTTCCATAGATGACCCTTTGATAGTTTATCAGCCTTTTCATTTCCCATGATGCCTATGTGTCCAGGGATCCACTGTAATGTGATTGTGATATTTAATTTTGACATCATATTATGGATTATTGTGATTAGTGTTAATGACTCTCTTGGGCTGGATGAGGTGCTGTTAGTAAATACAAGCCTCAACAAAGAAATCACCATGCCAAACAACCTGGACAGTATTAACTTCCTAACCTGCAAAGAGCAATCTACAATCTTCCAAGTAAGAACAGAGCACAAAATTATCACCTTAACAAAATAAATGGCACACACCTACCCTTTGCAGACACTGTGCCCAACCTTATGAAAGTGTAAACCATATTCTCTTAGAATGCCACCTTCGTCAGACCCTACTACAAGGACAGCCCAACATAACCAAGACTCTGTATGGCAGTGCTGAATAACTGAAGAAAACAGCACACTATTTTTCCTTAACACAGTCTGCAAAAGAGCTTACAGCTCAGCAGCAAAAAGCTGGCAAGAAGAGAAGAAGGATGGCATAAAAGATGTGCTGCCCTGAAGATCAACTCAGGCACCATTTTGCATTTACTAGAAGCAGATGGCCTCTGAAAGAGACAGCTGGAGAGCTCTCATGAAGGTTGTGGGGTCCACATTTGAAGCGCTGAGAAAAGCCCTTTGCAGAAGACAAAAAGAAGTTTTTATTAGAACCAGGTGGACAATAGCTAGTCTGTATCAAATGTGGCACAATATCCAGTTCACAACTGGGTTTGTATTGTCACGCAAAATACTGCCCTCATACTTAATCTTTAGAATCGAAGACAATGCCATAGTAGTGAAAAAGTATTATAAAAATAGAGTAATGAAATTATTTTATAAGATTTAATTAAATAACAATTACTAACAATGCATTAAGGAAGAAAGTTATTATAATAATGTGTAACATACATTTCAAAATAATCTACTTGATTTTTTGAATATATTATTTAGTAAAACTTGTTTGTATATGATCAATTATTTTTCTTTATTCCAAGGTAATTAAGAAAACTCAATGTATTCATTGTTCCAATCATTTCAAACTTCTATTTTCTCAGTGTCACAGTAATGAAACTTTATCATCAGTCAGGAAAAAAGTTTTCCAGCGACTGAATCAACCAGTAGATCATGTACAGATGCATACTAATGATAAACTGGTAAGTTATACACAGCTTAGTTTATTCTGTGTTTTTAATGAGATAACAGTGTGGATGGAATGGCATACAAAAATGCTTATTTAGCCATTGTGGATGATCGCTCAGTTAAATATATGTCTTTGCTGAGCCATATTCTATGTTGAAGCATTGTTTTTTTATAGGCTGTACTAAATGTAATATTTTGAATAAAAGGAGTTGGTACTGGGAATTACTATATTAAGAAATTTGACTATATTTCTCATTCAAGAAACAATTAGTTATGTCTTGTTATATTATTTTATTGATAAAATAAGAATTAAAATATAAGCACAAATTTGGATAACTTTATGAAATCTAATGGTTGAAATGTCTTTGTTGCAGCTTTGTATGACAAAAGACCAGCTTCTTCTCCACCAGTTAGACATCACTGATAACAGTGTCCTGCAGGTCCACCTTGGCACATCCTCCACATCAAAGTCCAGCTCAACATCTATGGCCTCTGGACCCAGTGGAGTTAACAAAGAGGTTAGTTTCATCTTTAAGAAGAGCTCTTTATGGTTTGAAATTCCAACATAGAATACACCATTATACCAGATTGTCATTCAGATGTATTTTCTAATGCTATGTAGTTCATGAAATAAAGATCATGTATTGTCAAAACTATGTTTTAAAATGAAAAGGTAACTACGAAAGAGGTTACTGACGGTGGAGAAGGAATTACATCCCAACAACAGACATCATCATCAGTGACCTCCAAATTATCTGCTGCTGCAAGTTTTGGTAAAGAGGTAATGTTCTGATCTTACTTTGCTTGCATTCCATCATTGTAGGATTGGGAACAATTTCATCAATAAAATTGTTAATACATAAATAGTTAATTAAGACATTTAAATTTCAAAAGCCTTTAAAATATTTTATGCCAGTAATCTGGAATATGAATTTTTGTTTTCAAACCAATTAAGGTTTTTTTTATGCTATGAATGACATTAACCTGTAATAATTTTTTTTCTTTCTAATATCAGGATCTAGACAAAGGAGTAAGTACATTTGAATAGTTTGGAAAAATTACTTAATTTTAATTCTGCATGGCTTTTTATAGAAAATGAAGGTTGCTTTTATATTCATTTGCTCATCAAAGCCAAGTCTCTCTCAATGCAATGATATTTGTTTTAGGAGATCAAATATTTATTCACAAAATATATTTCTAATATTAGTCTCTACTATTCATATCCAATGATTGCAGGCATCTAGTACAGTATTAAAACAGACCTTTGATATAGAACAGGTATTTGAAAATCAACTTATGATGTATTTTTAATTTTATTTCATTATCACTGAAGAGTTTCTTTAGTTTTTATTTTATACATTTAATATGGAAGCTATCACAATAATCAGCTTAATCTCACTTACAAGATGGCTTTTTTTTTTCAGGAAAAAATGTTGCCTGGTGTTGTTATGGCTAAAGGTGGCGAGGTATTTGAAATGTTGTATCAGCTGACGGAGCTAGATGAGCCAAAGTAAGCTGTATAACTTTTATACCTTAAGTTTCATAGTGGATCAGAGTCAACTGCAAGATTGAACTTAATGTGAACTTCTTGTCCTTCAAACCAACTTTTTTTTCTCATTTTTATTAAAATTTTGCATACTTTTTTTTTCTTTCTTTAGGATAACTAAAAGAGTTCAGAAACTATTAATGTTGATTCCAACTGACCAAGCTGTATCTGATGCTCTTGATCTCATTTGTCACAAAGTAAATTTCAGAATTCATTTATTCAAGTTTGATGGTCCTTTATTTTAATTTTTGCTTTGGTTTTATGTTAATTTAAAAAAAAAATATTTTGTAGACAATGTAAACAAGATTTTTGACTTAGTTAAAAATGAAATAAGTAATACAAATTTCCTAAGAATTAGAAATATTCAATCTATATCACTAACAATGAAATAATATTTAATCACATTTTTTTATTTAAATTAGCAAATTCTGAAGTCTGTTGCCTCATCTGAAGATTTATCTGGTGTTAAGTCAAGTCCTAAAAAGTCTGCCCCGACCTCCAGTGCTACTGTTCCAGTATCTCCCAAGGAGACAATTAGAAATTTGTTTGACTGCAACAAACCAGACATGAGTGCCTTCAGAGTCTTATACAATCTAGAGGTTTGTATTTCTAAAAAATAAAATGCTCACTTTAGTCAGGTGAGGAAAAGTACTCATCCTTTTTGTGTGCATGGTATTCAACTCATTGTACAGTTCATCAACTGCCTTAATTTTTAGAAACTTATAGATAACCATTAGTTTGGTAGTTGTAATCTTTTCTATTACAAAAATAAAATAATTAGAGACTAGACTTCATTGAGATTAATGCACTCATTGAAACTCATTGACTTCTCTGATTTGCCTAGGGTCTCAAAAAAATATTTGTTATCTTTAACTTTATTTGTCAAAAGGTTTGCATTTAAAGTTGATTTTTTTTCCATGAAAACATTTTAACAAAATATCTTGATTTTTTTAAACAATATCTGGAAAATAATTTAAAGTTTAATCTTTATTATTACATCTTGTTTTTTTCTGTCAGGTTTTAAGTTGTAAATTGATGCCAACTTCTGAAGATTTAACAACACAAGCCAGTGCTCAGAACTTCTGTGTAGAGTTTCTCCACAATGGCGGCTTGTCTCTGGTAGTCAGCGTGCTGCAGCCAGAGTCCCTTCCTGCAGAAATCAATTATGAAATCAGACAAGGATGTTACTCCATTTGTTTACAGCTTGCAAGGTAATACAAGAAGCTTAAGATACTGCCTTCTATTTTATATTTGTAGAAGTAAAATCTGTCTTTTTCTACAGTCTTGATTGGAATCATGCAAGTGCTGATGCAGGACAGAATTGCAACAATGTTTATGACTTTTTAGTTGTCATGTTTATTTTATCTTTTTGTGATATTACATTTCGAACGTTGGTCACAAATTTGTATTTGTCTACAGATATCTGCTGTGTGGTCAGACAGTAATTGGAAAGTCAGATAAAGACTCCTCCATCTTAGCTCCCTCTCCTATCAAGACTAGCTCAAAGTGGAGCCATGCAATACAAGTAATTACATATTTATTTATAGTTTTATTGGTTATAAAAGTGTGGTTGAGAGGCTAAGTGCACTTGAACTTAGCTTGGCTTGCTACCTATGAAGGGGGCTCGAGGTTCGACACCTGACTCGGACAGAGTTGTGTTTACTGAGCACCTAAAGGGAACACGGAAAAACCTTCTCCTAGATACACACCCCACTCCCAACTGAGATTGGACCAAAGCGCTCTGAGCATGAAATTAGCGCTATATAAAATTTATTTAATTTATTTTATTTATTTATTTATTAGAAAAATCAAAATATTTCTTGTCAATAATTTTTTCTCCTAATGATTTCAACAAATTTTGAAAATATGTAATTTATTATATTTAATTACAAAGTGATTCTTTAAGGTCACTAGGCTTTGTAGACAAACGAACACTTTTTTTAATATATTAAAAGTTTTTTTGCTACTTGTCAGAAGCATCTATACACAGGGCTAGCTTATAGTACTAATAACACAAGCAGTTGCTCAGAGTGCCATATTCAATTAAAAAATATTTTAAGTTAGTACTTCTAATTTTTTTGGGGGGAATTTGACCTATGTATTAAACAAGAAACACAAATTTAGCTAAAAATCCTTATTTAGCAGCTGAATGAAATAGAAGTCAATGTTGTCAAGTAACTATTGTAATGGACTATAATAAAGCTTTATGTGTTTTTATTTTTCAGAACTTGAGTACACAGGAATTTGTGGAGACCATTTCCTGCTTTATGAAAGTCACTTGGGCTGCAGCAGCAGGAAGGCTTCATCTTCTCAGCTACAATCAACCAATTAAAGAAAGCAGAGAAGGATTTAGTTGTGGTCATCGCAGCAGACAGAGCAGTACAGGTAAAATAGTTTGATGGATTTGTTTACCTAATTAGTACTGCCATATAACATTTTTCTAAGAAAATTTAAAACTTTTTTTTCAATAAAGTTATTATGTATTTCACATAAGTTGTAATAAAAAATAAAATAAACTTCAACATTTTTAAAGATGTATAAAATTAGAATAATGATTGTCAAAATTAGAATTGGGTGAACTTAGTGGCACCTTAAAGGTCCAGAAATTAAAAATCTCAGTCTTCACCAGGAGTTGAACACTGGACCCCCTCGGTTCTGAAGACAAGCAATTCACCACTCAGCCACTGCACCTCTATTACTGTTTAAAGGTCTTAAGGAGTTGTATTAAATGATAGGTGGCTTAATGATTTGATATCAATGCAGGTGGTTAAGTTAGTCTAATAAAAAGTGGCCTATTTAAATACTTATTTTAATAACTTATTTTAATAGAATTATTTTCTTCACTCCAGGTAGCTCAGCCAGTACCAACAGTGACAGTGATAACCAATCCCTGCACGCTGGTGTGTGTGCTCATCAAATCAACATACCCACACAGGATGCTCAGATTGCTAAAGAGGCCTTAGAGATTCTAATCACATGCTTGCAGCTAAGAAAAGAACTGTTAGGTAAGCAATTTAGTGAAGTTGACTAGCTGGCTAGTGAACAAGTTGACTTGCATCTATCTTGATGGAGAAATACTAAGCTTGTGTGATACTAAGCTTTTCATTCGCTGAACACACAAGCAAGCTATCAAAGAAACCTATGAATTAATATGTTCATTCAAATTTTAACCTTTTTTATTGATTTTTATTAAATAATTTTGTTTACCCATTACTTTATCAATAAAAGGCAATTATTTTTCTAGAAATGTTGAATCCAGAAATGTTTTAACTTAATGTTAAATCCAGGTGTTTCAATACTTTAAATCTTAAATATAAAGGATAATAAAGCAGTGGAGACAGTAACTTATTCATTAACTTGAACTATTAAAATATCTCTGTTTTCATGTCCTTATTTATGTGTTTTAGCCTCACTCAGTTAACATGGCATTTCTAGTGAAATCGTTTGTTTGCATATGAGCATGTAATAAAATATTATTGACATCATTTAAAACTTATACTAAACGCGACACATATAATAATAGTCATAAAACAAGAATAAAAGATCTACCCCTCCCCCCCCCCCCCCCCCCCCCAAAAAAAATGTAAGCCATTGATGTTGCTTTTTTTATTTATTCTTTTTCTTTTTTATAGCTTCATTTTACACTTTGCCATATGTAAGTGACTTTATCTTGGATCTGCTGGTCAGTTGTCCACTTAAAAATATAAGGGATGCAACACTGGAGCAGCTCTATCTGTTGTCCCAGCTGGATGTCTCTCAGGCAGTAGGTTCAGATGCAGTCCAATCACCAAAGCAATTCATTCTACAGATGCTGTTAAAAGCTTTTGTCCCTTTCTGGGTTTCCTCTTCCAATGCTCGTGGATCAACACAAAAGTGAGACATTCTTTTTATTGTTTAAAAACAAAAAAAATTAATTTGGGAAAAAAATTTGGATTAAAAAAATTTTTTTTTTTTTATCGGATGTCATTTTAAAAAACTAAATAGCATGGTTTTATCTCCTAAATTCCTTAAAACATTTAATAGTGTTGTAAACCTAAGGGAGGCTACTCAATAAAGGGAAGTCAGTAAGGATATTTATTTATAGATGATATGAGGACACAAAAAACATAAATCACCAGCTCCTCATGCCAGTCTTTGTTTCAGGCAATCCCATCATACAAGCACCAACAGCACAATTCACAGTGTTGTTCCATGTCCACACCAACAGCCTCCCATCATGTATCAGGGAGGATGAAGGGTGTGCCCCGTTCTCCAGGGATGGAAACTGTTTAAATTTTTTTTTTCTCTATTCTTTTTTACTTTGGCAGAAGGAAGCTTCTTTCTATATCTAAACATAAACATTTCTGTTTTGGCCCTGTGTTGTGTGCATAACAGTTACAACAATATTTATAGCGAAAAAGGACATTATGAGAGGTAGTGACCTATGGTGAGAAAATCACTCATTAGATTGTTAAACTTACATGTTATTTTTTTATGTAGACTTCTAAACCATTGTTTCCTCTTTGCCCAGACTGTTAAATCAATGTTCGCAGTATTTTGAACTTCGATGTCGACTTCTGGAAAACTTAACATGTAAGACATTATCACCAACAAGTTGAAGATTGGAGAAATTTAGTATATACAAAAGAATTTTCATTGCTATAAGTTTTAATGGAATTTTCATTTCATATTTTATATTATAATTTTAATTAGCTCAAATTTAATATATTTGTAGCTTTATGTCTTTTTGAGCCTGAATTTACAGAAAATGTGTAAATATACTGAAATGATCTCAATAAGTGTTGATGTGGCTACCTGATTTCATGTTGTCTTGATGGTCCTGGGTTCGAAGTCTGCTTGCCGCCATCTCCCAATGTCTTTCAGGAGGTTGGGCTAGGATGTTGAAATATCAGTTCTGAAGGAACATCCAAAACAAAAAAAAACCTTTATACTGAAATAGTAGTTCTGGTAGTAGACTAAACAAAGTACATTTTAATTAATAATTAGAAAAAAAAATTCAAATTTTTTCATGTCTTTACTAATCAAATAATACTTTTTTCATTCTGTCGTTTCAGTTAATGAGCAACAAAAGCTTGGCCTTCACCCTATGTCCATGTTGGACGATGAAGTCATCTGGCTCTGTAACTTTGTCCCTTCTCGAAATGGTGAACTTAGTCAGACCGACAACACACTGTTAGCAGGACATCTGAAACTGATGCGTACACTTGCTACTTGTGAGGGAGTTGAAAAGAGTTCTTATGGTGGGTACTGAAAAATGTTATATGGTAAAAAAAAAATCTTTGCTTGTAGCTGTAATGCAATAGTTGTCTCATATAAACAGCAATATTGTGTGAATGAAGTCCAAAATGTAAAGCTTAAGATAGTGACTATTTAAACAACATCCCTCTAACTTGTTAGCATCACACATTTTCTTAAGACTTTTGTTTTTGTCTTGACCAAGGATTTTTATTGCTAACACTATTTCGGAAGTATAGTTTTATTGATTTACTTTTATGTTGTATTTCTAGAATTATGTATGTGTACACATTTGTTTTCCAATAGGTGGCACTCTAGTCAATGACCTGCTCCATGACTTCCTGTTCCCAGCATCCAAGCTGATGTTGGACAGTATGAATCAAACAGCACAGGACAGCAACCTGATGGAGTTTAACCCAAAGTACTAAAAAGATTAATTTTTTTTAAGTAGCTATGGAAAAGACAAAGACATGATAACAGAATTTTAAAAGAGAAAGAAAGAAAATAATTAAACCCTACAGCGCCCCCCCCCCCTTTAAACCTTAAAAAAAATAATTCATCACCACTTATTCTTAATACTGCATGGTCTAGTGTGACTTATTGAATATCTGGAGAAACAAAATCTCTGGAGGTTTGTGGTAGCTTTTCAGGCATTGCAAATGGAGGTATGCTTATTAATGGAACTGGCTTGTAGAAAAGTGACCTGTTAATTTCAGGGATTCTTAACCGAATAGATGTCCACGTATAGTTCGAGATGACTGCATCCCTTTTATGAACCATGTGACCCAGGAAAGGCTTTTATCCCGTGAGCAGGATGAGAATTTGCTCTTCACCAACTCCTCTGTCAGGAGTCTCCCAGCAACTAGGTGATCATGTAATCACACCCGGCTTGTCATGTTGCACTGTCCTCCTAGACCCGACATGAGTTCATCCCCTCATGCAGGGCCAGAGGCCCAAGCCCCATGTGGGGGCCCTCCTGATGCCTTTACTGTGCCACTGCACCCATGAGGGGACCATCACCACTCGTATGGGCAAGTTGGGGAACGGAGCAGTGAATTGCGGACTGGTTAGCGAGCCTTTTTCACATCCCCACCACGTGCACGTACACTTGCTACAGCATACAGTGGTAGCTCACATGGAGCCATGTTAGCTCTCGTTCTTGGCCTGTCCATTCCCGGGCTTATGTTTCCACGGAGGTGTCACGATCTGGCGACTAAAGCTGGTAATTCTCTGGGGATTCTTAACCTTTATTCAAGCACAATTAGATACTTAAATGAATGACTGATTACTAATTAGGCTTGAACAGGCATTCTTAACCTCTGTTCAAGCCCAATTAGATAATCAGTCATTCATTTAAGTATCAAGAGCTGCCATGAAGAGCTCAACCACAAACAGTACTGTTGCTTTCTTAACTATGCAAGCAAACATGTTTAAAACTTTTTTTTTTTTTTTTTGCTATACAGATTTCAAGATAGAAATGTTTACTTTACGTTATTTTCTCTTGATCCTCTCTGTTAGAAAAAACTTGGGGCCAACATATTGTTTTCCTAATTTTGATTTGTAATAACATTTTTATGTTCTGAACTTATTCATTCAGATGTTCCAACTCAGAATCTCGAGTAGCTGCTTATGATCTTCTAGCCGAATTAACCAATAAATGTTCCTACAATTTAAGAATTATATGTAAGGAGTTATTGATGATGCATCACCAGTATACAGATAACAAGAAGGAATGGGAGGTAAGAGTTATTTTAAGAGATTTTTATGATTGACTATGTATCTTTAAGGAAATAGATTCAATGTTTTAGGACCAATATTTTCACTTTCAGTACATGCCTCCAGTAGATGGTAGAGCCAGCTGTGGCTATGTAGGGTTAAAGAATGGTGGGGCTACCTGCTACATGAACTCAGTATTACAACAACTTTACATGACTCCAGGTGTGCCAGAAGCAATACTCAGTGTTGATGAAGATCAGCCTGATGAAGATTCGTGAGTACATTGTCCTACAAACTATATTTGGACTTTGTTAAGCAGCTATACAATCACTTTTTGTAATCCTATGAGGCAAGATTGCTAAAGATAAAGTGTTTGAAATACATTGGAATATAAATATTGTGTGCATTTTAAATGTTTCTTTGCTTCAAATCTGTTTCATATTGTTAACGAAATCTCTAATCACCAAAAATTAGTTCAATGAATTTGGCTATATAATGTGTCATAAGCTTGTTTCTTCAGCTTATATCTCTTACTTCATTATTAAATAATTTGTTAATTAAAACTTTAATGAATTAATTAGTTAATAATGTTAGTAGCTTGTACAGCTTTACACATTTGGTTAAGTAACAATACATTTCTTCTTTTGGCCATTACCAGAGTATTTTATCAAGTCCAGCAAATGTTTGGTCATCTCATGGAGAGCCGACTGCAAGCTCATGAACCAGAAAAATTCTGGCAAGTTTTCAAGTTGTGGGGTCACTCTATCAACATCAGAGAGCAGCAGGACTCATTTGATTTTTTTCAAGCTGTACTGGACCAGATTGATGAGCATATGAAAGTAAGGAAAGTTGTAAACATGTACTGGGGACAACAGTTTGATCCAATGTCTTATTGGTGTAGTTACACTACCAGTCACTTACTTACAAAAGTATAACAAAACAACAAAAAAATCACTTAAGTGCCCCCCCACCCAATTTACATAATTGAATTTCCCATTTGTAATACAACATCACACACCACTCCAACAGTGTCAAAATTCTAGTTTTCAACAAAATTCCATAACGCTATCAGCTATTTGCTTTTAAAGTTTATTGATTGTAAACTATATTACGTGACAGGGGATGTAGTGACCGATACAGAAAGTGTTTTGTGGTTAAACCATTTGTATAATTTTGAAGGAGATGGAGTCTGGGAATTTTAACCTACTAGTTTCTGTTTCCATTTTAAAGTCTTATCAAATTATAAAGTAAAAAATGATACCGGTAACACTAACTAAAATTCTCAACTTTTAAAAAAAAAATATTGTAATGCAAAAAAAAACAAAAAACTTTAAAACATAGGAGAATATGTCTATTTAAAAAAGTACTTTTATTACCCTAAGAACTAAAAAAAAAAAAAAAAGAACTTCATACACACTCTATTTCCCTGGTTGGCCTTATACAATGAAGTATTGGTACTTTCATAAAAAAAAAAACATTTGTCTATTAGTTTTATGTTTTGATGTCCTTCAGTGCATACATTATAAGCAGGTAGTCATCCTAAAAATTAAGGTTTTTACTGACAAAGATTTAAACACTTTATGCTCTTGATCTGAAAGAAACAGGAAGAGCTCTTCTTTTATGAAATACTAAAAAAAAAAATGATGGTTCCTTCCTATTGCATCATATCACATTAGAGTTAAAGACAAAAGGGTTAAAGACAAAATTCTCGTAAAATGTCTCAGCATGGTCGTGCGGTTTGCGTGCTTGACTGTCGTTCGGATTTATCGACGGTTGAGGGTTCAAACCCTGCCCGCTCCCATCCCCTGTCGTCCTGCAGGAGGTTTGGACTAGGAAGTAAACTATCTTCAACTCTGAAGGAACATCCGAAACATGTAAAAAAAACAACATATCAATCAATTTGAAACCTCCTGCTAGTGTGCTGAGACAGATTAAGGCCCACAAAATATCTGCAAAAAGACATAGAGGACAAGTAAAGATTTGTATAATCTATTATTATAATAGCATTACACACCAGCTATGCCCATTGATTTGTTTCATTCCCAGACTTGGACCGAAACCAACACCCATTATTTGCATGTCCAATAAAATGGCTATTTAATGATCCAACAATTTTTTTTTTAGCCTGTTAATTGTAGAATCTGTTTTGTTGAATTGGAACGGCCCCTTTTCTTTGATCAAAATAATGTATCAATCGTGTTAATATAGCGAAGCACGGCACGGGTATTAGAATGCGAATCATAAAAAGTCTACCAAAGTATCAAGAAGCTAAATTTGATTATGTTATATTTGTATTTATTAGGGTGCTAGGCCAATGAGCACCAGCCACCCAGGACATAAAAATTTTGCCTCCGAAATCTCTTGATTTCGATTCCGCACAGAACTTACGGTCGTTTTGACCATCCCATGTGCCATGAACGGCAGAGGCCCTTTTAATACGAGATCGCTATGTAGCGAATATAAACCTCGATTTATTGTAACTCGTTGATGGTTTCTAAAAAGAGCATGTTTTCCATAAAAATTTAAATATTTATACTGTGATCAAATTGTATGTTATCAATATTATGATATGGAATAGTTCTTTAAAACGTAGGAATATTTACGCAGAATGACTTTATAATAATTGATACATTCTACGATTGATAAAGTTTCCAGATATTCATAATTATATCTCCTTCAAAAAAAGTAACAATAACGATTTTGATTGTTATGCCCCCTTTTTAAATATCGAATGATCGCTTCTGTTATCTCCCTTCTATATAATCATATTGGATTTAGTACCTTAAGTTTCTTGATTACAGAGTTTTGACCTGTATCTTGTTTATTGTATACACATATTTTTATACGGTCCTTCTAGTTCTAGCTGTAATCTTTTCAACTTTTTTATTATTCCTTGGTCTTTTCCAAGTCATTGTAAATTTCAATTGGCACAGGTGCTATAATTGTAGCATGTGCTGATATAATGATATCTTATACAAAATAATAAGAATAAAATGATTTTTTTTTTATTACAGGCAATAGGCAGAGAAGAAATTTTTAAGAAAAAATTTCAAGGCATTTTTTCAGATCAGAAAATATGTAAGGACTGTCCTCACAGGCAAGTGACTGCATTTAAAAAATTATTTTAGAGAAATATTTTAAAATTTGTATTATTTTATTTAATATAACTTAATAAATATTTGTGTTAACCTTCAGTGATTAAGAAAATGTTTCTAACAAATGAGTTGCAAATATTTATGAATGTTTGACTATAGCTATCAGCATGTTGTTGTTGGTCTCCTTTGTCATGGAACACCAATGTTTTGTCTCATAGAAATGAGATCAAATCTTGGGCATTTGCTATAATTGGAATGATGTCCCCCATACAGCAGTTCCCCCCTTTCCACACCACAGCTGTGTTCAAAGATACATCTTGGAATCAGCTACATGGAAGGCTTTGCCAGGATGTAGCACTGTAAGCTGCTAGTTATCTCAAGGTCACCAGCTCCTGCTTTTTCCCTAGGGTTGACTCCCAAAACCTTTCCCATGTTTGGGTATAAGGCAGCAAAGGTTTGGAAGCTAAGGCTAATGAGTCCCTCCTGCCTGAAGATTACTGGTTTAGGGGCCATTTGCTCAATTTTCCCCTTTCTTCTGTCAGTAATAACAGTTCTGCTGAGCTGAATATGAAAAAACATTTATCTCTAAATAATGCTTTTTTTTTTAACATCTTTTTTTAAATATATATATTTAATCATTAATAAATGTAATGCTGGTATTTAGGTATGAGAGAGAGGAGGCTTTCATTGCTCTCAATCTGACAGTCAAGAATGCCACACTCCAAGATTCACTGGACCAATTTGTCAAAGAAGAACTTCTGGAAGGAGTCAATGCTTACTTCTGTGAGAAATGTGGGGAAAAGGTTGGAAGTTATTTTCTTTGTTTCTTTGCACATCTAGTGTCAAGTATTAATATCTTAGTATAAAATGCAGCTTTCAAACAAATCTTTATTATATCTCATTTACTTGAAAAACATTGCATTAGGGGGAATCAAATATTACTTTTAAATCTCGTGTACAAAAAATAATAAAATTTTCATAATGAATGAAGAATTCCTGTTTTCATTTTTATGCATCTGTAATAATGACAGAACTATTGAATATGGCTAACATTGTTTAGCTTTAAATTTAGCAGAATTTATAGGCTGAAAAAGTAAAAGAATAAGAAATTTTATGTTA
This sequence comes from Biomphalaria glabrata, assembly GCF_947242115.1. Taxonomy (NCBI): domain Eukaryota; kingdom Metazoa; phylum Mollusca; class Gastropoda; family Planorbidae; genus Biomphalaria; species Biomphalaria glabrata. The sequence goes on along the minus strand of NC_074715.1, from coordinate 45,023,537 downwards.
GAGATAAACATCAATACTTACTCTGGTTGATTTACAAATTCTAGTCTAGACTCCATTTTTTTAAGGTACATACTAGTGTTGTAGTTGTTTTTTACAAAGCTTATATCAACTGTGTCTGTCTGTCTGGTAAAAAGTTTGTCCATGTTATTTCTCACCCAATCTTGGATCAAGCTGAAATTTTGCACAATTATTTCCTATATCTGACAATACAAGAATCAATAGAAAGAAATTAATCAATTAACTATTGATAATAATTTTTTTTGTTTGGTATCTCAAACAAGGGAAAGAAATTGTACTAGACTGAAGTGGTGGTGTAAGCTGAATTAGTCCCTTTTATAGTTTGTTGCAATGAATTGAAACAAACAACATATATTTATACAATCTTCTCTAGTCTTAAATACCTCACTAGCAGAGTGGTTAGAACTTCAGCTCAAGGAGCCATGAGTTTGAATTCAGGTTGTTCCTTATTTTTTTATTTTTTTTTTTTTATTTCTTTATAAATGCTTTAAAAAAACCAGTTACAGTAAAATTCACCCAGATATCCCTTTCTTTCTCCCACCTCCCTACCTGCCATTTCCCAACTGGTCCAGCGTAGTGAGAAAGCTAAAAGCATTATATAGGGCTGAACAAAAACAATTGGTAAAAATATTATTAATCGCTGTTATGACATGATTAGGATTTAGTTTTTACTTAGTGACAAGTGACATGACAGATAGTTAAAAAACAAGAACTCTCTAGGCGATGCTTTAGAATCAAGACGTTTTCTTATTTACAGTAAGAATAAGAAGAATTATATAGACAGCTAGTAATAGAGGACATCTGACGGTTCCCATATTAAGTATTAAAAGTGTTTGTTGTTTCAATACCAGCGTGGACTCTATGTGTCAACTGTTGGCCTTTTGTCTGTGTTATCTGTTCCAGTATTGAGTTCAGTGTTACCTCCAGTTGGACTTAGTTACATTTTCAAGTACTAGACACCGCGGAAGAGCTTAACATCGCACAGATTTATTGTTGTTGGTCTTGATCTATTAAAAATTTAATTACAAGACTGATCCAAACTAATTGATACAATTACACTTTGTATAAGCTTTGCTTTTTTAAAAATATTTTTTTATATTTTGTTGTTTTTTTTTGTTTTTTTTTTTAGAGAAATGCTATCAAACGAATGTGTATTAAGATGCTGCCACCATTACTTTGCATTCAGTTAAAGAGATTTGGTTATGATTGGGAGGCCAACAGGGCTTTAAAGTTTGATGATTATTTCAAAGTAAGTGAACATTTACCCTATCTGACCATAGTCCCTAAATGTAACTGTACTTAACTGTACCTAAGTTCCTAAGGGATATGTTCCTTTCATTATTATCAATCTTAATTCTAGATCTAATCAAGTTCAATTTTTTGATGACAGGACATCTTAACCTTATCAATGGAGCACTATCATTCTCTAAAAAGAAACTTGACACATATATATATAACTTGATTAAACTATAACTTACTTACAAAAGTATTACTTTGTAGATCATCTAATAAACTCACAGAAAATAGACTATCTACCATAGGAATAGACTTTCCTTCTAGACAAGTCTCAACTAACTCAAACTATAGTCTCCTGTTACCAACTATCTCTCTCTAGTACACTAGCCCTGTCAGAGTTCAGTACACAACTTCCTAAAAATTCAAACATCTTATCCACCCTTACATGTACTCATGTTGACCTGTTGACCACAATCTCACTATCTCATGCAAGTCATGGTAGAGTGAAAGTATAAATTTAGTCCTACCATTACAATAACAAACACAGTTTGTAACAGAGACCATTCTCAGGACTTATAAATTGGAAAAAGAAATGACTTCATTAATTATAAAGTCTTTTATTATCTAAGTATAGTAAAGGATTTATTCTTATATGACATAACATACAAAAAATGAATGTATTTCACAGTTCCCATGGAGACTAGACATGGAACCTTATACTGTTGAAGGAATGGCTCGAAGGGAAGGTCAACAGATGGACAGAAGTAGCACGTCAGACAACCAGTCTTCCAGTAGCAGCAACGATGGGGATGGAGGCAACTCTGATTCTCTGAATGGTGAAATAGAGGCTGGGATAGAAGCTGCTTCAATTAATTCTGAGCCGAGTCCTATTCAATATGATTTGGTGGGCATTGTCGTACACAGCGGTCAGGCCAATGCTGGACATTACTATTCATTTATTAGGGATCGTAGGTAGGTTCTATTTTATGCTAGAAACTTTAAGAAATACTTTGTTATTGATAACCATATTTCAAAATAAATTTTTCTGAATCCAATATAAAAATCTATAAGCAGTCTTCAGCTTTTTTCCAGCTGTCTCTAAGGATGGCATTATTCTATTTCATAATTTTTGTTTCCTTGTGTTAGGGTTGGAAAATTGTACTTTAAATCGATAGTTATTTTTTGTTTTAGTGATTTGTTTTCATCTTCTTGCTTCCACAATGCTCTTTTCTTTTTTAGTTTGAGAGACAGTTGATTTTAATCCTGGAATAGGAAAAAAAATGTATAATTGTCTAACATGCTCTGTCATCATACTTTGTTAGTGTCCAACTTACTCTACTGCAGTGTCTACTTCACACTCTACCATATAAAACTATGATTATCTGACCACATAGTTATGATATAATAGAAGACTTTTTTTGTTCAGGGTATAAAACTGGACTAATTTATCCAATCTTAATTTCTTATATAATGTGTTGTGGCTGAGTTGTAAAGTGCTTGGCTTCTGAACCGAAGGGTCCCATGTTCTAATTCTAGAGAAGACAAGGATTTTTAATTTCGGGATCCTTAGGGTGCCTCTAAGTACACCCAGCTCTCTAATGGATACCTGATGTTTGGGGAAAAGATAAGGCGGTAGGTCATTATGCTGGCCACATGACGCCCTCATTACCTGTGGACCACAGAAACAGAGGACCTATGGATTGTAAGTTCTAAAAGGGGAACTTCTTTTTTGTTCATTTCTGATGCACTTATACAAAATGTGATTTACTTTTACTGTTAAAAAAAAAGAAATATGTTTTATGTCCATGTTACAGAGGCACTGTAATCACCAATCCAAACAAAGGGAAGTGGTTTAAGTTCAATGATACTGTGGTGGAAGAGTTTGACATGAATGATGTGACGGTGGAGCAGGAATGTTTTGGTGGAACATATAAAGCTAAAGTGTATGATTCTTGTAAGTTAATCCAGACATTTACATCTCCCTGAATTTATTCTATTTGGCTTAGTCTGCCCTTCCCTTCAGTGGCGTACATTAATTTTGTAGCTTCAAGTTTAACTACATTTATTTTTCTTTTGGCCATTGATTCTAAAGAAAATTGGAATGAAAAATACCTGTGTATGATTAACTATCAAGATTTACATTTGAAAAATACATTTGTATAATTTCTATATGTTACGTTCCTTTCTAAGATGAGACTCTTTGAACAGTACATTAACACTAAAACAACAACGTCATCGTTTATAACGCATTTAATGTCCATGAACACTAGAACACTCTTTCGTTTCTATCTCTCCATTTTGGTCCTCTTCGCCTTTCAACATGCATTCGCACCGTTTCACATTTACACTAAGATGCGCACGTAACACTATATATTCTTAATAGCTAATTTATTCTACATTTTGAATCATTTGGTTTCCAGAATTCTTATTTAATTACCTGATTTTTCTAGCTATTTCTAGCCATGATGACAAAATTTGATTCAACTACAAAGTTTATTTCTTTTTTTTTTTTTGTTACATTTGAGTTTCAAAGCTGTGAGATGTAAAGCTTTCTCTTCTTATTCTCTTGAATCTAATAGACTTGAGATTGTGACATTCTTATACTTTATGTGATTATAAAAAGGACTTCTTTTATTCAACGTATCCTGTCAGCCAACACATATCCAGAGGAAAGGTTGCGCTACTGGAATGGTTATCTTCTTTTCTATGAGAAGCTCGATGACATGAGGTCACCAGTCACAGCTAAACGCAGCAAGATTATTTCTCGGAGGGTTTTACCAGAAGGAGGGTAAGAAAATAGTGGATGAATGTTTCCCATAAAAATATAAGTTTTGACAAAATATAAGTTAACTAAATGTAAAATAAAACAACAACAAAAGTCAGTTACTAATTACCTTTACAGCTGTACCTGGCAAAAGAAAATACTCATAATTACGTATGATGGCCTTATTCTTGACGTAAATACGTTGTTTACAATCATGAGTATCTTCTTGAATTCCATTTGCAATAATTAACTTTTTTGAGACTATTGATGCATACACGTAATGTCAACGTCTCATTGTTTTAAAAAATAAGTTATTTATACACACTATGAGACTTTACGCATACATGCATACATTACGTGACATAATCTCTGATGCTTGGTCATGTTATGACTTTCTTTTTACATGCACATATTGTAATGGAAAACTTTATGAAGTTTATTTCTATCATTTTCATACTTGACATTTCTTTTATTAATTTTTAGGGTAGCTAAACTCTCACATGAATTAGGCCTTTGGAAAATCTTGATGCTATTAATTTCATTGTAACATCACATCCTAGCTTTAAAGCTATTTAAAAATGTTTAAAAGGAAATTTAAACTAAATATTTTAAAACATCATGTAGAAAGCACTATTTTAATTTGTAAATATTATTATTATTATTAATATATTTCTGGGTTTTCATTTGTTCAAAGAAAACGTAGCAGTGACAGTCTCATGGAACTGACAGAATTGGTTCATAAAGGGGAAAGAAAAGGAATATTCCTCGACCGCATGCCTGCAGGCATTCAACAGATGATCCATGCTGAGAACATTACTTTTGTCAAGAATAGGGACATTTACAACCCAGAGTATTTCACATTTATCAAACAACTAGTTTCTATAGTCCTGAAAAGTAGAGTAAGTCACTGGTATTTTGTAGTCAAATGTACTAATAAATCTTCAGGAACATATTTGTTTGTCTTCTTGGATTAAGAATTGAGCAGAAGATTAGTTTGTTTCATTAGATCTGTATGACTGTGTGAGTGAATAGCATCTGATCATTAGAAACACAATAACCTTGTAATGTACCCATCATGCCTTCAATGGTTTTAGCAAATAATTTCATTCACTTTTATGTATACAAATGTTTAGGATACATAAGAGTAGGAAGAGATCTTTTTTCAATCAGATATAATTTTCTAGTTGGAACTCTTGCTGTTTGCCATACAGTGATTGTAAGGGATATTATAACAATGCTCAATTCTCATCAGAAAACATTTCTCTGCCAAGTCAAACTAATTCCTATAATCCCAGAACATTATATTATTTATGTTTTTTCTGAAAATACCCTGAAATATAAGTGACATTTTTGGGGAAAAAAAAAATTCATTTGAGGAGTTGGTCTCTTAATGGCTTATTCATGTGTTGTAAGGATGTTGACATTTTTTAATTGTGCTTGTAAGTCAACTGTTTGGATTTTCTCAGATAATGAGAGCCATAAGAATTGATAAACATGAAACATTTAGATTTTTAATTTTTGTTATAAAAGTTTTAATAATATGTGTACAGTTTTAGTCAAATATCAAGATTTGTTTAAATGAATATAATGGTTTTATTTATTGCTAGAGCCAGACTGTTAAAGTTGCTTTTAAAAGAATTGTGTGCAATGTTATCTCCTTAAAGATTTTATAGACATAACAGTTTCATCACAATACCTAGCATTACTTTCTCAATGTCATGACTTAGTGAGTTTGGTTCTTGTCACCTTTTTATAACCTGAAATACTTTGTGGGACGTTAAGCTTAGCTCTTTTCTATGTTTACAGCCTACCCAGTGCCAGACCAAAGAAGATGACTCTGACTACAGTGTGAAATGCATTGAGTGTATGCAACTAAGTATTAGGTTTTTAGTCAATACTTATCTACGTACACGGTTAAAAACACAGTAAGTGATTACAATGTTTTTATAGAAACAACTCTGCTAACTTGTATAGCTTTAAGTGGTTATAATATTTGTCTTTTTAACAACTTTGCTAATCTGTATATTAGTTATACAATTATTGAATTATTGTTTAGATAGTTTCAGTTTGAAATTTTAAAACTTACTTTTATTTTTGTTTAGATCAGAGTTAGATGAGTGGGTTGTACTGCTAGAAAATCTCATGCACTCCTGTAAAGAAGCTTGTTTGTGGTTCATTGATTATTTAGCAAGCCTTGAAGGCTGTGAGATAATAAAGTAAGTTTGATATCCAATTCTACAACATAATGATTTAGAGATTTTAGCTTTGAATCAGTTTATAATAAGGGCTTATCAAATTTTAAATATTATTTCTAAGATATTTGTTTTCATTTTGAGTCACACACAAAAAAAGGCATTTTTTTAAATGTTCAAATGAATTGAGTGAAAATGAAAATTCTAAGTGTTTTTAAATGTCACATGATCAAGTAATTCTCTTGTCAAATGAAATAGTCTCTGTCCCTCTTTCAGACTATTTATAAACTTGAACAAATAACTCTGTAGGTCATTGTTATTGTCTCTCTTTCAGATCATTTGTATACTTGAAAAATGAATTCTTGAGATCAGTGTAATTGTCTGTGGATCTCTTAAAAGGCATTGATATATTTGTATATAATATACATGAATTGTTCTCTTTTAAACCATTTACTTACTTGAAGAAATAATTCTCTTGATCAATCAATCAATGTAATTGTTCTCTTTCAGACCATTTATTTTAGAATCTACCAGTAAAGAAGTGCGTGTCATGTTTGGAAAATTGTTAGAAAGAACGTTTGCTAGTTTTTATTATCATGGTGGTGTGCCTGTAAGTAAATATTTACTTATTAAAAAAAAACATGCATAAAAAAATTATAATTACAAATTATGAGTATGAAATGAAAACTGACTATTTAATAAAAAAGTGTCAGCTGTAAAATATTAGAAACTGTAATGAACTAGGTATGCTAGTGTAGTTATGTTACAGTCATTACTTGCAAGGTAAGATGATAATCATATTTAAATAGCTTAAAAAATGTATAATCTTGTCTGTTTTAGTATATTTGTGTGACATGTAGATGCACTCATCTTTAAACTTCAGAATCGAAGACTTACCATTTATTTATTAGATGCTTATATATATATTTTTTTTTAAAGTTTCTTAATGCTTAAATGTATTTGTGATGTTATAGTCAAAAAGTTTGTACACTTTAAATGTGAACAACGGTTCAATATTTCAGACTCATCCTAATTTGAATACATTGCTGGAGACTTTGTTGTCACTGTTAGATAAAGATGCAGTTGATTTGGTTAGAAATAGTACACAGTATTTCCTAGTGCTCAGGTCCTACATACAGCTGGTAAGTCTTGTGCTTTAAGTCTGAGAACATCGTTTTATGACATTTTCTGTGACACACTTTTAAGTATGTTAGAGCATTGATCTCATGAACATCCTTACACTCTATGGACAATGCTTTTTTTTTTTTAATGCATTTTTGTTTATTTTTAACATAAACTTGACAGTATTTTAAGACTGTTAATCCTCTTTAGGTCTGGTTTGTTTTCAAAGTGCCTGTAACCCATAGTTTGTGTATTTGCAGCACTACTTATAGTCAATAATGGTTCTCTTATTTTAAGTTGCACATGAAGCAAACAAAGCAAAAAGTATCTGTAACAAATTAATAAAATATCACGCTTATACTCACATTAATTACATTAACCCCTTAAAATAACAGTTACTGTTTTTAGTGTTTATAAAAAAAAAATCTTGTTCTTGCCACTTTTAGAAAAGACTGTAAGACCTACTGGGTATATATTTGTGAAGGTCTTGACAAAATTATAATTATTTATTGATCTGGCTTTGTTCAAGCAAATATCATTCCTTGTTTTTAAAACCTGATAGAGAGAGAAGGGAATTTGTGTGGACTTGTAAGACTTTTAAGTGTTTCACTTTGTCATAATATTCTCACGCTTTGATTCAGAAAATATCTTGTTCTCTGCAGGGGACCAAGGCATGTGCTCACATGTTTGGAAGAAATGGCTTTCAACGTCTTGTCAATTTTCTTCTTGGAAATGGAAATGGGGTATGTGTATTTAGAAAAAAAAACATTATTTTCATTTTAATAATTAAAGCCATAAATAAATAATTTTAATCCATAATTGTTAAGTATTTTTGTTGTTACATATAATGATCCGAGTAGGATCATACTCACCTATTCCTGTGAACCCTAGGGGAGCATAGGGCCACAAACACACCTCTCCACAACACTCAGTTCTGAGCAGCTTTCTTCATCTGCTCCCATGTCATTCCAGTATCCTCAGCTTCACTGATGACAGACCTCTTCCAGGTTTGCATGGGTCTGCCCACTTACCTCTTTCCTTGTGGATTCCCAATCAAGCGCCTGCTTGCAATGTTGGTACATACATTATTTTGTGAACTAACAAAATATTTTTTGCCACTGTGTTTGCTAAAAGCTTGGATACAATGCGTTAATTTAGTTTACAACTTCATTATTTCAACCAGATTTTCTTTTTAGTTTGATTGTAACTTGTTATTGTAGCTTAAGGAAAATTTTGTATCATTAAATTGTTTCTTAACAATTAATTTCATTATATTGTATCTTAGAAATTTGTATTGTTAAATTGTATCTTGGAAGAGAAATTTGTTTCATTATATTCTGTCTCTGAAATATTCTCCCAGGAATCAGGGAGAAGGTGGAGTTCAATCCAAGCTCGTGAATTCACTCACCTCCACACAGCCCTGGCTCTGCTTATACTCAACTGTGATGTGAAAGCTTACCAAACAGATGGTCAGTTAACTGGCATGATCAGACTCTTACAGTAAAACTTTGATTTGTTTAAGTTAGGCAGAATTAAGAAAAGTAGACTTCAACCATTCCCCTTCCATCCATAGTCTCAATTGGGTTGAATGAAAAATAATAATTTATGTTGTTGTGTTTACAGAACCTGGCAGCTTTGGAGACAGAAAACCTTCCACAGTACAACCACATATATTTCTAAAAATGTCTGCAGAGATGAGCTCCTATGTTTTTGGGGAAGAGTCACATAGATACATTAAAGAGGTCAGTTTATCAACACTAAAACATACATTAAGAGGTCAGTTGATTAACACTAAAACATACATTAAGAGGTCAGTTGATCAACACTAAAACATATGTTAAGAAGTTAGTTGTTGTTAATGGCTGGTGTTACGGCATATTCACTACAATGGTCACAGGTAACATACCTCGCCACAATGTAAAAGTATTATGTCTGGCCCATCTTTCCTCATTAGATTAGGCCATCTTTGCTTGATAATACGTCATCTCTCTATTCAGAGACAAGTCAGTAAGACAAGACTTTCAAAACTTAACATTAGGACATCCTTTTGAAAATCTATTTATTCTATTAATGTTTAAATTTTGTTATTCTTTTCTTGATTTAAATGTGACATGTTTAAACTTCTGAAAATAGCACAGACCTTTCAGGCTAAAAGTAAGGTATCTGTAAAATAAAATAAATAAAAGAACAGCAGACTTGTACATCTGCCACAGATATTTAAATTTGGTCTACATTACTGCCTTTTTTTTTATTCTCTGAGCCAGAAAATAAAGTCTTATTAGTAATTAATATTTTTATTTCTAGTGGACTTTGATTGACTCAAGCTTATTAAAATTCATTAGCATGTGTACTATTGAAACTTAGCTCCTTGGAATGTCCTGCTGATCTAGTGCTCTATTCTATAGACATAATCCTAACCAATAATCATTTTGTTGAACTTGTAATTATCCCAATTGTGAATTGGACATTTGATATTTACAGGTGGTAACAGCAGTGAGAGAATTGTCTGGTGGAACTCTACAGTCACTGTATGATATGCTGCTGTATTGTTGCTATTGTAACTTTCCCTTCACCAAGACATTACTCAAACAGATCATGGTGAGTTGAACTTTGTTTGTTTTCTAATACACATATAGTCGCCTCAGTCGCCTGACTCCCAATGTTTTAGTATATGTTGGTAAGACTTCAATGTTTGGTGACCAGTCATTTCATCCCCAATTAAATATTTTTTCTTATTCATTGTTTTAATTGTGCTATTAAGGCTTTGATTTTGAGCCCTTATTTCATCTAATATATAAATATGATTATGTAGAATGCTTTTTGATATTTTTGACATGTTATTAATGTGTTTACATTTTTGATGAGAAATCTTATAATATATTGTAAATTTGGGTGTGTACTTAGCTATAGCACTTCTATTGGATGTGGGGGATATTATAATATTACCCTGCGCATGATGTATTGATCAAAAGCCAAGGTGTGCTGGAAGTATTGGAAATCTTTTGAAAGATGAGAACGATTAGAATACCTATTACCATTGCCGCTGATAACTTATCATCAAAGGCCAAGGTGTGGTGGAAGTAGTGGAAATCATTTAAGCGATGAGAACGATTAGAAATATTAGAATGCTTATGATCATGCCGCTGATAATTCCTGACGACCATCTTTCACTTTATTTTATTTTTAAATGGCTCTTTCTTGAAAATGGGAGCATCATTTAAGCCTTGAAATATGGTTTTATTTTTTCTAATAAAGTCTGACTTCACCCATCCTCAGGATATCATGTTGGCTTTATAAGTTTAGCTTTATTTCTCTTTTAAACATTAATGTTGTAAATTGTGTTATAGGACTATATCTGTATTTATTTCATATTTCTATCGATATTTCATTTCTACATGTATATGTAAATTTATTGATATTCACTTTAGATATCAAAACTGGTATATTTATGTGGGCATAAATACCTGTTTATATTATATTTCCATCATGATTAGATCTCTATAGCCTTTAAAATTGATTTAGTGCTTATTGGAAATAAACTTGCATGTAGGGTGTGACTTTCTCTCTCTCTCTCTCTCTGCCATTAGGTGTTGATCTGATCTAAATTTTCCACCCTACTCTGATTGTGGTAGATAAACACAAAAACACTTTTTTTTTTACATGACCTCTATATTTATGCATGTTACATTTTTATAGTTTTTAATGGCATTTAATTTTATTGTTATTATTAGACTTTTTGTCATGTAAATAAAAATTAATATAATAAATATTGCTTATTTCACGATTTTTACAATTACTATTTGTTAGATAAAATGATCAGATAATGATATGACTGGGGATGAAATGACCAGGGGATGAAGTGACCAGTGATGAAGTGACCGTGAACCCAATGTTTAAATAATGATAAATTGGTTCTTTGGTTTGAAACCTTAATCACAGCATTTCTCCCAAGATCCCGATGCTTTAAGAACCCATCTATTTGAATGGTCTCCCATTTTTCTTTGAAACCTTGTGGTTTTAGAGCTTGAGAACTGAAAGTCCCACTGGCACTAGGACATGCTACATGGTTCCAGTCAACAAACTCAACATGCTCATACCTTGATCAGTGAACATTGTTTTTCCCACTATCTTTATGAATTTTGGTTTAGTCAGAAATTTTGTAGCTGTAGTTAACAGGATCATGGTAGTGCTCTTTTTATATCTGTTGATTTTTCAGAAATGCTTTCAGCTTGCAGATCTATAATGTTTTTAAAATTGCTATGAAAGTTCCATTATTATTGATATTTTATGATGAAGTATTTTAAATAAATGTTCTTGAGGTTAGTCCTCTCTTCTTTCGGTGGAAATCCTCTTGTTAAGAACTCATACACTGTAGTATAATGGTACTTGATGTATATTTAATATGTACCCATGTCTTTCAGTGTCAATATTCTAACATAGCATCTAATGAACTGAAGCCAATCTTTATGCTACTGACAGAGATTTTGGTAAGAATTAGTGCTTTTACTATGTAATGTATTTCAATACTTTCTAACTATAGACACTTTAGAGATATTGATATTCATTCAAAGATATCAACAGTTTGAAATTGTCAAAATGAAGCATGTAAGGGGCTTGTATATTTGACACTAAAACACAAACCAGTAAATAACAATGTTAAATGGTCTCTCAACAGTCTCTAGAGGATCCACTTCAGACAATCCGACTTCAGTATGTCATTGATGGTTTTCTGGATGAAAAAGAGAAAAAATTTGAAGGCTTGACAAGTAATTTGATTTTATGAAGACTTGTAATGTAATGAGATGTTTACATTGTCAGTTACACAGTTTCTTTATTTTTAATAGTACAATATTTATTTTATTTTGTAAAAAAAACAAAAAAAAACTAAAAAACTATATTTTTACAAAATACATTACTTTGTCATTAATAGTTTTTGTAGACTTAACATACAATATACAATTTAAAAAATTTATATCTTTACTGCATCATTTATTTTATTCATTATTTTAACATAATAAATCATCTACAAGACTAATCATTATCAACTCTATTAATCATTATTAACATTTAGTTAAATCTTTATCTTTCAAATCTTTGACTTTAAAGTAAGGTTTAGCTTAAAAATCAAATAATGTGGCACTAATTGTGAATGTTAAATAAGTCTTTTGATATATGTGTCTTGAGAATCTGTTTGAACAAATAATATTTAGCCACAGTTGATCAATAATCTCTTATATTTGATTACCATTCTTTCTTTGCGACAGATGTGATAAGACTTAACCATGTCTCCGATAGCAGAAGGTCATACCAGTGTATTAAGTTTTTAGTCTCACTCATGAATCAGTCTGCAGTGGCCAAAGAGTTCTTGGTCAAAACGCCAATGAAATGGCAATGGGCGGTTAACTGGCTCAAAAAGAAGGTATTGTAATCCTTAGAGTAGATTGCTGTGTTGAGCCTAGTTACACTTGACATAAATCAAGTAAAGCTGTTGGGTTTTTGTTGGGTTTAAATGTTTAGTATCCATTTATGTGATGAGACAAACTGCAAGTTGTTTTGGTTGTGTTAAGCCTTTAGCCTACTTACTCTGGAAATCAATGAACTATGACAATTCAAATTGTATTATTTTTTTTCTAGATGAGTGATCACTACTGGAGCACAACTTCCTCACCCAACTTGTCCAATGAAGACTCCAACAGAAAATCTTTCCAGAGGACTTACAGTGCACAGGTTGGTTCATCTGATGTGTTGTCTTAACATTTTATCTGACCTTCAGTTTAGGCTAATTAAGTAGAAAATCATGCCAGAATTTAAACTGCAACTTCTCCTTCAATGCAAATGTCAGAAACTAAAGCATTTAGCTCCAATTGAAGTTCAGATTGAATAAGAAATTGTGTTACATTTGATCTCACCTTCAGTTCTGGTTAATTAAGTAGTAAAGACAACACCCCCCCCCCCTTCTCCAATACAAAGAATGTGTGTTACCAAGACATTGTATTAGATTAGTTAACTACTTGGCTATTCTACTGAGTTTTATTTTCAAAATTAATGACATTCATAGATGCATTGACTCTTGTGAAATTATAAGGCACATGCCCAGCTCTAAATGTATTGGCTCCTTGACTTCTGTTTGGTTGAGCTTAGTCATTTAGTTGGTCCCCATTGAAAGTCACAGGGGACAGTAAATAATGACTTCTGTTCTACAGACCTGTAGCTTTTTATTCGTCAGTTTATTTGTAATTAATTAGATTCAAATAGCAACCCATTTCCTATCTGACCAAACAATCTTCTTATATGTTTTGCTATTCAACATTTTTTTTTTCCACTTTGGTCACTTCCTTAGATAAAAAGTTCATTAACTTTTACTGAATTATGGTATGTCTTCCTCTGACAGCATACATTGCAAGAAGCCACAGCTTTGTTGACTGAGATGGAGACGCAAGAATTTAACAACAACAACAACGTCACTGTCACAGCCACGAGCAGTGGAGAATTTGATGTTGATGTCAACTTGACAATGTTTTCTAGCAGTGAGGCCAGCACCAACTCTGGCACCAGTAGCAGCATTGCCGACAAAGTAGTTCTGAAGCAGAATCCTTCGCTGACCACAAACTCATCTTCCAGGTCATCACCAGGTCGATCAGATGACCCAAGTTTGGACATTGACTAATTTTTTACTCACAAATTTCTTCTTTATTTTGTTCTCTCTCTGCTAACCAGGTTTCCATAAGTTTCAGAGCCACATGAAATTTGTTAAGCTTCTTTGGAAGTCAAAAGTGAAACAGTCACAATGTAAAATCTTCATTAGTACCTGTACCACATGCAAGGGGAAGATTTATACATGACCAACCTTTTTGGTTTTCATGTGTTTTCTTTTATTCACTTTTGTGAACTTTCAGTTTACCATTGCAACATTCCCTTTTGTTTTTGAAAAGGGAGACAATGATGCTAAACTATATTATTCAGACAGAATTTTTATTTATGTATTTTTTCTATGATTTATGATTGTATCTTAACACCACAAGAAAGATTTATGATTGTGCTGTGAACTTTGTGCTCATAAAAGTTCACTTTCACTGCTGACAAAGATCATTGAACTTTGTCTTCTGAGATAGTTGCTACAATAACAGTTACTCTCAGGGTGGAGTAAAAGCATCAGGTGTCATTACTAGGTGTCATTACTGCTAATTAGACAAACTACATGTGGTCTCATCACTCTCTGTCCTCTCTACATAAATTTATTGTGTATGTACAGTTTTACATTTTGTATGCAATTATAAAATTTTTATTGTTAGTTTATGATCCGGTGGGTGTAGATACATTGAAATCATGAATGAACTGCATCCAACGCTTATAAAAACTTTTAATTTCCATGATTTGCCCAATGTCTTACTGATTATTTTTTGTTTACTTGCTTTCTTTTGTTAACTAAGCTTCCTTTGTACTGTCCCAGTCCTTTGTTGTCTCCTCAAGTTTCAAAACTACAGATGGAAGGGAAAAATGAAATGAGCTGTATGGGTATTGTTATGAATGACATGCATCATATAATAGCAGCACAAGTTGTTGTAGCAATAGTGTTAATTACAGTATTGTCAGGAAATGTTTGGATGAAATATTCTTTGTTTTTAATTGAGATAATGATGACAATTGGATGGTCATGTGGTATGTGATTGCTGTCCTGAACCTTGTCTGTTGCCTCCCCTGATGTCGGGAGGTTTGAGCTAGGATGTAATAATGTTTCAATCTGAACATCCAAAACATTTAAAACAAACAAAAAACTAGTCTGTATACAGTAGTCATTTGCTAATTAGTTTTTATGCATTACTCAAGTTTTGTATAGAATTACATTACAAAAAGCCAATGCAAAATCATTGAGATATCAGAGACTTTCTAGAAAACTAAAGCCTTCATTGTAAAAATGTTTAAATATTATTCTTATTTTAAAAAATTCATTGTTCAAAAATTCTTGAAATAATTGAGCCTTTATTTTTAAAAAAGTATTTTTTTTAAATATTTTTTTAAAATATTATCCTTTTTTATTTGGAAAATGAAGGACCATTTGTGCTGCTTACTAAATAAACTTTGTTTCAAAATAGTCACTCAGTAGGAAGTTGTTGTGTTGGACAAGCTTTTTTTTTTTTCATTTTATTATAAATCTATATTTTCAGTAGCATTGACCCTATATTTTATTTTTTACAAACCATTTGCTTACATTATTTTCTGTTGAAAGAACAAACAAAAGTAGCTATTACATCTTAGAAAGATTTGTTTCAGATAAAACTCTGTGTGTGTATATGGGTAACCTATAGTTGTGTATGTTTGTGAGGAGTAAGTAAATATATATATAAAAGTATGACTCGTGTCATTTGAGAAACATATATATATATATGTCACACATCCTAGCCAACAGACTCAAATTCAGTTACATATCCTAGACTTCTAGGTGTTTTTGTTTTTGCTCTGGCTAATTGACCCTCTTCATGACCCTAGGTAACTAACCAAATTCATCCAAATATAAATGTATCATTCTTTGTCTTTTTGATGACCTTCATGTATAGTGACAGCTTGCTGTCTTCTGATAGAAACTTCTGACTGATGGTGATGAAGCGATTTATTTGTTTCTTAGATAAACTGATAGTCCAATACTGAGGCTTAGAATGTTGAGCAATTTTGTTGACACCTTATGCAATTAACAAAATGTGCAGGTTTTTGTTCCCTGAATAGCTTTATGTTTATTTGATATTGACATGTATTAGTTCTGTCTGCTCACTATTTGAATATACATTTCATGCAAGTAGTTTCTTTGAGTTGCCTATTGGTAACTTATTTCCTAATAGAATGTCATGTGTTATACAAACTGGATTGTCATCTCTATGGTCTCGGGTTGAACCCTGTCTGCTTTCATCTTGTGCTGACCTGTGGGAAATTCGTCCCAAGTTGTAATTATCTTCATTTCTAAAAGAATGTTTGAAACATACAGTCAAGTCTACATTTTCTAATTGACAAATAGTTCATTGTCAAAGTATTGAATTTACTAGGTATTGTTTTATTTTTTTACCTTTTCAGTTAGAGTTACTAGATAGTCACTTGGACCTACTACAGTCCTATCATTCTCTGGTTCATGAGTA
This sequence comes from Biomphalaria glabrata, assembly GCF_947242115.1. Taxonomy (NCBI): domain Eukaryota; kingdom Metazoa; phylum Mollusca; class Gastropoda; family Planorbidae; genus Biomphalaria; species Biomphalaria glabrata. The sequence goes on along the minus strand of NC_074715.1, from coordinate 45,007,080 downwards.
ATATCCTTTGACCTTATTCTTCCTTGTGATTCTTTTATTTTTAAAAGTCTTTCAAATTCTTTCTCAATTTTTTTTTTTTTTTTGGCAATTGTTTAATGAATGTTTTCCTTCTTTTGTTGTTACTTATGTATAGTAATGAACTTTTCATTCAATTTTAGGCTGATTTTTAGTGTTAGACTTTTTGTCCTGCTTTTGTTTTATGAACTAGAATACATGGAAGACAAAACAAAATGTTCATCAGTTACATTGTACATAATCTGTGCCACTGTTGTACCCGTTGATTGCATCTATTTAAATAGGATAAAACCAATTTTATGTAGCTTAGAGTGTGAACAAGTAAAGATTATTTGTTATATACCACATAAGCAAACGGAGATTAGCAATGTGTTTTCCAAGACAGTTCATTCATATGTTGTCATGCTTAGACTATGTTATAACTTTCTTATTTGTGTTATCTTATCCTTGTTCTATTTTCGTCCTACCATTGTCTTACCTAGAGAGAGGTATCAAGATGTAAATAAGACTGTATTATAAAACTGTACATGCCAATGATCAAGAATACATTGAAATAAAACAAAGATTGCAAGCTTCTAGTGAAATGTTTTTGTGATTTATGTCCAAGATGTTTGGTCTTCAGCATGATAGTGACTTGACAAATAATAACACTCTACAGACTAGGTCTATGGAATCCAATAGATGCTCTCTATCTAGAAAGTTCCACAATGTTCTAGTTTGAATGGTAATTTACTCATTCCTTCACAAGTTTAAGAAGCCAAAACACTTTCAATGAAAGAAATATTTATTTTAATACATAATTAATATTTTAGTTTTTAAAAACTTTTTTTTTAATAATTCCTTTTCCCACAGAGGCAGGACATTTTGGCTTTTTGTGTTTGGCATCTGACCTTTTGATGCTAAATATAGACATATTTTATAAATTAATTTAATTCAAAAGATTAAAACATGTTTTTGTTTTGTATGTGTATTTCTGTACCAAATATGTACAAAAACAAACCAACACTGTGTCAGTGATTTCCTTTTAAAAAGGAATCCTGGTAAAAGCTCTAGATGACAATCAATATACTGACTTTTAAAAGTTAAAATTGTTTTGTCTCTAATTAACTCTTTCTCTCCAGAATCAGTTTCCATATTTTGATGGAATTCATTTTTTCACTCCTTCTGAGTGCAAAACCATACTTCAGTTAAACTGATATAACTTTTTTGTTTGTTATCAGAAAATATTATATTTGTTATAGAATGAAATGAGATTGCATTGCAAATTTATATAAAACCAACAATTATTTTAATATTGGTTATATGAGACTGTGGACGTGTATATAGGATTTTGATCTGGCCTAGCTCTAAGAAAAATTTTGTGATCGAAATGGTAAAATTAAAAAAAAAATATTTATCCATATTGTCACACAACTTTCTATATTATACTCATATATGACACAATTAAAACATAAAATGGAAATCTTGAGCTTATTATCCATGTCATTACCTTTGGAGAAATAAAAACTGACCCACTGTGGACAAGTCAACAGCTCTAACCACTGATGGATCCAAGTGGAAGTGGGCTAGTTTTAGTAAGGAAATCACACAATTTGTGTACGCATAGTGTACTTATGTTAATAATATATATTAATTATTTATATTTGAATCAAGTGTTTAGATTATATTTCCCTCCTCCCCTCTAGTCTGACATAGATTTGTAGAACTGAAGAAATTCATTTCACTTGTTTGTTTGGAGCTTTCTCAAAAATGTTCTCTGTATTCGTTTCATTGGGAGAGATCTAAGAGTCAAGAGAGAGAGAGAGAGAGAGAGCAAGGAATGGTACTTTGTAGCACTGTCTAAAAACAAACACACAAAACAACTCAATCCTAATAGCATTGAAAATCTAGATTCTAGACCTATTGTCATTTATGTCAAAAGATTACAATTAATAAAACCAAATTGATATTCCTTTTTATTTAGAGAACAAAAGACCAGGAAAGGGGAACGGGAATGTGAAACTTTTTGTTGTTGACAGGAGAGGGGGGGTGGTAAGTAAAAGTACTACTCAAATTAACGGGCCCAAACTATGAGAGCATTATGTCAGGGGCGCATTAGGAAGTGTAAGTGGGAGAAATAACGATGCGCAGGTAAAAAACAAAACAAAATGGGGGTTCCAGAGAGAAAGAAAGAGAGCGGGCCGTGAAATTTCATTGTAACAGATACACTAAATCACGGGCTAAAAATGTATGTTAGGTAAAATGTGGCCCGTTTATTAGAATTGAAAAAAAAAAAGAAAAGAAGGCGGTGTTCCAGTCATATAAAAAAAACCAATATAAAGCCTATCTATAGGAACAGACCCGGCCATAATAAACAATACAAATCATCGGAACAAATCAACGGACGTAGCCGCTGCGTACTGCTAGTCTAGTATGAATCAGATTGGTCAACCACGGTCCAGAAGGCACTCGTGTGGGATGAACCTTGCACTTACGAAAGTTTACGATCCCTCGCCGACAGTCGATTGTTGATACATTGGTACGATAGCTGGGACGCGGAATCGTGCGGAACAGGCCGTCCTAGCCTAGTTCCGAGTCAGTCACTGTCCAATTGGTGCTTACTTTGGACGGTTTCGACAAAACTGCGACACACGGTGACGCCACTGCGTCGAGGACGAAGAAACAGTAGATCACATTCTGTATTAATGTTGCGTTCTGCATGAAGGGCGATCGGGACAAGGATTTGAGAGAGAGAACTGGTCCATGTGCGGAAAAGGGTCTGCCCTTGTACGGGGACAAAGCGACCTTGAAACTCAATGCCCACTTCCTTTCACGCGCTCGAAGGGAGCAATCTCAGCATGTCTCGTTTACTAATGAGGTTTCTGATTTGTTAGGTTTCCTTGATGGCTATTTAAAAGTGATTTTAAAAAAAAGTGTTTTGTCTTGAATTCGAACTTGAGGTTTAAGCCTCCTCAGGCCTAGTCTGCCTCAGTGTTGGCGGATACGTAAATCAGGGCACGTTACTCTGTTTCATAAGAATGCTGCTATTTAAAGATAATACTTTTGGAGTATATTGTCATTCGATATAAATTTCTACCCGATAAACTTTGAATGAGATTTTCTGATAATGTTTTTTAAAACTAGGAGTGGCTATAAGCTAGAATGTAGGCCTACAGATTTCAACAAACGGCATGAATTAAAAGATTTAAAGACACTAAAAAAAAAAAAAAAAAAAGACACGAGCTTAACGTGTTCAAAGTAGAGAAAAATGGCGGGTAGAGGAGGAACCGGAAGTTAAACAATCCTACATTAGGATGTTGTCTTGTTCTAATAACCTTGTAATCCATGCACCAGAAAACACCGAAGTCAGTGATTTTGATTCAAAACTAAATCCAGGTAAACGCACTGGATGACCTTCGATTTATTGACCTTTTGAAGTTGCGTTGTTCATTTTCGTGTCGCTAATTGTGTTTCTAATCTAGATCTAGGTCTACATTCAGTGCTGGTACATCTGTATACATCTGGTTCATCCAGCAAAAATAACGTATTATGTAGGCCAACACTTCCTGTAGAAAACGTTTACAAAGGTCTGCATTGATGTGTATCGAGACTTTTCTGAATTCATTAGTCGATATGTTTGTATAGAAATTCAGTAGCCTACAATAACCAGTTTTACATTTGGTCTAGATTTATATTAAACAAACAACTTAGACATTTAGAACAGTGTTTCCCAAAGTGGGGTACGCGTACCCCCTACGGGAGAGTTTGAAGGGGGTACGCATTAAATATGCTTCTCCTTCTCATTGATGCAAATTAATGTTATTTATAATATAACATTTATTTATAATTTTTAATGAACAATTTTATTTATCGTTGATTTTTCTAGATAGTAATTTAAAAAATTGGGGGGGGGGGGGGGGCGGGAAGAGGTACTCAGAGGTACGAAAATTATTTAAGGGGTACGCATATGTTGAAAGTTTGGAAACCACTGATTTAGAAGTTTCTCCGTGTGACAAGAACACAGCCAATAGACTACTAAATAGTAACACGACATTCAGAAACTATTAGATATTAGGTAAAAAAAGATTATATGGAATCTTTGTATAGAAACACAAACTCAGAATCGGCCCCTGAAGTGGTCCACTCCGGGAGGTAAAAAGGTGGGCCTCAATATTTTCAGCTTGAATATCAGAAGCCATGAACTACAAACCGTCAAGAACCACAACCCTGTCTCCGTCTATTCAAAAAGAACAGACTTGTGCGTGTTGATGATTTTATTGTATTATTGACTAGCAACATGATATACAACAAAATATGAAGATATATTATTGTTGGTATAATTTTTTACACTCTATACTCATATATATATTCAATGAACTAATCGTTATTAGGATATGGTCCAAAGTGAACTGGGCTTACTAGATATAGCCTATGTTATTGAATCATCATCTAATTGACCGTCTTCTAAAGTGCCAATCTCTCATTCAAGGCTGCTTGCTTAATGATTTCAGAAAACAAAACAAAAAAGTAGCCGTTTTACTAGAGATCTACAAGACTCCATCTATGTTATTATGTATACGAGGTTCTCAATAAATTTTATTGTTTTGCTCTCTAAACGGGACGTACAGGAAGACCAACACAAAACTAATAGAAGGCTTCTCCCCTGCTAGAAGGCCTTAACAACTAGACCGTCATCTGGTTCTATTTAAAGGCTTACTAGGGAGACAAAAACTAATCTAAATAATGAAATCTACATCAGCCTAAAATTGACTCTTCATGCAGTACTGTGAGTTACCTTCCCTTGAAAAATTACAGTTGATATACATGTCGATTTTTTTTTCTTTTCCCCCGAAAGCGAGAATCATATGCTCTGTTTGATATTAGGAAGGGAAATAACTTATACATTATTGAGAGATATAGTTTTAAGTGTGGGGTTATTTCCCTTAGCTAAGTGGTTTTTAAAGTATTTATATATTTCTGTGCGTAAATATTTAACCAAACGGTTTTGGTTTTGTCGTCAGTCGACTTAACAATGCAATAGTATAGGCAGCACTTTAGAAACCTAACAACAAACAAACAGACAGACAGAAAACAGAAAAAAAAAATGTATGCATTTTTAACATTTTAATTCAAGTAAACAACATTGGAACGGTAAAACATTATAATCAATCCTGTTCAAAACATAGCGCTGAATATAAGCGACAATATTTGGTACATAGCATCGTACTGGCCGACTAGATACAAGTAAACAGTAAACACACTTTCTACAGCAGAAGTGATCTTGGTATGTGGAGTGTGGTTGTGTGTAGGGGAGGGAAGGGGAAGAACTCTTTGAGCTTTGTTATTTATGATCTCTCATTTAAGTCTTCTGTAAGTCAAAGTTCAAGGTTGTAATAGTTTTTAAAAAATGGGAGTAGACCTGCGAAAGTGAAAAACAGCAAAATATAAAAATTACTCAAACAAAAAAAAACAAAAACACCTACACAAAACTTATAAAAGAGAAAGAACTGCACATTTACAGCCCTATATCAAAACAATAATGTAAGTTTATTTCCCTTTTCTATATCAAACAAAATCAATCAAGTACCACTAATTAATTAATTAATTGGTTAATTTCTTATTGATTCATGTTTGTTAGTGACAATGAAAAATTGTGCAAAGCTTCAACTTGATTCGAGAATGGGAAGTGGGAGAAATAACGTGTACAAACTTTGTCCCAGACAGACAGACAGATGGACAAACGAAAAGAGTAGATATAAACTTTGTAAAAAGAGGAAAGGAATGAATGTAACAACGCGAAACTTTTCTGTATTACGATCCTAACCATTCATCTAATTTTATTATAACAAATGGACAGAATTTCGTATGATTAATTTATCTATAATACAGAAAATAGATATTAATCATGGGATACAGTTATTAGAAGTACTTGACCCTTAGTGCCACTCTCACTTTATCAAGACCAGAACGGTCCAGCGCCCCTTGGGATGGCAAGTGATGAACTGATGTAAAGCCATTGTGTGTGTGTATGTGTGTGTAGATATGTACAACGAAAGAAAAGTAAACACTCCAGTTGAACTAACGACATTACGTTGGGACTTATCACCTGCTCCAACACAGAATAAGAAAACACTCTAGCATTAAAGTTACAAGTTCATGTTTTGTTCTTTTCGTTTTCAGCGAGTCTAGTTTGTAAACATTACAAATACTTTTTAACATCAAACTAGTTTATTTGTTGATATTGAACACGGCTTAATGTTTAATAGGCATATATGATTTTAAAACAAATAATTCTGTTATACTGTTTGCTGTTAGACACACACACACACACACTCTCTCTCTTTCTCTCACTCTCTCTATCTCTCTCATATTCTATAACGTTAACATTGAGCGCCATTTCCTTCCCCTCCTCTAAATGTCTATCTTTTCCTTTTTGAAGTAATTTATTTCATGTCTCGTTAACTCTGCGATCCGTTTCATTTGTCCCTTTTCATCCCATTATCTCAAAAACTACCACAGCCATAAACTATCCAGCCATCTTGTCCTAGAGAAATGATAGAAGTCTTATCGTGGCTACTTACAGTACTTACACCGTTTGATTAAAAGTATTAAGATAAAAAAACAAACAACTTTATTTTTCCTGTCCAATTGTGAGTTACACCGTCCAGATACTTTCTTATTCGTAGTTGAAAGAAAATACCATTAGCAATGTACTTCATTTGGTTAGGTTTCGTATTGTGTGTGGAATGAATTAAACTATTTAATACGCACATTAATCAGTAGACTATCCGTCATTGTTTTAAAAACTGATCCTTGGATCAGGTCAAAGTTTTCGATTTATCACAGTATCAAAAATCGATTTATTGAGATAGGACCCCATTCAACACGAACTAGATGCAATACTATTAAAAGTGCCAAGATAAATCAGCTAAACGTCACGCAAGGGTCAATCTGCTGTTGTGGGACATCCTGAATCCCATTCTGATGTCCATTCTGGTACTGTTTGTCAATTTTGCTGCCTGCAGCAAATTTGCGAAGGAGTAGATCCTCGGTGGGGGAAGGTTGAGCGATAGTGCACAGGCCACCACGGAGCATGGAGTCTGTGGAGGACGCCCTGGGCATGTATGAAGGAGACCGAAGGTACAGCCCGCTGCCCCAAGAGGACGCCGAGTAGGATGTCCTCTGAGAAGGAGGATCACACAGGCAGCGATAGCAGAAAGTCCAGAAAGTCAGTTCGCTTTCGCTGCTTTTGTAAGGAGATGTTGGCGTGGTAGCGGCCTGCTGTTCCTTGAGGCCAGCGTCTGACCGGATGCCACACACTTTCCTGATGAAAGAAATGACCTTCCAGCGTAGCTCCCTCCTCACTAGGATATAAACCCAGGGATCGAGGATCTGGTTGAAAGAAGCCATACGTATCATATAGAGATAGGTCTTGTCCACGTTGATATGTTGGATGAGGTCAGTTTGACATATAATTGTGAAAACCTGCATGTAAAAAAGATATTCATTATTTGAAGACATATATAAACATAAATCCTTATGGCTATTGTATTTATTTCTAAAGCATTAATAGTACTTACAATCTAAAAAAAAGTGTAGTAGATTAGTATAATAACAAATTCTATCAGAAGTGGTCCACCCAGGCAGGTAAAAAGGCAGGTTTCAATATTTTCAGAAAGAATATCATAATGAAATTATATCAAAGGCAAATGACAGAGAAGAATGAAGAAAGAAGGTTGACAGATCATGTGTGGTGCCCCAAAGGTCCAGAAGACCAGTGGATAGGTGAAAGTGAATGTGAAGATAGATGTGAACCTGGCCTAACTGATGTCTTATAATGTATCTAATTGATCTAATTGTTTTGTAAAGGGTCAATCTCTTATTCAAAGCCTCAAGAAAAAAAATCCATTTAGTTTTGTGTTGGATATTGCATATGTACTGCAGTTTACGCGATAAAATGAAAAACTACTTATTAATTGTTGTTTTAAATTATGTCCAACTTATTTGCATAGTAAATAGATTTTTTCTCTTTAAAAAAAAAGTCACATTTTTTTTGTAAATGTAGTAATTAGTATGACAGAACTTACATAACTTAGCAATACAATTGTAAAAAAGATACTTTTTGACCAAAAATCTAAAACCATTTACATAAATGTGTTTAACAAAATGGTAGATGTGATTTTCCCTTGCTAAAAAGCCTCCAGTTTTTTGTTACTATTAACAGTGAATAGTTGTAAATATGGTCTATTTTTATGAAAAAACTACTTGCATAATTGATTTAAAAACTTAGATTTTTCGTTTTCAGAAAAGAAAAAAGTAGACGTTGCATCAGAACTTTGAATGATCTTAAATATCATGATGTCCGATTTTCATTTTCTCTTCTGGTTTCTGAGATCTAAACGGACAGACAGGCCAGAAAAAACTAATAGCGTCTTTTCCCCTTTCGGGGGCCGTTAAAAAATACCCGATTCTCTATATATTTAAAATTTAATAATAAACCCTGCAGACAAATGGAACAATTTAATCGCTAATGACACAACGAAAGTAAAAGTTACCATGAGAGGTGCAAAACAGCTTGTGAAAATGACAGTCACCCCACACAGCATCACCACCATGTGCAGCTCTGCAAATCTTTGGACCAGGCTCCTGGACTGTTTCAAGCCAGGATTTTTCAGTGCGTTCAGGGCATTAAGGCGTCGACGCCTGGTCAGCACGGTGAAGATGACTGCTAAGTTGCAAAGGAAGGTGATGATTATGGCGATCAAAGCGATGATGGCGTAGATGTAGTTGAAAGCCACATCCTTGGTGGCCCTGCTAGTGGAGTTGAAGAAGCACCAAGTGCCTGGGTACTGAGCGTTGTTGTGGCCAAGCCCGATCAGAGGAAGGCAAGCTATCAGCACAGACAGGAACCAGCTGATTACTATGGCGTACCTGGCGTAGGATTTCGGCAAGCTGCAATGGTACGTGTACGGATGGCAAAGACATATGTACCGCTCTATCGCCATGGCGCACACTAGCGACATTGTCGCGAACCCGGCGAAGATCATCATGAACGAGAAGTAATGGCACAAGGGCTGGTCGCTGTCTAGAACGGTGCTCGTTGCGTAGATAGTGATCACTACAGGGGACGTGGCGCAGGTTCCTATGAGATCCGTGAATGCCAGCCCAGCCATCAGCTTATAAAAGATAGTCTTCCGCTGCTCTGGCTGCGATGTCGCCATCAGCACTAAAGCCAGTACGTTGCCGAAAACGCCAAGAGAGAACATAACGCTCGCTGTCAGCACTGTCCTATTGCGTATCACATCGTTGAATGGGAAGCTCTTGTAGGACACCGTGGAGGACTCATTGTAAATTGAAGCCCCATCAGTGTAATTGTCAATCAACGCCTCTGAATAATTCATGGTCATGTTCTTCTCTTTGTTAAAATTTATTCTCAGCAACAAGGGAGTGAACTAATTGTGTTGGACGTGAACCTCTCAATCATGTTGAAACAATGAGACAAAATGTTGTCAGTCCTGTTTGTTTAGTTCAACTAAGGGTTCAATTGACGTTTTGGTTTCATTCTCCAAAACTACGCATAAAAATGACAAAATTATAGACAGCAATGTTTTATTGAAATTTGAAAGCATGTATTGAATGTTGAAAGACTTGACAGTGTCAAAGAATAGAAAACGTGTAATTTAAATGTAACTATACCTTTTCAATAGTAGTAGTTCACAGAGGCCTTGTATAGACAATAGTTGTAATACGCGTCATATAACCCATAGAGGTATTGTGTAGCACATAGTTAGATAAAAAGCTATTGAAGCCTTGTGTAGCATAAATATCTAGTAGGCCTAGTGTAATTCTGTTATAGGCAATGATAAATGGCAATCGCACTACTTCGGTAGCACAGCCATAAATAATCCAAAACTAGAAACAAAAACCCAAGCGGTGAATTTGTATCTGAATGTGTTATATTGTAAACATCTTGTTATGCCCTTCAACACATATCTTATCTTATCTTATATAATACAGACGTTACTTCAAAAAAGAAGATGATTACGTCCTCCATTGAAATGTTCTACTTAGATCTAGATCTAAACTAAAAATGTTCTACTTAGATCTAGATCTAAACTATTTCCTCTTCAATATAATCCAAGTACTAGAAGTACATGTTTACTTTTCACCAAACAGAAGCTCCTTTATGTCTGTTCTTTCCTACAGTTGTTACACACCTAAAAGAAGAAAAAAGTATAGTTAATATTTCCAATCCACTAATTGAATAGAAATGCTGTTTGAAAATCAAGACGAACAGTCCAAAATGACAGACGACAAGGTCGGTACATTCATCGCGGGATCTGGTAATAAAATCACCGTTTGAACCAGGACATGTCACTTTGACAGAAACCCATGTCAACAAGAAATGTCTCACGTGTACCTGGCCATAACAGAAAGATAACACATTACACTATCACACTTGTGCGTCAATTATAATACCGACATTATCGACAAAAGCCACTATGCATGCTTAAAATACCATGTCTTAGTTTTAAAACTAAACTCTAAGTAACATTATTTGTATGCATAAAAAATACATCATGTAAAAAATTGAAAGCTCTGAAAGTAGATTGTATTATTGGGCCTATTGTTACTGGAGGAGCAGGCCGTTTATAACTGAGAAGAACAATACGCGCTACGCGTGTCCATGTGTTAATCATGTTGATTATAAACTTAAGCTCTGTTAAGTCATTGGTTTATCAGGCTGATTCAGGCAACCCGTTTCATGCTGTTATTACACTATTAGAATAAAGCAGGCTTTCAGATTAAATCTTTAATTAACTTGAAAGACAATATGAACAAGCCGGCCTACAGAGGAGTAGAACTTTAATCTAATAATCATTTGAACTAGCCGGCCTACAGAGGAGTAGAACTTTAATCTAATAATCATTTGATCTAGCCGGCCTACAGAGGAGTAGAACTTTAATCTAATAATCATGTGAACTAGCCGACCTACAGAGGAGAAGAACTTTAATGTAATAATCCTTTTATAATGGAACGTCATAAGTTATAAGAATTAAAATATTTATTACTATATTTCATATAGTCTTTCAGTTTGTTAATTCTATAATCATCGTGTCTAGCTTTACAAAGTGGAAGCTGGTAGCAAACACACAGACACACATATATAAACACACAGAGACATATATAAACACACATAGACACACATATAGATACATATATAGATACACATATAGATACACATAGAAAGACACATCAAGTGTTTAAAAATTTTTTTTTACAAAAAGCCCAATGAACCGTGAACATATCCCACTCATATAATGACTCACTGTTCACTGTAATGAATGCGTTTGCTCCCGTGCGTCTTCACACCTTATGACGACATACTTTGTATGTATATACGATCACTGATAGTTCCGTTTAAGCAGGTTCAGTATCAGCCCCATGACTTTGGAAAAACATGCGCCCAAATGATGATAACGTTAGGCCAAAAGTTGCCCTAGTATTAGGTCAGTGTCGAGATATTGACACTTAAAGCATGCATTCGACTCTGTACACTTCTCTGATAACAGTTTTATGTGTGTGTGTGAAGGAGGTTTGTCCTGAAACTATAGCTCCCTGTTACTCCCTAAGCTTTATATAGCCTTTTTTTTCTTAAAGTGGCGTCGCTGTGTAATGTAAGTGTGTGCCCTAGTGAAACTCTGTGGGAAAACTAGCAAAATACAGAAAAACTTAAAAAAAAATAATCTTATATTGAGTGTAGTTGTATCAATTAGTTTGGATCAGTCATGTAATTAAATTTGTATTAGATCTATACTAACAATAATAAATTTTTGCGATTAGAAATATTTTTACTGATTGTTTTTGTTTAGCGCAATGTCATGCTTTTAGCTTTCTCTATGATCCTATCACTTGTCTGGACCAGTTGGAAAGGGGTGGGGTGAGGAGATAGGAGGGGGTATCTGGGTGATCGCTTTTTAAATGTATTTATTAAAAAAAAGTGAGCGAACTGAATTCCAACTCCAGGGCTAAGGCCTGCTCTGCCTCCCCAAGCCAATATGGTTAAAACCACTGTGCCAGGGAGCTGCTTATGAAAAAATGGTTTTATAGTTATTTACAAACTTTTCTTTCTACAAACAATAAAGGGGGATAATTCAACTTATACCGCCTTATCATTCAAGTAAAATTTCTTCCTTTCTTCGAGATACCAAACAAAATAATTAACAATATTTAATTAACTATAAGGTTATTTTTTAAAAATTGTTTCTTGTTCTTGGTAAAAAAAACAATTGTGCGAAATTTCAGCTTGATCCGAAATTGGGTGAGCGAGAAATAACGTGAACAAACTTTTTACCAGACAGACAGACAGACTGACAGAGTGAGTTGATGTAAGATTTGTAAAATAAAGACAAAATAATGTAGGCCTGAAAATGTTTTTAAATATTTATAATTAAAAAACTATTAATTAATTTGGTAGTGTACTTTTTTTTTAGAATCGGCGACAATTAAATAAACTATCTTATACTCTTCATGTGTTACTGCTGGACTATAAATAGAATATGTGACTGTTTACTTTGTGTATTATCATCTCAAAACTTCAAACGTTGTTTCAAAAACCCCGTAACTAGATGAAATAATATGCATGGAATGGGTTGCCTGAGTCAGCCAGGAAAAACAGTGACTTGGCAGAATGGGTTAATATGCATGACTAAGTGACTAAATGCATGACGCGTAGGGCGTAATCATCTCCTTTTTTTTTCGAATTATATAAGATAAGAAAACGCTCTTATGTATTTACATATGAACTAAAAATAATAATAATAAGGCTTGTCTTCGAGTCCGAAGATTAATGAGGAATGCAGTATTTCAAGTGGTTACGCAATCCCAGCTGTGACCTACATATTTTGCCACATCCAGGGCAAGCACATTGTCCGCCGGTGGTCGATTAAGATTTTCTTTTCGCCGTCTGCGTCTGTCCTCGGCAGCGGATTTTCTTTTGGTCTCAAATGTATATTCCTGTGGCCTTTGTGAGTGACCTCCAGCTGTCTCGTTCTGAGGCCGCATACTGATGATAATAATTATTTTAGTAAAATCAATTGATGATTTGATTTGGAACTTTAAACATTACAACTTTTCAGTTTTCTGCTACTGCGCAATGAAGGCGTGCCATGAACATTTCAGTCTATGAGAAAATAAAACTTCTGTCAACTTCAATGTTTGGAGGCGCTATGGCTGAGAGGTAAAGCTCTTGGTTTCCGAATCGGGAAACCTGGGTTCAAATCCTGGTGAAGACTGGGATTTTTAATTTTGGGACCTTTGGGCGCCTCTGAGTCCACTCAGCTGTAATGGGTACCTGACATTAGTTGGGAAAAAGTAAAGGCGGTTGGTCATAGTGCTGGCCCCTTGAATCCCTCATTAATCGAGGGCATCAGAAACAGATGACCTTTTTACATCATCGCAAGGTCTAAAAATGGGAAATTTTTTTTTGTGTTAATTGCTTAATGTTAATTTTATGAAAAGCAGTTTTTTTTTTCCAAATTATTTGTACACATTATTTTTATTGTTACGGTTACACACTTCGTTATAATGTACCGATTCAGATATGCGTATATTGGTCATCCTGTGTCGTAATGAGCAAAGATATGGTGTGGGGCCAAAAGAGGAGAAAGTTACGCCTATTTTATCGACGCCTTTGTAGATGCCGATTTCCCTTCTTACAACCAACAAGCACACACTTTTTACACACACCCTGTATACACACACACACAAGTACCCAGAGCTAGTTGAAAACAAACTGCATAAACCGAAGCAAACTCTTTCTTATTAAACATATCAGCCTCCATAGCGGTAGGGCTCAATGCAAAGAAAAAAAAATCGGGGGGGGGGGGAGGGGGGTAAAAGTTAGGATGCTCATCTACAATAATGTCAGTTTAGTCGAACAAATACTCTAGAGTCTAGACCAGTGGTCTTCAACGGGGGCGATATCGCCCCCTAGGGGGCGTTTTGGAGATTTTGGGGGGCGCTGAGAGCCAAAGGGGCGGTAGGGGGGCGCTGGGCACAAAATGGGGCGGTAAGGGGGCGCTGGGCATAAAGGCGAAAAGAAGAAACTAAAGGTGCTCTGAAACAAAACAAATGTAAAAATTCTTCAACATTAAAGCTGTGAAACTAAATATAGACTTAACTTGCTTCTAATTTAAGAACAGAAACAGCATTAGAAATTGAGTGCGGGAATCCCATTTTCTATTTTTAAATTCTTACTCTTTTGTTGTACTTCGAGAGTATTTATTGTCCTTGGATCTCGCGCGTATAAACGTTTAAGATTTGATCAACAAACTAGGTAATACGCCTTTTAGATTATATCTAGATATTTTAATATATTGATATTAAAATATTAATTGCAAAAAAACATTAAAGGTAACATTTAATAGAATAATTTAACTTTTTTAAAAACAAAAAACATTGATAAGATGTTGTTACGAAAACTCACTGGTATGTCATGTAATATTTCCTTGAGATTTAGTGAATTGCCACTAGAAAAAAAGTAAGTTCTACTTTGATGGCATTTTCAGATGAGGTTATGAAACCAAGTCGGCTTCACGAACATATACGCGATATATCCAAAAATAATTAAAGAATATTCATGAACAATTATAAAATTCTACAATTAAAACAATTATAAAAACAAAAAACGGCAAAGCAGGATATTTTTTAATGGCTTCTTAGAAAAATGCATAACTTTTAAAAATTCTTATGATATTGTTGAAAAATTGATTAAAACTAAATTTATTTAAAACATATGTAACACAAAAACACTTTTTTTCTGTTAGAGATGAAATATTATTTCAAAATTGTCTAGTTATGTAGCTTATGAGGACATATAGGAAACCATCAGTGGTTGAACGCTACAATGACTTCAAAGGTAATATAGAATAAAGAACAGATCTATTCACTATTCACATTGTGAGTTATGATACACAAGAAAAGTTTAGCCCGCAATTTCATTTCTATTTGAATCTAATTATAAAACTGTAAATAAAATACAAACCCGTGCCGAAAATAAGCGCATCTTTCAACAGTTTTGTGAAACAAATGATGAAAAAGGTGTTAGACTCTTGTTGTAAACTGAAGTTCGCTGAATTTCGAAAGGGGTTTGTTAATTTTATGGCTCGTTTTTTTAAGCTCTTAAATAATTTTTTTTTTTGAGAAACGGGAAGATTCAACGGTTGGCGATGACTTAAAGCAGGCAAAAAAAAAATTTGTTGTACATGGTAGGCATCTAACACAAATGAATGAAACGAACCTCCGACTGCTCGGAAAGAGATTGACTTTTACTGATAATCTCATTTTCTCTTTTATCGAGATATTAAATCTACTTTAAAGAGTTTTACAATCTCACATAACTTGTTTGTTGACAAATGAATTACTGCCCAAGGACACCGATATCTATGCAATTCACATAAAAATGCTCTATGAAGAAATTAAGATTCGATTCTAAAATTAAAATATATATATATATAAATTACAATTATTAAACATGTGTTACTGGCGTTCAAATTGAGTTGCATGAAAAAAATAGATTTACAAAACTATGTCTTCAGTAAAAAGAATGTAAACATAGGAGGCACACAGTGGCGTAGCTATATAATAGGGTGGGGGGAAATTTGAAAATCCACCGGGCCCCCATTTAAAGGGGGGGGGCGCAAATTAGTGCTTTTTTAATTAATTAAATTAAATATTACGCAAAATGCAGCGGCCCCCAAAGATGTCAAGCACCTTGGTCCCAAAACGATGGAAATTCCTAGCTACGCCCCTGGAGGCACAACAGAGATGTGGCTGCATTGAAATGTTTCAGTAAAATCCCAAAGCTTTTGTCAAAATTGGAATTATGTTTTAGCTTTTCAGTAAACATACATGGTTAACCTAGATTTAGTGCGTAACAAAGTTAATGAATAAGCAAAGAAATAGACTGGATGTAACCAATAGAGGAGACCTTCGCCTTGCCTTGGCTAACTTAAAGCTTGAAATGTTTAATATTGTCAGACTGCAAGAGGCACAAGGTTACCATTAGCTTAATATCATTTTGTAGTGAATTCAGCAATAATAATATTTATATTAAAAAATAAAACTAAATTTACAATTAAACCTAAATATTCAAAAATTTAAACGGAGAGTATTCTTAGGATTTTAAAGAAAGTCTTTACAATTAATTTTTGTGTGTAATCCCTGTAAATTATTTGACATAATTTTTGCATAATGATAATATTATGGCTGTTTTTGCCTTTAATTCCGAAGATTACGGCTGAGTCCAGTGTTTCACATAACTACGCAAACCCAACTGCGACCTACATATTTTCCCGAATTTTATGCAGACAAAGCCGTTGTATGCTGGCTTTTCTTTGTGTATCAAATGTTTGTCCCGCAGTTTTTGTAAGAGCTCTCGAACTGTTTCTCTCAGAGGCTATCTGCTGCAAGAGAATGCTGCCAGGTACTTTCCTCTATGCCAGTGAGAGCGAAATGGCGCCTGAATAAATCTTTATAGTGCTCACGGGGGAGGAGGCACCTCTGTAACTCAGTCCTCCTCAAAGCTCATCAGTCATAGGCTAAGGAGTTCACAACAATCGCCTTTGGCATGCGGTCGTCTCCCAAGCGGGATAAGTGTTATTGACAGCATACAAATTAATAGGATAGATGATATTTTGTTCAAATTGGCCTTCTCAGGCTTCTTTATAACTGTTTTTCTTAGAGGGGGCGCTGGCGGATGTTTTGAAAGAAAAAATTCGAAAAGGGGGCGGTAGGCCAAAAAAGGTTGAAGACCACTGGTCTAGACCCTAGAAGCAGAACCGGCCTTAGGCATAGGCAAAGTAGGCAGCCGGCTAGGGCATCCCATTGGTTGGGGGCCTAGCAAAGGACTAAAAAAAGGTTTTGAGAAAAAAAAATCCAAAGTTTTATCAAATCTCAAACATACTAGAGCACTAGGACTCTGTTTACTAGTCTAACTCTGTCTCTACTATGACTCTGTTTACTGGTCGAACTCTGTCTATACTATGACTCTATGTTTAGGTCTACTAGTCTAACTCTATCTCTACTATGACTCTATGTTTACTAGTCTAACTCTTGTCTCTAGTACAGAAATTGCGATATATGAATTTCAGTTATTACTCGATTTAAATATAAACGGCATGTTTTCAATAATTTGCGTAATTTTATTTTTTCGCAGTTTCTCTTTTTTTTTTTTTATTTCATTTGGAGCCACCAAATTCACTTCGCCTAGGGCCTCCAATTATCTAAGGCCGGCCCTGCTAGAAGGTAGGGCTCATTCCCCTTTCCACAACCCCTTTGAGCCCAAGACGCACTGTTCAAAATACTAGTAAAGGCAACATAGATCCATATTGAGATGTTCAATAATGGCTTACCCGCATCCGTCATTGGGCCAAAAATAACAGCATTTGTAAAAACAAAATATAACAAACAATATTTATGTAAAAAAACGTAGAAGAACTGGCTTAGTTTGAAACACAAAACTGGGAGCAATACTTGAGGATAGTAGGAAAAAAAAACATATAAAATACAGCGCTATAGAAACAGAAAACGCCAACAGAAGATATATGATACGCTCTGTTTGTTATAAGGGTATCCTCTAGATTGAATGTCGGGCCACTCCTAGTGTCAAAGGGTGGGTTGGAAGATTATATGTATTTAAGGGTTACTCTAACCTGTCCTATATCCTCAAGATAACACAGTAACATTCAAAAGTCCTTTAGTTTTTATCCACTTTCACTCTACCATGGCCTGTATTTGAAAACACATTCTATGCAAAAAACACATGGAGAGACTATTGAAATAGTGCAAACCTTTAAATACCTTGGTACTATCATAGACAATAAACGAAATTTTACTGCAAATACTGATTATATCAGCAAAAAAGGGCAGCAAAGATTACGATTACTAAGAAAACTGTCCTTGTTTAATGTTAGCGAAAAGGCCTTGGCTATGTTTTATCACGCTCATATCTGCAATATTTTAAGTTTCAATATCACTGCCTGGTATGGCAATCTGAGCATTAAAAATAAAAATAAACTTAATAGAATCCTAAATGCTGCTGGCAAAATCATTGGCAAAAAACAAACCCCATTTGGGCAGTTGTTTGAGACAAACATCTATAAAAAAAAAAAGCTAACAAGATCCTCGAAATAAAGAATCACCCTT
This sequence comes from Biomphalaria glabrata, assembly GCF_947242115.1. Taxonomy (NCBI): domain Eukaryota; kingdom Metazoa; phylum Mollusca; class Gastropoda; family Planorbidae; genus Biomphalaria; species Biomphalaria glabrata. Next base: position 44,988,879 of record NC_074715.1, on the reverse strand, counting down.
AGTGTCAGGATTTTGTGATTTTACCATCACAAAAGAGATACAAGACACCGATAGCAAAGACAAACAGACACAAACACTCTTTTGTTCCCCTGGCAATCAAATCATTAAATAGGAGCAATCTGATATAAACTTTGTCACATGTCAATTATGAGTGAGTCTGGTGTGAATGTACACTTTGGTTTTTTTGTTTGGTGTAATGCACAAATTGGAAGACAAATTTCCATGCGGACAATAAAGATTATTATTATTATTATTATTATTATTATTATTATTTGTCATCCAGTGACGAGCTGATACTTTATAACTGGAATATGGAACAAGTCCAAGCCAATAAAAAATCTCGATGCTCAAAGCCAAGACTATAACGAGAGATATTTGCATTGATTGTAACATTTGATTTGTGATTGTTGACAGATGAAAACTCTATAGCCGAAGACTAGGAATATATTTAAATATTGCGTGACGAACAGGCGGCCATGGGACTGTAAGAATTAGTAATATATGTTTCATTAAACAAAACTAATTAAAAATGTATCAAACTATGTTATAAAAACAATCATTACATTTAACATTAGCTTATATAAAAGCCGGTTTCAAGTTTTTTCTTTAAATGCGATATGTTCGTACTATACTTTCGAAAACATTATCTTTACATTATTATCTTTACTAAGCACAGGAATAAAAAAAATAACAACAACCAAGCAGTTACGATTTCTAACCTTATTTGGTGACTGGTCAGTGTAAAGACAGTGAATCCACGTGACTGGTCAGTTTAACTGAAAGTGGTGCAGTTCCGAAAGTTGGATGCGATCTAAATTATTCGCCTTCCGTTTCGATCCAACGCAGGGTGGTAAATATTGTATTGGTTTATCTGTACGCAGTGAAGCATGAACGTATGTAAGAAGGAAGTATCATTACGTGTTAGATGACACAATAGATATCACGCAAAGAGACTGTCGCCTTTAGGAGTTATCCTACATCTCACTCAGGAGCCGGAACTGTGATAACCCGGACGTCATAGAAAGGGGGTGAGGGTCACAGCCAGTCCGTTTTATCGTTCTGTAACGGAGCTATGGGATCGAACGATTTATTTATTACCGCCATTCGAGCATTATCAAGGTCAGAAAGATGTTATCATTTGGTTCTCTATCATAAAATTAATATTTTAAAAAATTACAACAAAGAAAGCAACACTTCAACATCCAGAAGGAAAAGGAATAGGAATGGCTTCAATGCTGTAACACTTCATCCACCACTTCGCTGCTTGTGTCAGTCAATCCCATGTTTTCTATAACTCTCTTTAGAAATCAATTGGAAGTTGTTATGGCACGATTAGGAAATTAAGTTATTTGTTTCATAGAAAGGAAATGTTTTGATAATGACGCGCCTAGTAAAAACAAGAATAGGATTTGAGGAAGAATAGCGAAATGTAAGCAATACTTTTGATGGTTTAAGAGAGAGATTGGTTTTATGAACGTAGAGATTTTGCTTGACGACATTCGACGGTGCCCTTCGTAATTATTAAACTTCTTGTTCGACATTCAGTATCAGCGTCGACTAACTTATATTGTTTGCCTTTCGCCTGTGTTATTGGATCTCGTTATTTGAGTTACCTCCGTTTGATTTATCTGCATACGACATAGCGCGGAAGCGCCTAACAAAGTACAATTTGCAAGCATTAACACTTGAAATGTGCTAAAGTAAAAGAGAAACTAGAAGCATATATAATTGGTGGCCCCCAGTTGGTTTACAGTTATTAAAGTACCTTTTATATAGTTGAAGTTACCTGCTTAGTAATACCAACATTCATCAGAGTATCAATCTAACTCTTAATTGTTTATATTAACAGGTATAACGAATTTCTACATCTGATATCGGTAGGCCCCATTATTGGCTTGCTTTAAACAACATTATCAGATGAACTTATCAAGTTCGTGTTTTTACCTAATTTCGATAAAACACAAAGATCCCACAATCATTTTTTGAAATAAAGATTATGAGTAGGATGCGTCTTGTCCATACTTGTTGAAATACATATGGTCCACTCCATAAGTCAAACGTACAGACAACACAGCACAGTCATTCACTTTGACCTAACTTTACTCACCTGTAACTTGCTATCCACCTTTTTTCTTCTTAGAAATGCTTATAGAGTTTTTTTTCCAAATTTAATGAAAAACAGAACACGTAACTAGTTTATCCAGCCACTGTTCAGTCTTACCAAAACGTAACAAGTTTATCCAGCCACTGTTCAGTCCTACCAAAACGTAACTAGTTTATCCAGCCACTGTTCAGTCCTACCAAAACGTAACTAGTTTATCCAGCCACTGTTCAGTCCTACCAAAACAAAACACTCACCAGTCCAAACATCAGTCACAACAACAACATAAGTGATTTGCTTTCCAATACCTACCTTGTGCTATCAGCATTGAGATTTTCATCTATGGCAAGAAAACTCTAAAAATAGCTAGCTATTTGGTGTATCCGGTGAATAGACTAAAGGGAATGCTGGGTAAGCTAGGTCTCAGTTTAAAATTAGCCTATATGATAATGTTTGAGCACATCTTAGCACTGCGGAATTACTACTACTACATTCTAAGCTCTTCCATGTGTACTTCAATTCAGTTTAAACTTGGTTACATTGGAGTCATGAGAACAATTTATTTCCATGTTTGGTTCTTCATGAAAAGTGTTTCTCCCGTTAAAAGCTGAAATGACTAAACATTCTTTCCAAAAGACATTTAAAAAACAACTTTACCTAAAACTATTGCTCTTAGATTTGTTATACATTTACAGCTTTAAACAAAACAACGTCATCACTATCTACAGTACCATTTACTCGACTTGAGAACATTTTTTGACAATATTGCAGACAATTTCTCACTTTCATCGGCAAACCTTACGTGCCTGCCATAGACTTATATAGGTGACTGCCATAGACTTATATAGGTGCCTGCCATAGACTTATATAGGTGCCTGCCATAGACTTATATAGGTGCCTGCCATAGACTTATATAGGTGCCTGCCATAGACTTATATAGGTGCCTGCCATAGACTTATATAGGTGCCTGCCATAGACTTATATAGGTGCCTGCCATAGACTTATATAGGTGCCTGCCATAGACTTATATAGGTGCCTGCCATAGACTTATGTAGGTGCCTGCCATAGACTTATATAGGTGCCTGCCATAGACTTATGTAGGTGCCTGCCATAGACTTATATAGGTGCTTGTATCATAATAAGTAGATCTACAAATGTTAATGTTAATATTGTTCTGCTGACTTAACATCCATGCTAAGAAGAATTGTATATCATTACCGTCATCGCATCCATGCATACAGATCCTTAAGGATAGGCACTTTCCTGGGAAGAAAGACACGCTCCAATTAATTCCCATTTCTAGCTATAAATAATTGCAGACATCAATCTATGCAGTCTAAGAATATGTGTTCATTTGCAACTATTTCTACTGGATGAAGCACACTAAACAACTTAAAACAAAGCATACGTCAGTGGCTTCTATGGGATTCATTGTTATATTGACGGAGCCACAAAAATATTGCATTTATAAGAAAGGCACAGACCGCATTTTTGGAGGACACCTCAATACTTAGGAACGCATACGAGGGAAGAAAGAAAACGATGGATAAAGAGAGAAAACAGCGCGGAAAACAAAATGAGAGAGAAAAATTAAGGGGGACAAAAGAACAAGGCGAGAGAGAGGGAAATATAGGGAGGAAGAGAGAGGGAGGAAAAGGGAGAGAAAGAGAGAGAGAAGAGGGGGGGGGGCTCGGTATTGTCTTATGATTGTGTATGTATACCTCGCAATTTATAAACATCGTCACGATGTTAACAGAAACAATTCTCTTTGACGCCTATAAGTGAAGGTGAAGCGACCACATGCATAGCAAATGTATGACATCAGTTAAATGGCACACGTCAATATACACTAGAAATACAAAATATGAAATACCATGTTTTGCTTTGAAAACCGTACTTATTTCTTTAGGGTAACAGCTGAAACCCTTGCCAGATGTACAGCCCTGTTTTTCTCACCACGGCTTTGATCTTGTCAAGACGTTATCTACGAGGTCAATAGAGCAAAACAATGGGCGCTAGAGGTGTTGACAACATGCTCATGCGTACCATTAACTCAAGAGGGAGGGGTAGTTGAAAAGGAGGTAGATACAGACTGTTGTAAGTAGAAGAGGGTCAATGCGCTGTAAGAAATGGTTCAGCTAGCAAACATCTCTAATTAGGTTATATGCCCAGAATGTTCTGCATGAAATTTATGGGTTGATTGGATACAGATACGGCGCTCGCTTTTTATTCAGGACAGTTGTACCAACCCTGTTGTTTAAACAAACAAAATTTGTAGAAAAAGCATTAGTCTTTATTAATGACCATAGTTAATATTATAACAAGAACATGCTCATGATATTGTAAAATTATGTATTCAACATAGGCATATCAAGAGTCAGTGTAAAATGTAAAGATCTTGTCTTATCTTATCTTGTAAATAACAGACGTTCCTTCAAAAGAGAAAATATTGACGATATTAATTTGAAAAACTCTGAAACAGACGTTACTTCAAAAAAAGAAGATAATTACGTCCTGCAACTCCTGGCTGATTCAGGCAGCCCTTCCATTTTCTAATGGCAGTAGAGAAAAAGGAGCACTTATCTGAATTTGTCCTAGCATATGGAATAAGAAATGTGTATCTTTCTGAAGATTTTATTAGGCTTTGTTTTTGCATTTGTAAGTTATGGTTCAGTGTTTTATGAATTATTAATACTTTATTCTTTAGTCTTTTGTCCTGAAGACCAAGTTTCTCTGAGTTTAGTCATTTTTACCAATGTTGCTACTGAAGTCAAATGTGAATATTCTTTGGTTATAAATCTCTCGGCTAGATCTAAAGCTACTTTGAGACCAAAACTGTTGATCCGAGAAGTGAGTATCCCTTTACCATGGCGTGATCCTTCTCTTATTTCCCCTATTATGATAAGTAAAGTAAAGTTCAATTTTCAGATTATCTGCTTTTGTGGTCCACTGTTAACGATGGTGTCATGGCCAGCATATTGATCAACCGCCTTCCAAAGATCCCGAAATTAAAAATCCCAGTCTTCACAATGATTCGAACCCGAGATCCCAGATTCGGAAACCAAACGTTTTATCACTCGCTTCTCTGTTATAATAAGTGTGGACACTAATGTTGGCTTGCCAATGAAATAGTATCAAGCTCAACGTATAAACCATTTAGGCGATATGATAGACACTTTAGCAGTTACTTATTTTGCATAGCAGATTCGATTCAATAATCCAGAGCAACTTCTTTCTTTAAAGTAACGTCTGTTATTTATAAGTTAACACTACTAGTTTTTTGGAACTCAGACAAACTCATAACCTCTCTCACTCCTGACACCAATTGTTTTGAAACTCAATCATCTGAATTCGAGATCGTGGAGTTAGCTGCAGCGATCGCACCCCACAACTCAAAAGTTCTGAATCCTTTCTTACATATAGCGAGGAGTCTTCAATATTGCCATTTCTACTTCTTTGTAATTCAAGTTTCCTTCTATACTTCTTCCTTCAATGTATTAAAAAATTGGTTGACCATGACGCATAATTAAATACAATATATTAGCAATTCTAGAGGCTCTAACCAATTCAGTTCACCTGAGGCATGCACAGAATCAATATTTAATTAGTAACCATTACAGCACCGGAGAGCCTGTTTAGACTCATGCTTCTAGTGCCTTCTAGCCATGTTTACTTTGATTATCGGTTTCGTTAAGCATTAACTCTTAAAATAGATTCATTACAATAGTTAGATTTTTCTCTGCATATAGATTCATGAGAAAAAAATGGCTAATCTCTGCCTATAGATTCATTTCCCCCATTAGTTCTATTGTTGTCAAGAAGAAAGAATTCAAGCCTTTGATAGTAAATGGTACAGAAAATTGCTGGCTATCAGATTCCAAGGAAAGGAAGACATATTGTAGGACAGTCATCCTTCAAGGTACAGGGGAGTTAGCACGAAGAAAGGGTCGTCCAAGGAAAAACTGGCTGGACAAAGTAATGGACAGGCCTCTCTCTTGATATTCTACTAAGAACAGCTGCTGACCGGGAGGGATTTGATTACACGCGCTGTCCCAATATCCCTTTAACGAAAGTGAAGGGACAGATCATGATGATGATGATGCCAATTCTTTTCACAATATGTGAGGTCCTGATGTTTACACTCTGCGGCCAGTTTTAATGTTGTAATTAAAAAAAACAACTGATTTTCAGTTCGAGATAAAATTTTCGGCTAAACTTTTAAGTAAAGTTCTCAGTTCTTATATATAGGTCTGTGGAGTTGACACACACACATACACAAACAAACATGTATAAAATATTTAGTCAGCAAAAAAAAACAACAACATTCACATACACACACACACACAAAGACAGAGAGAGAGAAAGAGAGAGAGAGAAGGTGGGGGCATTTTGACAGAATTTCTTTTTAAAATATACTGCCATACATTGTGGTAATACTTAAACATGTTTGTTTCAAATGTAAATACTATTGATTATTGATCCAAATAAAGGGAAACGTTCTTTGAATACATTGTGTTTTCCTTTGCTAGCCTTGTAATACCACACTAACACACTGTAGAAAAAAAACAGACAATACTATCATTGTTTTCTATTTAGTAGGCTGCATGTTTTTGTCTGCAGGTGTGTCATTATTAGAGAGACTACAGCTGTATTGTCTGCGAATCAGATAATGAGAATGCAGAATACTGAAATATGATGTCTCTATGCAGTTACATTGATTATTGCTATTGTTCATGAAATATGTTGGTCAGCTTAACGTTTTGTGGGCTGCATTAACGAACATATCCGAAGCTTAGAACTGTTGACAGAAATTCAAATCAGGTTAAATACAGTACAAAATCAATAAAAAGCACATTGTTAAAATGAGTGGTGTAGAACATATTAGCATATCACCTTTCAAAGGTTGCAGACATAGTGTTTCTAAAAATAGCTTTTTCTTAGAAACATGGAAATAATAAGCCAAACTAATACAATGCTCAGGAAGACACAAAGAATAGCACCTGCCAGTATATCATATGTTAGAACAAATTCGTATAAGTGCTCCTTCTTCCCTGGTGTCAATAGAGCATGGAACGGTTCGCCCGAATCAGACAGGAAAAGCAATAACTGCAGAGTTTAACTAATTAGATTAGATTAACTCGCGTAGTACGTAATTTATAAGATAAGAAGATTTATATAAAAAACGCCATTTAAATAATGGGATTAAATCACTACAATTACTACAATCATCCCAATTAAAAGATGTTAAAAGCTGAAAGATATATTTCTTTTAAATAAACTAATCGGCTTACTTGGTTCAATCTCAATTCAGCCCCTGGCCACCGAACGGAGCGCTAACGAGCTTGAGAATCCCTTAAGACCGGGGTTTTAAACTTCGGATTTCTTTTTATTCGCCCTTTAGTCCTCCGGTACCCAACACAACTTGGGGAAAGTAAGAGCGGTTGGTCGTTGTTATTGCCATTGGCAACCTCATTGGCCAGGGGAAAGAGATAAGCCTGAAATCATCTGCCTTATGGATTGTAAGGTCTAAAAGGGACTGTTTAATTGCCTGACATGTTTCGCATACGAAGAGACAGCTTGCACCTAGCTGTGCGCAGTTAGGTTTCAAGCTTTTGTTTTACAACGTGAAAAAAAAAGAGCAAACGTCATCTCTACTGCCATATCACAAGCTCATTAGGGCTCGCTAAGTCCTTCCTTTTGGAACAGTACCAGGAAAAAGAAGAAGAGGCAGACAGAGAAAACTATGGGAAGACGACATAAAAGAATGGACATGCGAAAGACAGATCTCGTGTGGTACCCCTATGGTTAAACAGGGATAGGTGAAGGGAAAGAATGAAAATTTGATAATACTCCAGTGCCTGTGTATAATACCACAATTTGTATGTTATAACTATAACTCGAATGATATGCATTAATAAGTGGGATCATATGAGAATTTCCTAAGAGGCAGCTTTATAACCAGAGACGCATTAATTCCCTACGTTCCAGGATGACCATGTTTTACAGCAAGAGAAATGGAGCATTCAGTTTTTAAAGTAATGAATGATGGAGAGACCGCTGCGATGAGCATTCAGAGCATAAGATTCACAAGAAACATTAATGTAATGATAGTGTGGAGTCTTGTAAGACGTTCCATTTAAAATTATAAATCCCAGGATCCAAATTTCACTGTAATTGCTGAAGAATCTTTGTAAAGATGAAGCAATAACAGAATTACTATTTATGACATAAAAAGTTTAATTAGTCATGTAGAAATCATAAATAGATTGAATTCACATTCTAAATCTAATATAGCCTAGATGATTGAAAGTAAAGAGTATGTATGTAGGGTATATACGTATGCATGTATGTATGTCTCGCATAGAAATCAAACCAGTTTAACCAATCTTGATAAAACTTGGCATAAATGCTCCTTAGATCATAGGGAAGACTGTAGTGTATGTTTAATGTCCCTCCCACAACCGGAGGGCCCCATAAATTAAAAAAAAATCTAATTTTATCTGTATAGAAAACTACACTTTTTAACAAATTGGGTAAACAGTATTTTATATTTGATAGAAGTATGTCAGCTTTCCATAATTTACTTTCAATTTCGTGGCTAAATAAATAAATGTGACAGGAACATTCGCAATGTTTGTCATAGATCATAATCCAATCAATAGAGCCCGTTAATACCCAAACTAAGGCCCGCAGGCCGCGGGTAATATCCAGCTAGTACACAATATAACTTAATTTCAATAATGAAATCACAAAAGTATTGAACATGAAAATTGAAACTTATTAAATGCAGGACCCCGCTTATTGTCTTTCCTTGTATCTATATCACTCTAAAAATACCTTGCTTATAATGACCAAAGTATTAGAACTAGAGCTCTATTTGGATATTTTTGTTTCTATGTGAAATGTACTGTTGTTTCACGAAATGTAAAGTGCAATTCAGTGTAGGAAATAATTCAAAGTAATTTGGTTAAAATTTTAAAAGATTGATTCTTACCAGCCGTAAATGAATATTTGTGCATGTTTATTTGATCTGTTCTATAATTTATTCCATTGCATTTTTTTTTCCAACGTGGCCATTCTAAAAACGGCTTCACAGAATTTTAAATCTGTCCATCACTTCCGTGCCAGGAAGGTGTGGCACTGCCTCAATTCTTGATCTGATCGTGAGAATCTGTTCAATTCAGGAGATGAAATCTGCCATATCATTAATTGGACTATCGATTAATCTGTTAGGTCTCTTTTTACTGTCAACACAGCCACCGCCCCTCCCCTTCTGGAAGAAATATTTTAAATCTTTTTCCATTCACTATCCAAAAAAAAAAGGTGGAAACATGCTAATAAATACAATTTATTTATTATTTTCGATAATTAGAAGGGTAAGGGTTAAATTTTCTTGTCGTTTTGGATCTCCGCTCCCAATAACAAAAAATTGGTGACGTTCCCATTTAATACCTTGCTGTCCATGAGCTGGATAATGTAAGGCATTAACGAGGATGTCAAGTAGCAAGCACAACGACCTTAGATGAAGTTCTTCACCGCCAGTTCTGTCGGAGGGTTCCTAAATGTTTGCGACCATTACTTGGAAGTGGGTTACACCATAATTCGCGGTATCGACCTCAGGACACTTTTGCTCCTGGATCAGTGATCGAAGGCCGTTCGTCACAAGGAGTTGCATTGAATACATAGGTTATCATTGTGGCCCGCAGGGAGCCAGTTTCGCTACCCGCCAAATGGACGTTTCCACGAGGGCGCCACGTAGCCTTAGCAGCATTGCAACCTACCGTATTTGTTTTCGAAAAAAACTAATGTCATTGGTGCTGGTATAGTAGTGACGTGAATATATTTATTTAGCTCAAAATCAGTTTTCTTGGTTCAAATTCACGACCTTTAATTTCGGATCCAGAGCGCTTTACCACTCCTGCAGGAGGCATGATCAAAATGTGTACATACATGACACTTATATGTGTCTACATTCTAGTAATATACAAGACACAAAAGGTGTATTTTTTTTTGGCCTGTGAATTATAGAAAAATGGACGAAATCTTTAAGTTATCCTCTTCCTGTTTGAAAGGGAAACTCTTATTCGCATTATGGTTCACTCTTTATACATGAATTTTCGTTTTATTTCGTAAGTTATGGATTTAGGCTTTACATCCAGCCTTTATCTAGAGGCGCACATTAATAAGGCTTGTCTTCGAGTCCGGAGATTAATGAGGAATGCAGTATTTCCCGTGGCTACGCACATTATACACACTTAAACTATTTTCCCCATTAGTTACAGCCCAGTAAGCTTCGAACTACCTAGAAGAAAAAAATGTGTATCAAACCTTTGCTGCTTTGGGGGTTTCACCCTTACTTATGATAATTTTATTGGTTCAAACCAATGGAGATTCAGTTAGACATGGGTAGGGGCCCTGGAGTCATCCATCCATCCATCCCAGTGGCGATACAGCCAATGGAGGGCTCTGGCCTGCTTCATCACATCCCTCCATTCAGATCTCTCCTGGGCCTTTCGTCTCCAAGCTCTAACCCAAGCTGCCTCCAGATCATCAATCCATCGCATTCGAAGTCTACCTTTATGTCACCTGCCTTTTGGTTTTTGCCTGTATACAGTTTTCGCTCCTCTGTTATCTGACATTCTTCCAAGGTGACCTGCCCAACGTAGTCTGTGTTCTTTTTTTTTTTATTTCTGTCACTATTGGTGGGTCTTCATACAATTACAATTGTTTCATCTTGTATAGCATCATAGATTTTCCTAAGAAAATTTCGTTCCCACGTATTTAGTATATTTTCAGTTGTCTTTGTCGCTGTCCAGGTCTCACTTGCAGACATTGCTGCTGGTCTTATTAAGCTTTTGCATATCATATTCTTGGTTTTCCTTGATATTGTTTTGCTCTTAAGTAAATGATGTGTGCTATAAAATGATCTGTTGCCTCTTTTATTTCTGTTAGTTGGACATAAAAAAAATCAATTGTACTTCCTAGATATTTCTTTGGGAGTCAACTCTGAGGAAAAAATCAGAAGCCGATGACTCTTATGCTGCGTTCATGCAGCCCCTAGTCACGCCCTAGTGCTACACTTTTGCAGATCTTTCAATGTCATTGATTCCAAATTGTATCCGCACTTACCGCTCGTTTGTGAAATATTTCAGCTTGATCCGAGATTGTGAATGGGAGAAATAACGTGTACAAACGTTTTACCAGACAGACAGACAGACAGAGTTGATATAAGCTTTGTACAAAGTAGCAGACTCTATGCCCTCATACAAATAAACCTTCGCCATTGTTGGCAATGAAACGAAAGAAACTGAAATCGTGTACGCACAAAAAAAAGTGTTGTCACGGCACCGTTAATTGTAACTCCGAGGATAAAATACCTCCCCTACTCCCACAAACTTTTTTGCATAAGAAAAGATATTTAATAAGTCTATTAAATATTCAAAGGTCTAAGTATAGAGGTTATGTAGATCTATACAGTCTGTCGATCGACCAGTAATAACCAAGATTCTTGTATTGTAGAGATAATAAGGCTTGTCTTCGAGTCCGAGGAGTAATGAGGAGTGCAGTATTTCCCGTAGCTACGCAGCCCCAGCTGTGACCTACATATTTTGCCACATCCAGGGCAAGAATAGAGATACTATGTTAATGTTTATGTTTATGTTTTCAGGGAAATCTAAATAATATGGCAAACCTCAACATAGCCTCAATTTATCTAAAATAAACTTAAAAAATCAATGAAAAAAATATAAACAAATTTAAAAAAACAACTTTTTTTTTCTAAGCCTAATGTCAACTATCAAACCCAATTTATTATATAACTTAGAAAACCCCAGACTGTTTACGGATGTCGAAAACTACATCCTGGAAATAATACTCAAGATAATTGCAATAAAAGGCTATGCTGTTGTTGTTGTTGGTGGTGGTGGTGGTGGTGGTGGTATGGAATAAAGATTACGCAAGTTCTCAAGGTAGGAAGGTTCAAATCTTCGCCTATATCCAGGTAAGCAGTTTATTTCAGTTGGCGGTGCATAGTTTCTATTTGTCTGTGTCTAGCGCGGCTCCTGATTTATTAGTTGATATGCTGTATGGTATTACCTGCTGTGCGGGATGGTCTGAAGGTTTGACTGACATACGACTAAATTAATTCTAACATCGTGTACACACACACACACACGCACGCACGCACGCACACACACACACACACACAAATACACAATAGAAGCAGAAAGCAGAAGAGTTTACAGCTCAAAAGCGACGAGCGAGATACAAAAAAAAGTCTCTTAAAAAGTAAGCCTATTTAAAAATACACGCCTATGCTTTTATATAAATGTCACTGGGATGAAAGAAAAGACCAAACACTATATATATTGACGTCCTATATAGTAGTTTGAATTGTGTTATCGAAACTTAAATAGAATATGCCTTTAATTAAATAGAGATGTTAGGATTAAAATACATTTTTAAAAAGTGTTTGTATTTTTTAAAATCAAAGGAGATGGTCATAACGGAGCTTCTCTATGCCGATGATTGCGCCCTACTAGCTCACAATGAACATGATGTCCAGAACGCGGTAAACGAACTCGCATACGCTGCCGCCTCTTTCGGTTTATCTATAGACCTCGGGAAAACAGAAGTCATGCTCCAGAAGTCACCCAATAAAGCATACTCAGCCCCAAGGATCACCGTAAACGGACAGCCCCTTAATGTGGTAGACCACTTCATATATCTAGTTAGTATAGTGTCAAATGACGCCTCACTTTCAAGGGAAGTTGATAACCGTCTGGCCAGGGCCAGTAGCGCTTTTGGACGCCTTCAGGCGAGAGTTTGGCGGTACAAATCGCTCCGCCTGCCTACAAAAATCAATGTCTACCAGGCGGTGGTTCTCTCAACCCTTCTATACGGCTCTGAGACATGGACACTAAACAGAAAACAACTAAGACTTATTGAGCGCTTTCACCAAAGATGCTTGCGCTCCATCATGGACATACGGTGGCAAGACCGCACTACAAACAGCGATGTCCTTGCGAACGCCGGTATGGACAGTATAGAGGGACTTCTTATGCTCCGACAGTTACGCTGAGCAGAGCACGAAACCCGTATGGGAGACGAACGTATGCCAAAGGCAGTCTTTTTTTGGTGAGCTAAATGATGGTCGAGTAACAGAGGTGCCCACGGAAACGCAAGACCAGCTTAGGCGTCATCTTTCCTTAGCTGATATAGAAGAGAGCACCTGGTTGCTTGCGGCCTCCGAACGAGAGAGGTGGAGGTCACTCACGAAGGCCGCAGAATACACATTTGAGACCAAAAGAAAATCCGTTGCCGAGGACAAACGCAGACGGCGAAAAGAAAATCTAAATCGACCACCTGCGAACAGTGGTTAGCCTACGCTTGCCCTGCATGTGGCAAAATATGTAGGTCACAGCTGGGGCTGCGCAGCCACGGGAAATACTGCATTTCTCACTAGTTTTCGGACTCGAAGACGAGCCTTATTATTATTATTATTATTATTATTATTATTATAAACGATAACAGTCAAATCAGACTTTCAATGGGCATGACATGAAATAGTATTTTCCCCTAATTTATAAACATAAATTGTCAAATTACGAGGAAAATCGTTAGAGCCGTTTACGAAATCCATGTACTTCCAGGTAGGTTCCAGATTCCAGCCATGAATTAGCAATCTAATAAAAGAAATAGTAAAAAGAAAATGTCCTTGGCACAAGAGTTTAATGGCTGCTCCAGAAACACACACACACCAATAATCCTCCATTTTTTGTCGAATACTTGACAATCTGAATTTCTTTCACCTGCATGCTTAAGGCCTGATCAAATCAAATCCTTCACCACATATTTGTACAGTGTAAGAGCAACTAACTCTGCAATTCTTCTATTCATCTTGGTGACTCCCACTAGTCTTACGTATGCATACAGCTATTCTTTTCTCCGTCTCGCCTCCCACAGTCCATTAACCCAAATGCTGCACTAAATTCTTGTCAAAAGGTTCCATTTGCACAGACGTTGAGAGGCTGACTAGTACATCGTCTTGAAAGGTCAGAATGCGCTGCCATAACCTGATTGATTGGTCCGAATTGTGCATCTGTTTCTGTCATTAGACGCCTGGCGCAGTCTACACTATAGGATATCAAGATCTAACAGTGCATAGTGCTCATGCCATGGCCAAGCTAAGCTAAAGTGTGCATATGTCAATGCACATCTTTACAACGAAATTCATTTTAACAACAATTGACATCAGCAAGTACAAGAATAACTGAGACCAAATAGAACGAGCGATTCCAACGAATTAAACAAACAGAAATAGAACAAACACAAGAAATTAGACAAACACAAGAAATGAAACAAACACAAGAAATAAGACAAACACAAGAAATTAGACAAACACAAGAAATGAAACAAACACAAGAAATTAGACAAACACAAGAAATTAGACAAACACAAGAAATAAGATAAACACAAGAAATAAGATAAACACAAGAAATTAGACAAACACAAGAAATAAGATAAACACAAGAAATAAGATAAAAACAAGAAATTAGACAAACACAAGAAATTAGACAAACACAAGAAATAAGATAAACACAAGAAATAAGACAAACACAAGAAATAAGACAAACACAAGAAATAAGATAAACACAAGAAATTAGACAAACACAAGAAATTAGACAAACACAAGAAATAAGACAAACACAAGAAATTAGACAAACACAAGAAATAAGATAAACACAACAAGTAAGACAAACACAAGAAATTAGACAAACACAAGAAATAAGATAAACACAAGAAATAAGATAAACACAAGAAATAAGATAAACACAAGAAATTAGAAAAACACGAGAAATAAGATAAACACAAGAAATTAGACAAACACAAGAAATAAGATAAACACAAGAAATAAGACAAACACAAGAAATAAGACAAACACAATAAAACGAAACTTAGTAACAAAAGAACAAAAACAATTATAATTCAATAGACCCACATGGAGAAGGAAATACATGGTCTAGCTGATAGAGCGTTGTCTTGACCTGACAGTAGTCATGAATTGAAACTCTGTTACGACGTGTTCTATTGTTATGACTTAAGTTAATTGTTTACATAGATTTGACTTAAACACAACCTATAAAATACCTAGACAGACACTAAATATCTTATTCCATTTGCTAGGACTAATTCATATAAGTGCGTATTCTTTTCAGATGCCACAAGAACAATGAACAGGTTTCCTTAATCATCCAGGAAAAGTAATGACTTCATAGACTTTAAGTATATACTTCACTGTACGACAAGATACACACCTTGATACCCGTATTAAAAAATATCTACTTTTTAAAATACGTTTTGAAGGAGCGTTTGGAATATATAAAAGAAGAAAAAGATAACTGACTTTTATGGTCCACCAAAAGATTACTTTTAATGTTACAAGCGAATTCCAAGAACTTTTTTATTCGGTTAAAACAAAGTGATAGATGGAGCCAAAAATCATTTTGTTAAACAAAAACAGCAACAACAACAAAAAAAAAAGTATGATATTGTTGTTTTAACTTAGATGATACGAACAAGTATATTTTTGTGTATTGGACTGCCATAGTAAAATGAACTCAATGACATTTTCAAAAATCTTTAGGAACAGTTTTATGGCCGAGTTTGAAGTTATCGAGGATCTGAAGGGAAAAACAATGAACAAACCACGTGACTTGTTCACGAAACAATAAAGTGGCAGACATTTAAACAGAAAATCATCCTTTAAACTTACTTTCCTGTTCACCATAAATACAGACATGCTGAAATCACTGGTGAAATTTGTGAGCGGAGAGTGTGAACTTATTGACTATGTAGCACATTTAATAGCGACATTACTTTCTCCATTCGCAGTCGATATGAAGTTATAAAAAAATATGATGAGGAGGACTGCCAACTAGAATTTCTCAAAACTTTTTTTTATTAATAAAAAAAAATCATAAATTAATTATTTATTTATTTGCGCACTTTTAAAAAGCTTTTATCTGCCTTTATTATTATCAAGCTTATATCAAGCCACTGAGAGGAGTCTTTTTTCACGTTGTTTTCTCCCACTTCCCATTCTTGGATCAAGTGGAAATTTTGCACTATTATTTATAGTCGATAATAACACGTGAATTATTAGAAAAATTTAACAATTAGTTGTAATTGTAACGTAGTACTAATTCATTCATTTGTATTTTATAAAGTAAAAGGGGGAAATAAACCTTGCAGTATTGAGATTCGTTAAAAATTGATTGTAAGGTGGTTTCCCTTACATATGCTTTGTTTTTTTTTTCCAAAAAATAAATTTCCCCCCACATTTTACTTGTTTGTGACTATGTTGTGATGAGACTGACACACACACAAATCTGGTTACCTTCTAGTTATGTAGGCCTACAGCCAATCCAGACCCATCACGTATCTTTTGTTTTATCTTGCTACTCAAGCGAACTAAGGTAATGGAAGTCATTGACTGCAGCCACTCAAGAGATTCACCAAGAAAAGAAACAAAATAGAGGAGGAACATTTTTTTGTATGGTCGATAATTTAAAAAAAAAATAATTTCATAGTATGGACTTCTTCGTTAACTTTCAGAAATTACAACCAACACTTGAATCAGTTAACAAAAAATTTAATTACATGTAGATATGTTTATCAAGTGGTCTCACTATAATCAGGGCCGGCACTAACAATTGCGGGGCCCTATGCGAAAAGGATTGCACGGGGATGAGTCTGGGTAGGGGTAAGCATAATATCAAAATTAAGATTTTTGTATTAGAAAATATATCGCGCGTAGGATTGGCACCCCAAAATGACAATAATTTTGTCGAGTTCTCAGGAGGTTTCAATCATT
This sequence comes from Biomphalaria glabrata, assembly GCF_947242115.1. NCBI lineage: Eukaryota > Metazoa > Mollusca > Gastropoda > Planorbidae > Biomphalaria > Biomphalaria glabrata. The sequence continues at coordinate 44,971,903 of NC_074715.1, read as the reverse complement.
TTAGGAGATTTCAAGGACTTTTTCGTATATTTTGTAATAACAGGAGTTTTCCAGGAGGCCCTGTAAGATCTGGAGACCTCGGAAACCTTGTTTTTATATAAAGTTTTAATGGTTTAATTTACACCTAGAATTGGCGCGGGGCCTATGAAAGTGCGGTGCCCACTGCGACCGCATAGGTTGCAGTGACCTAAGGCCGGCCCTGCCTATATTTAAAGGGTAACAAGTACTTTTATACGAAAAACTATCAAGCAAACTATAAAAAAATATTATTTAAAAAACACTTATAAGGGAAATAATGCACATTTACAGCCATATATCCAAATACTAAAAGATTTATTTCCCATTTTACTATAAAAAAAATTAGTATCTACCACTAATTAATTAATTTTTTTTGACTGATTCATGTTAATTGTGATCCGAGAATGGGAAGTTCGAGACATAACGTGTAAAAAACTTTGTACCAGACAGAATGACATAGTGAGTTATTATAATCTAAGAATCTTCAATTGTAGCAGAAAATGTCGATTAAATGTCTAACCCTATTATATTACGATTGTATTACAATAGTTGTATAATTATGGCCTTTATTTGAATAATTTAAAGACTCGTTAACTCTATAACAATCTTGCATGTTACATACTAATTGAACCCTGTTCCTTACCTTCTAAGTCAACACACGTCCTGTAGTAAGGGAGGTCATAGGAGTTGATAGTTTTTTGTCATGGGCTAAATAAGAATTAACGTTAATCCATGGACACACACTCTACACGCGAATCCAGCCTTGCCATTTGATTTTATAGGTTAGAGACAGAGAGAGAGAGAGAGAAAGAGAATGTGAGAGAGAGGGAGAGAGAGAAGAGGGTATTCAAGCCGACACATCTCAGCGGTTACCTTCCTTGACAGATCGCTGTTAGTTCAATACACGTACATGTTCAGTTCAATGACATTAGGTTTGAATGACTTGAGTCTGTCCTACATGTCACGTGATGTGGGCACATTAATCTAACACCATTATATGTCTTTAAACAATGAATTGGTGAAACCATCTAGACTTTAAAAAAAATTATTTATGTAAATTTGAAGAAGTTCACAAAGAGAATGAAGCTAAAGTTGAAGTATTTCAAGACTTATCTTTTAAGTAAGGCGACACTCTGCATTCCCATAGCAATAATTATTAAGAACTCGCAATGATGAATGTTTACTTCGATTATTACCATTCAAATAACAATCCACCTTTTCTGTACATACTAGATCAGTGACTGACAAGAGAAATTAGCTTGTGAACTGAGATAGACATGAATAATTGTTGATATATGATTGTAATTATTACAAAGCTTATATCGGCTCTCTCTATATCTAATTGATAAAACGGTGTACGCTATATTTCTCCCACACCCATTCTCGGATCAAGCTGAAGCTGTACAACTCATTGACGAAGACAGTACACGAATCAATAAAAAAAACAAAACATTTAGTCAATGAATTACTGGTAATTAATAATTTTATTTGATGCCAACAAGGAAAATGAATCCTTAAGATATAGCTGAATATGCATTTTTTTGACCTTAGATAACTATACACGTTATTTCTCCCACACCCATTCTCTGATCACGTGGAAACCTAAAACAATTATTGATTGCTCCTAGCAAAATGTGAACCAATTTAAAAAATTAACCGATTGGACAATAAATGATTGGTAATTAAATATTTTAAATTTTTAAGTCTTAGAGAAATTAAAGACTTAGAAATAATAGATGTCGTCTTAGAAATAATAGATGTCGTCTTAGAAATCCATTTTAAAAATATGACAACGATACTGTTTTTTCTCTGTTGATAAAATAAACAAAGATCACTTCAGGGTCTGCCTACAAAATGTTTTCACATAAAGATCAGGAAAGAGAAACAGTCCCTTGACCGTTACCTCTGCCCTACGGAGCCAGGTAAAAGGAAGCTCATTAAAACTTAACAATTAGGACATTGGTACCCAAACGTATTCGGGGGGGGGGGGTTGAGTTTTGAGTTTAGGCACTTATTATGTCTAGGGCCTTTTACGTTTCAGACCACGTGACATGGGACCGAATGATTGAAAAACAAAACAAAAAAAAAAGTCCAGTCCAATGCAACTGAGCTTCTGTGGCTTTATTGTGCGCTATGGGTAGGAGTTTAGTGGGGGCCGGGTGTTGCGCGCGGACCGTAGTTCTGATATCATTGAATTATTTCGACTCTTTTGTGCGTCACAATGGCGGGCGGGAGGGCCGATAGAAAGAAGACGAGTTCTGTGAAGATTTACTTTGTGGAAATGGGCTGATAGTTTGCATGCCTTGCTTTAATGTCCACCACGTGCAAATCTCTCTTTTTCCCTTTAAGCTCTTATGTGTTCTCATCATGGAGGTCTCCAGCATGCCGCCATTTCTATGATAAGGAAACAGAAACTCCGAAAAGCTGGAATAAACCTGGACCCAATAAATTGAATCTAGATCTGTGAACAGCGGTTCAAAGAAACACAAGTATGATAAAATATTCGTCTGCTTACGATTCTTGTAAAGAAATCTAAGTAATGCCGTGTGCAAAGGAACTTAAGGGAGGTAGCTCTGTCTTCTCTCATGTGTTTCACCGCAGACGACAAATTGAATTTGCTGACATTCCGATTTCTCATCATTTGTGACTGTCATTAGTGATGGAATTGAAAATACACAAAGTTCTTGTAGTATCAAAAAATAGAATGGATGTGTACTAACAAGAATATATGATTGATATAAGAAGTAATGCATGGTAGTTTTCGGTTTCGTCCACTCCAGTTCAAACTAGATGTGAATCATCCATAACTTGTAACTACTAACTGTTACTAGCACTAGACAGTACCAGGAAATATTATATTAATGCTATTCCAAAGGTTTCCGCCACATTGCACCAGTGGCGTTCCGTGTGATGTAACACTAAAGAACATTAGAATAATTGACCAAATTGTCTTCCTGTATGATGGATCTTGTTGCCTGATCTTTGAACTGAGAGGTTCAAAACATTGCATTGTGAGATGCACCAGGGCACGGGAAACAGAGTGAATTCCCTTGGTACTTAGCCAACAAGGGACAACCTACAGACATTTTGTCTGACGTGTACGCTTTGACAACAAAGTCTTATACTAGAGAGAGGGGGAGAGAGAGAAAGAGACATAGAAAGAAAGAAAAAAAATCAAGATTTAGAGTCCCACAAAGAGACAGATACAGAGAAGGGTAATAAGAGAAAAAAAAAAAGAGAATGTGAACAAAACCGGAATTAGTGAGACAATTTGAAATTGAGAGAAATAAGAGCCAGAATGCAGATCAGAAATAACAAGAGCCATATCTATGATTACAGTCATCGATTATAGATTGGAGCATATGGCATCCAGAAGGTAATAATTCTGTTAAAAAACGTTTCGTATTATCAAACTAATGGGCATGCAGATAAAGAGAGAGAGAGAGAGAGAGAGAGAGAGCGAAGAGAAAAAGAAACAAAACAAAAATGCAAGAGAAAAGAGAGAAAGAAAAAGCAAGTTTGGTTTGTCCGAACCAAGGGGCCTCACTCTTGGATCTCATTGAAGATACATTTTGACTGATGGTATTATTAGGACCTCTTTGTGCTGACCTATCTCTCTGGGATACGTCCATGTGCTGACTTAGCTCTCTGGGATACTCCCATGTGCTGACTTATCTCTCTGGGATACTCATCCCACTCGCATGTGCTGACTTATCTCTCTGGGATACGTCCATGTGCTGACTTATCTTTCTGGGATACTCCCATGTGCTGACCTATCTCTCTGGGATACGTCCATGTGCTGGCCTATCTCTCTGGGATACTCCCATGTGCTGGCCTATCTCTCTGGGATACTCCCATGTGCTGACCTATCTCTCTGGGATACGTCCATGTGCTGACCTATCTCTCTGGGATACGTCCATGTGCTGACTTATCTCTCTGGGATACTCCCATGTGCTGACCTATCTCTCTGGGATACTCCCATGTGCTGACCTATCTCTCTGGGATACGTCCATGTGCTGGCCTATCTCTCTGGGATACTCCCATGTGCTGGCCTATCTTTCTGGGATACTCCCATGTGCTGACCTATCTCTCTGGGATACATCCATGTGCTGACCTATCTCTCTGGGATACTCCCATGTGCTGACCTATCTCTCTGGGATACTCCCATGTGCTGACTTATCTCTCTGGGATACTCCCATGTGCTGACCTATCTCTCTGGGATACGTCCATGTGCTGACCTATCTCTCTGGGATACTCCCATGTGCTGACTTATCTCTCTGGGATACTCCCATGTGCTGACCTATCTCTCTGGGATACGTCCATGTGCTGACCTATCTCTCTGGGATACGTCCATGTGCTGACCTATCTCTCTGGGATATGTCCATGTGCTGAGATACCTGACATGTGTTTATTAAATCTTGGAGAGGGTTGAGAGTTAACAGAACATGTATTACTCCTGAGACACCACAACGAGACCAGTGTTGTCTCCAAAGATTCTCAACATGCAACAAATCTTATCAGTGACTTGGCAGCATGAGCATCGCAGGTGTCACAAAATGTTGGACGAGCTATTTGTTGCTTTCAACAAGAGTGACACCAACCTGACCTCTCTACCTCTGTCTTATGTTCCCTAATTAGAATTAAACTTTTAAATGCGTTAAAAACGTTAACTTTTCAACTTAATTGTTTTTTTTCTTCTCTGTATTGCATTAACAAATCTGACTAGAAACACTGCGCCTGAAAAAACAAACGTTACTCGACTATAAGTCTGCTAGATATCAAAATTACACAAGCACACATATCAGACAGAGGAGGTAAATATTTGGAACACCTTACTTAAATATGTCACAAAGCTATCACTTTATCATTAAAGATGTTAAGCTCAAGTCTACCTGTACACGGGCGGAGTATGGCATTCCTTGAGGATGTCTTCACAGACATAGTGCAATCTCTATCAGCAGCTATAGACATTTTTAATGACTTTTTTTTTACGGTAGACTATCATGCAGACCTACATATTTGTGCACACTGCCTAGTGCCTATTGCCTAAATGTTTATGTTGCCACTAACGTGAGGTAACATTGAAGAATAACATTAGAGGTAAAATTGGATAAAATTCTAGAGGCTGTAATAGAGAGAAGGATATAATGGGAGTGATAAAGAAAGAAAGATAGAGAAGATGAGGAGGAAACATGTATATTGAGAAAGAGAGAGAGAGAGAGAAGAGAGAAAGTGAGAAATATCTTAGTCTTTTAATATACTAGGTTGACGGCACGGTCGTCATGTGATCAAAAACCATTCGCTGTCGTTCTTATTTTGCTTGAGGCTATTAGTTGGACAAGTTCTTCTAGAGTTAACATAGGTCAAGAGACAGAAGTGTGTGTGTGTGTAGGTGTAGGTGTGTGTGTCTGTGTGTGGTGAGAATGAAATATGTAGCTGAGAAATACTTCAATAAAAAAGGCAATGTCTTCGATTCCTTAGATTAAGGATGAGCACTGTCACTACACTACACTAAAGTTATACAGACAAATAATGTAGCCAAAAACCACGTTAATACATATATATTTATAGATTGATTAACTTCAGTGTTCATGTAGTAGATAATGGTAGTGGAAAATATTAAAACTAGGATTAAAAAGCAAAAGTTTTTCAAAGTGGAGCAGAATTAGAACTAGGGTGAGCGCAGACGTTTAGATGTGATGATGCGATTGTCTGTAAACTGTTACAGAGATAGGCCACGAAGTGTTTAATATAATCAGGTACAGTGAGGTGCAGCTAGTTTCAAATGCGCTTGTTGAATCTGAAGAGGGGAGGATGGGGGTACATGGTGCACCGACATGGGAGATAATTCGTGTTTGTTAACCAAATTGATGCCTTAGTTATGAATATATTTTTTCCCCACAGAAATGGTTAAAGAAAACGAAATTAGCAATAAAGAAGAAAACAAAAAGTTGGAAGCAAAGAAACTTAAAAAAAAAAAATAAGTTAAATATACAAAAATACTTTTTTTAAAAGTCACTTATATTAAGTGAAATATCATCAATTATTTGGAATCAATCAATGCCATTTATCATCCTCAGTAACCTTTCCATGCTGCATTATGAAAAGCAGTTTACACACACACACAAAAGTCAGCTCAACTCGGAATATTCGAGACACCATGATGGAAGGCCAACGCGTCTGGCCACTGAGCTATGTGCTTGAGTTCTTATAAAAATTGAAAGTTTTATTGTTCGTTTGAAATTTGTACCGAACGACCCACTTCTCTAAATAAACATACTGTTTTTATGATTTAGTACATTTACCATTATAAGAAAATTAATTACGATTAATTGATTAACTAATTAGTTAATCTTTTAAATTGATTCGTGTGTTGTCATCGACCATGGATAATTGTGAAAAGATTGCATTTCTGAGTGTACTGTAGTTGAAATAAAAATATTCGCAAACAAATGTAAAGCTGGAAGAGAATAGCTTCTAGTAATTTGACTGGCGAAATGCTATATATTGACAATGTAATTAGTATTGTTTCATACTCTTGATAAAGAATGGTAGTACTTCGTGTATTGTTTTCAGTAATTTAACTTCGTGAAAATACTGCAGTGTTTATAGAATAACTCCCAGGTTATAGGAATTATAGTATGTTTGTCTGTCACCTAGTGTACATCTAAATAATTATCATTAAATTTACTGTGCAATGTTTACTGTAGTGCATGCTTGCACTCTCCCTCTTTGGAGCCAAGATCCAAAATGAGTCAAAGTAAAGCTTTATAGTCGTGTTTGTTATAAAGAATTGAAACTATACAGCATACTCCACGGATAATAATTCCTTTTCCTTTATTCATTCATAAGAGATGAAATAAGCAAAATAAAAAAAAATACTTTAAAACAAAAGCTTGTATAAGGTAATGGGCAACATATTTAAAGCCACATATCATAATACTGAAGGATTTATTCACCTTTATTAGCCATAACCCTAACCCCAAACTAAATTAATTATTAACCCCTAATTAATAAGTTAATTCGTTAATTTTTCGATTCATTCACGTTTTGTTAGGGGCAATACATAAACTCCACTGAATCCGAGTCTTCCGAGAATGGGAAAAAGTGTGTACAAAACGTATTCGTTACTTAACCCTTAAAGTGATGAACTGTTTTACAATGAAGACATACAAAATGAAATTGCAATGTTCATGTTTAGAGGCTTATGTACCACACGCATCTTAAGGGTTAACAGGCAGACAGACAGACGGAGTGAGCTGATATAACCCTTGTAAAAAGTAGATGAGCCCAATCTGTCAATAGAACGACACATCTAACATCATAGGCTACTGTTTCATTAGGTGATGTGTTCACAATAGAGACATGCTCGGAGCTGAAGTTGAAGATGCTCAGGGGAGGTAATTGACACCGTAGAACTTGATTCTTATTTTTTTGATCTGAAAGTGTATTGCAGTCATTCACACAGATCTCGTTTTTAAAGAGGCGATGGTTGGAAGAAGACAAATGTCGCCAGCTGCTGGCTGACTTAGAGGGAAATTACGTTTCACACAGTGCACTGGAATAAAAAAAAAATATTTGCAGGCTAGGCAGAGGGTAAGGTGCAGAGGGTAAAGTGCAGAGGGTAAAGTGCAAAGGGTAAAGTGCAGAAGGTAAAGTGCAGAGGGTAAAGTGCAGAGGGTAAATATGCAGAGAGTAAGTAGCAGTCATAGAACTGAGAATTTTTTTTTTTCAAACAATTTATTTATTTTTTCATAGGCCATTACTATGAGGCTCAAAATACTATATAAGTATTAACAATTTAATACAATGCAGTATATTATAGAGGTTTTAATGTTAATCACCAAGCTTATACCGACTCACTCTGTCTGCCTGTAGGTAGGGTAAAAAGCTTGTACACGTTATTTCTCTCACACCCAGTATCTTGTCGAGTTGAAATGTTGCACAATTATTTCTTGAACCTGACCAAACAAGAATCAATAAAATTAAAAAAAAAAGAAACAACAATCATTTCATTAGATACTTTTAATTAGTATTTTTTTTTTTGGTATCAAGAAGAAATTGTGCTTGACAGAAGTGGTGGCATAAGTTGAATTAGTTCCCTTGAGGAGGCTTGAGCCCTTGAGCTCGTATTCAAGGCGTACACAGTTTTAAAATTGCATTTATAAAGCGACCACGATAACATTCTCCCAGATATCTCCTTCTTCCTCCAGCCCCCTCCCTCCTATGTTCGTAATGGTCCAGACAAGTGATAGGATCATATATATGGCTCCTTTTGTCTCGAAAGGCAATGGATGCGCCCAAATAAGTCACTGGTTTTGGCTTAATCTTGAGACGGGGCAGAATCTGGTGTGGCTAATCAAGCCAATTCTAGAACGGCAGACTTTGCCACAATTCGTACATGTGTATGCCTCTGATTTAGGGCTAGCAGACAGGGCAGCTTTCTTTTTATCCCTCCTGATTAAAGCCGCTTCAATTCTTTTGTTCTCAGCAAGGGTTGTCCCAGCACGCACAGTCTGTCTCCATGCACTCCGGTCTTTGGCTATGTTTTCCCACATACTTTCGCTGATGCCTGAGGCTCTCATGTCTCGCTTGCAGACATCTCTATATGTTAGTCTTGGGCGGCCCTTGGGTCTGACTCCTTCCACAAGCTCAGCATATAAGATATCTTTCGGGATTCTGCCATCTGGCATGCGGGTGACATGTCCGAGCCAGCGTAATCTTCTTTGTGTCAGGAGAGCATACATGCTGTTCATATTGGCCAATCTTAAAACTTCCTGATTGGAGACATGGTCCCTCCAAGAGATGCCCATTATGCGTCTCAGGCAGCGCAAGTGGAAACTATTCAATCTGTGCTCTTGGTACATGTATGTTGACCAGCTCTCACTGCCATAAAGGAGAGTGCTCACAACACAGGCGTTGTAGACTAGGATTTTGGTCGCTGTGGTCAATTTACCATTTTCCCAGACGCGCTTGAAGAGTTTTGCCAATGCTGTGGTAGCTTTTCCTATCCTTTTTGTCAGCTCGATGTCTAAGTCTAGGTTACTGACAATTGTTGAACCCAAGTAGGTAAATTCCTGCACCACTGAAAGGGTGTGGTTCCCAATTTGTATTATAGGTATTTCTGCGACGTCTTGTGCCAGGATTTCGGTCTTGGAGAGACTTATAGTAAGGCTAAACTCTTGACAAGCAGCTGCTAAGCCGTTCACTAGCTTCTGTAGACCTCCTTGTGAGTGAGATACGAGTGCCGCGTCATCGGCAAACAGCAGCTCCCTTATCAAGATACGACGCCTTTTCGTTTTGGCTTTAAGACGTGCCAGGTTAAAGAGCCTTCCATCGGATCTGCTATGGATGTATATTCCGTCTTCCAGGGATTTAAAAGCACTGGATAGTACGACTGAGAAGAAGATGCCAAATAGTGTAGGGGCCAGTACACATCCTTGTTTGACACCGCTCTTAATGGAGAATGGCCTGGAGGAAGAACTTTCAAACTGAACGGTGCCCTGCATATTTTCGTGAAAAGCTGACACTAGTTTTCTTAACTTATTTGGGCAGCCGATTTTCTCTAGTACAGCAAACAGACCGCTTCTGCTAACAAGGTCAAAGGCCTTGGTCAAATCAATAAATGCTATGAAGAGGGGCTGCTTTTGTTCTCTGCTCTTCTCCTGTAGCTGCCGAAGAGAGAAAGTCATATCTGTTGTAGATCTACCTGCCCTAAAGCCACACTGCGACTCTGGATAAACACGATCTGCCAGGATCTGTAATCGCTTTAGTAATACTCTAGCAAAAGCCTTTCCGACTATGCTAAGCAGTGAGATGCCTCTGTAATTGTTACAATCAGAGCGGTCGCCTTTATTTTTATAAATTGTAACAATGTTGGAGTCTTTCAATTCCTGGGGGACCATTCCTTGTTCCCAGCACAAGCTTAGCAGTTCATGGAGTGGTTTGATTAGGGCATGTTTTCCAGCCTGAATGACTTCAGCAGGAATGCCATCTCCTCCGGGTGTTTTCCCATATGCAAGCATGTCAATGGCAATGCCATTGACATGATAGGATCATAGTGCAGTAAGAAAATGAAACAAAAACGGTACAAATATTTCTAATCACACAGATGTATTATTATCTATTACAAATATAATTACATAACTGAACCAGACTATTTGGTACAATTGCTTTGAATATTTTTTTATTTTTTTAGAGTATACATCATAAACTATTCTCATATGGATATGTATCTGTAAACTGCAGCTATCCATTCTAATCAGAGCATATACAACACTGTGCATGGATGAATGAAAATAGTAATTAATTTTTTTTTAAATGTACGTTTACATGCAATATTTAGAATTGGTTAAAATTTTATTTAGAAAAAAAGCCTATAACAAACATTTTTATTTTAAATAATAATAAAAGAATAATAAAATATTTCTTTCAATAGATGACAGTTTTTGTGATCCCTTAACATTTCTTTCCAAAAATATTTTAAAATTCTTTCCCCTTGATGTCCAAACCAAAAATAGACTGAAAGATTTATTTTTTTCCAGTTATCTTTGTAAACATTAGAAAATGGAAAGGGGAATATTAGGCGAGAATACCACGTTTGTTAATATAACCACACTAATTTGAGCTAGTGTTTAATACCGAGTGAATTTTTTTTTTTTAATTTTAAAATTAAAAGCACACACACTTTGAGTAGCCATAAACTTATATCAAAAAGTTAATAAAATGTAGCGCTTTAGAGAGGTAACAATTAATAGGTCCAATATTTTAAATTGTACCTACTACTATTGCACCAAAATTTAAAAACGTATATTGGTATCTAACAGACTTAACAATAGACAAAGCATTAACCAATATATGTAAATATTGGAATATTCTAAATATCAGATTATTGCTCTTACAATTCAAGCACGCGTAAAGAAAATGCCAACTGGCAAGCTTACAAGACAATAAGAAAGAGAATAAGAGGAACGTATTGCCAGATTCTGCACGAGTTTTTAGTTGCAAGTTTCAACCAAATTAACGACGTGCTTACGAGGCTGGCTCTCTGCAAACGAAATTTGTGCAGCTAATTATGTCTTAATTAACAACCAGAACGCAGCGAATTAAGGCATTAAGTAGCAAAGAACGAACAGTGATCTCCCTTTTGCACTAAAGTACCAGGGAACTCAATTCGTTTAGATTAAATCCAAGTTTTCAAAAAGAATCAAAGATTTTGCCTTAAATATGCCAGATTTTCACAGCATTGTAGAATCTATCTAGATCTGGTATTTTGCAAGTTTTAGTATTATTGCTCATTGTTAGGTAGCACATTCGAATTCGCAGTAATGACTCATGCACACAAATATCTAAAGTCTTAGCGAAATTCGGCATACACAGTGGTGTTTTATGTATACAGATAAACAACTGAAAACACAGCACATAATGATGTTAAACCCATATATATTATAGGCCTATTTATAAAAGATAAGGACGCGACATTGTAAAAAAATAGAAACTATAGACGTAAATGTAATGAAAAACAACATGAGCCATTGTCCCAAATCGTCTGCAACCAAATCGTCTGCTCTGATTCACGGTGAGAATATATTTCTTATGTCAACCTTTGTGACAGAATATAGCACTGATTGAAACAGACACTTGCTGCATTCTGGGATTGAAGTCAAAATGTACAGAAAGAAGAATGCCAAAGAGATGATTGCAATGTTTATTTTGAAACAAAACATAAGAAGCAAGAAGAAAACTAATAACAATGATCAAGTAACACCGATGATTAAGTAAGTAATACCGATGATTAAGTAAGTATTTTCTTACAGTTTGTGGATTACATCAAACAAAACATTATCAATTTGAAAGCACCATTAGCATGTCGCCACAGTGGGCGCCATCTTGAACTTAGCTATTCGCTAAGATCTAAAACTGAATAAAGTGATTCTCAAAGTCAAAGGAAATAAAAGCAACTACCATATATAACTTGTAACATAGAGAGTCTAGACAGAGAGCTTTATGTTGTTTTTAAGTTTCTCTCTTTGCAAAAATATTGTTTCGTTTCTTTTGTTATCTCTATCCCCTTTTGAAATCCAATAGCGAGAGTTGTCTGTCTCTCCTTATCTCTCGTATTATTTTTTCGGGGAGTAGGACAGACGTAGACGGCGAAAAGAGAACCTAAATCGACCACCGCTGTACAACGGTTATATCCGCGACTGGTGTGGCAACTTATGTAGGTCGCAGCTGGGACTGCGTAGCCACCTGAAATACTGTACTCCTCTTCAATCTTTGGACTTGAGGAAAGGCCTTATTATTATTAGACGGGGATGAGCGGTTTAGCATTAGAAGCACCACAGGCTTGTTCTATGAATGTTTTTACAAAGCTTATATCAACTTTGTCTGTCTGTCTGGTAAAAAAATTGTTTAATTTATTTCTTTTACACCCATTCTCCGATAAAGTTGACACTTTGCACAATTATTCATTGGCACAGACAACACATGAATTAATACAAAAAATAATCAATTCCATTAAAAAGTTAACCAATTTGTCAATTAATTATTTGTAATTAATTATTTTGTTTGGTATCGAATAAGTGAAATAAAATAACGTCTACATTATTTTTTTAAGAGACATATTTGTAAGTATGGAGCTTTTTACCTTATATAAGTTTTTTTATATTTTTTTTAAATTTTGTATATTTTACTTGCTGGTGTTTAGAGTTGAGGCATGTTTGGTTAGTTATTTCCTTATGAAAATTCGTATTTATTTGAACTCAGATGAAAGAAAAAAAAATATGTCTGTTTTGTGTGCCAACAATACAAACATGTCGAGAGTCAATACATACAAAACATTCCATTGACTTTATTAATAACTCAGAGACATTAATATTTGCCAGACGCATTCTAGTTTCTACTTTTTGTTAATTTCTCCTCACTAGAACCAAAAATAGTTTTGCTGAGTGTCAAAGTTTGGATCAGGATAATGATGCATTCCAAACAGGCAGACGTCGGCCCTGTTTTAATTTGACTGGGCCGTGCCAGGAACAAAACAGATGTCTCATTATGACGTGTGTGGGAGGAGGGCCAGGGGGGGGGCTAGTGGTGAGACTGTGTCAATGCTCTTGTTAATGGCCTCTAGCCCAAATGGCTTATGGGAACGAGAACATTCTAAGAATAAAGACAATACGGGGAGTGTAACTTTCTTTTTCGTGTAGTTTTTTTTGACATCTAAACGTGACAAACGGACAGACAGCATAAAATCAATATCTGCTTCATACAATATCTCTCCCCTATCAATCTCTATAGCGTTCTCTTTTTAGTATCGCATGGCTAGCGATTATTTGTCGGCTCATAATATTAATTAAAAGGTATTACTTAATAAAAGGTATCGCTTAATAAAAGGTATTGCTTAACTCTTTCTCTCCGTAATTATTTTTCCACATTTTGAAGGAATTCTTCATTTTGCTCATTACTATTTCACTACCCTGTTATGATTGGGCTTTAATAACTTTGTTATCAGAAAATGTTTTATTTGGTATAGAATTAAAGGGGAATGCATGCTCTTTTTATATAGTTCAAAGTCAAGTTTTAAAAATTAAACATTAATTTAATTTAATGAGGTAAAAATCAACGATGGTATCGTCGATTAGGAGAGAAAGAGTTAATAAAAGGTATTGCTTAATAAAAGGTATTGCCTAATAAAAGGTATTGCTTAATAAAAGGTATTGCTTGCTTTAACTGATGACTACAATTCAGTACAATCATGATGTCCTTATGACAGTCTTAACAGATAGGGAAACATATTGTAACAAAGTGACATCCACAGAAGACGTCAGGCAGTAAGTCTCAACTTAGAGAGTATGGTTACATGTGTTACAAGTTTGTTTTTTAGATGTGTGTCAGCACGGAGTGCCCTGACTTTAATACAGACTATGCGATAAACCCGGGAAAAGGAAGGTTGAAAAACCTAGAAGAATATTTTTTTAATGTATAAAACGAATCACATAAAAAATAAGTTCACTTAAGCTTATAGCATTTATAAGGCATTGTCTTCGATTAGGAAGATTAAGGATTAAGTGCAGTATTTCACCTGACCACACATATACACTTGCAATCTGCCTATTTTGCCAAACTGATGCAGACTAAGCCGTTGTCTGTCAGGGGTCTATTACAGATTTTTTTTTTCGTCTTCTGCGCCTGTCTTCGTCAAAGGTTTTTCTTTGGGCCTCAAATATAATAGCATTTATTTACAACTGTTGTGACACGGTTACTATGTGTGGTCAACCGTGACACACGGTCAAGTGTTGGGTATCGGAGAGTTAAGGGACTTGCGGGAAGTGAGGAGTGTGTAAACAAGAGGAAGGAGGTGATCTAGTGGAGTTGGTTATCTGTAGATAATGTTAGCCTTGTAAATATGTTATGTTTGAATGCTTCACAATAACCTACAACTTAAAACAGAGGAATGAAACTAAATAGTGTTTAATGTAGGCCTAGATACAAGGGTATAACTTCCTTGCTTGCTGGATGTGTGGCTGAGTGCGCAAACCACTTGGCTTCCTATCAAGGGGATCGAGTTTGAATCCCAGCTAGAGAAGAGTTTGTGCTTGTTGAAAAGCGAAAGCCAGCACGGAAGCCTTCTACCTGACACCGCCTTCTCCCACAAAAGAGTTAAGACCAGCACTGAGCATGCTATAGGAGGAAGTTTTATGTATTAGGACGCGCTTTACAAAAACAATTTAATAATTCATTAAATTTCAATTTAATCAATAACAAAACAACCGCAATGTTTTCAGTAATAAATCTTAGAAAAAGGCACGTACCTATGTACCAAACTTCCATTGTAAGGATGAATATTGTAAACTATCATTGAGTGCTTCTGGGTTACGGGAAAACTTTTTTTTAATGTTACTTAAAAGCATTACATTTTACATGAATAAAAAAAAAGACATTTAGCTTATGCTTCCTATAATAGAAAAGCGTTTGTATTCAAAAAGTTAATGTTATTTGCATATCTGTTTTAAATCGGTGGATACACTTCTTCCATAAGAAGGAAATTTAAAATAATAATTTAAATAAATATTTAAAAAATAAATTAAAAAAAAAACACAATAGGTAAAGATATTTAGACATGTTAGGCTTCTATCCTTTGATGTTTGCGAAAACGCACAGAATGGATAATAGAGTATATTTATGTTACCAACTTAAAAGATGTTTAGGAGACAGCCTGATCCTAACAAATCAAGGCCTGGTCCTGCTAATCAAAAATTTACTTGCTTATTTGGTAGAATACATTAACACAGTTTCGAAGTGAAAAGGGAGGCTAGCTAATTGCGTTAGGGAACTATTAATATCGCTCACGGTGACCCCTATCGGTCCGTAATCTTTTGTTGATCATTGATCTGTCGAGATGAATGCCTGGGGCGCGAGCTACCGATGCACTGAACATGATATGCTGTTTGTAAGAGCCGAGAAAAAAAAATTGGTATCTGTCTAATCACGTGATCCTGTCCACTATATGAAACTGTATACGAGTGCGCATGCTTGTGCATCAGCTGATTGTTTCTAGTGCTTGGCCTTTGGGCATCTGGGTTAGGGTTAGGGCTCGGGGGGGGGGGGGGAGATGATAAACCTAGGTTGTATATTCTGGTCATGTAAAAGTTTTGCTCGGATGTTTTTAAAAAGTTGAATAGGAAAAAAGATACTATACTTAGTCTATAGCAATAAAAACTGTTTTTGTCTGAACCCTTTTGAAAACGGCGAAATTTCATTTCTGAATGCCCAAATTATTCCACTTCGGAAAAAAAATCTTGCCATGTAAGTTTAGGTAAAAATCTGGAAATGCGGAACAAAAGGGGAAGGCTTTTCAGTATGTTCCTGATAAATACTTAAAAGAAGTTCAGTTGTAAAAAGTTATCTTGAAGAAGGGTCATATGTGTATTTGTGAAATGATTAACTATGAGCAAAGATTATATTTTTAGAAAATTTGGAATTTCATTAGGTTTATTTTTAAACTGCACGTGCACTGTTTGAACAGGAAGTGAAGGCTAATGAAAGTAGGGCCATGTGCGCTGTATATATGGCGACAGTTAGTATAGTGTTAAAATAGATTTTAAAATAGTTTGACCTCTTGTGTTTATATTTTTTATCACCAAACACTAAAGTCCGTAGATATTTATGAATAAATATTTGATTTTTTATTTGTTGCAAAAGATGGTTGCATAAATTGGATGTCATTTACAATGAGATTAAGCATACTCGTACGGGGGACGTTGCATCGGCTGTCTCAGTGTCTGGAGCTTAAATCATACCGATCAAGAGATAAACCTAATAAGCCATTTTTTAAACGCTGCTTTTCTATCTAGGTACATTGGGCAGATGGGACGCGGTGGCTAAGTTATAAAGCGCTTGGTTTCCGAACCAAGGGGTCCCGGGTTAGAATCCTGGTGAAGACTGGGATTTTCCATTTCGGGATCTTTAGGGGACCTCTGAGTTCACCCAGCTCTAATGGGTTCATGACAATAATTGGGAGAAAGTAAAGGCGGTTGGTCGTTGTGCTGGCCACATGACACCCTCGTTAACCGTGGGTCACAGAAACAAACATCTCCCCCTTAGATGTCTGAAACGGGAACTAATTTACTTCAACATGTTTGTTTAAAATGTTTGTTTTACATGTTTCGGATGTTCCTTCAGAGTTGAAGATAGTTTACTTCCTAGTCCAAACCTCCCGCAGGACGACGGGGGATGGGAGCGGGCAGGATTTGAACCCTCGACCATCGATAAATCCGAACGACAGTCCAGCGCGCAAACCTCACGACCAGGCAGCCATCCATCATGAAAAAGAATGGCAAAATAATTTCCCAAGAGAGACCTCACTAAGATAAGATAAGATAAGATAAGATAAGATAAACAATATGTATTTGAGTATTGACGATTTTCTAAACTTTTATAAAATACACAGTAAGACACAGTAAAAGAACACATTTTGTATTTCAATTGTTATGACTAACACACGCTCTATCTTTCGAAGTGATAAACTAGCAGGGAATGGGTTAGCCTGCATCAGCCAGGAAAATCAACAACTTTATAAAGATTATATCCTGTCATTACACATAAGACAAAGATACGTGCAGATCTAAGACTTATGTTTCCACCATGTAATAAGCTCGGGCGTGACGTTATTATGACGCATTCTAAAGGTCACAGCCTTTGATATAAAGAAATAATATTGCATGTAAGTAAAAGACTAGAATGAAAACAACGTTCTTGCAAATGTTAACCTGAGATTATAGTGTCACATCGCTAATTCACATCTAGTGAGAGAATAAGGTTGGGTCAGAAGTAAAAATTGTTGACAATTATTTCAATTTATCATGACTAAAATCAAATGGGGACACTATAAGATATACAAGAGATTGGGAAAGGGGGCGAAAAAAAAAGAAAATGTGAGAGTTTTAAAGTGTGTAAGTGTTTGTGTGTGTGTGTGTGAAGCAAAGAAATACAAACTCTCTCCCAAACACGTATATATTGTAACTATGTAGGTAAGTGAATTGTTGTAGCATGGCTTCAGAAAGTGAAAGGACTGTAGAGAGGGGGAGGGGCGACTCCGTCAAATTGTTGAGATTCAGTCAAGCGTACATCACATGTACAAAGTAAGAGGTAAATGAGCTTGTCAGGAGGGAAATGTGAAAACTATATACGGACATTTGGGCTAAAGAAAATACTGAAGTTCTCTTACGAAATGAAGTATGTAATCTTTCAAGTTGAAGTCATTGAAAAAATAACAACACACATAATATCAAGCAATACAACAGTTTATAATTCCAATTTTCTAGTACATTCACGAATTTAGGCTCAACAGAAAGCTTATAACTTATGGACTGAACAGATCTTCTCTACTATTTATACATTTTCCCCAATTCAGTTTCTAGAACAGTGAAAACCAATGATCTCCCCTTACAGTATGTAGTCTTTTGTGTAGAAACGCGAAGCTGCTAAAACCTAAGTGTAAAAAAAAATCCTGTTAATATTTCGCTTGCAACCCTGAAGCGCGCACCACGTGACAATGTTCTTGTTTGATCTCTAAACATTTCTTTTTTATATTTTTATATCACAAAGAAGAGGTGAGACACCGATAGCAACTAGCTTCCACATCTTTTTACAAAGCTTATATTAACTCACTCTGTCTGTCATTCTGTCTGTCTAATAAAAAGTCTGTACACTTTATTTCTCCCACACTCATTCTCGATTCAAATTGAAACTTTGTACAATTATTCATTATTCATTCCAAGCAAAACATGAATCAATAAAAAAAAACAATTAGTTAATTAACTAGTGGTAATGATTTTTTTTATATCAAAAACGGGAATATATAATACAGTATTGAGGTATATGCCTGTAAATGTGGAGTTTTTTTCCCCTAAGATAATCTTGTTTATAGTATTTATATATATATAATTCTCCTCTTCCCTCAAAAGTTTAAACCAGTAGTAAGGAGTAAAGGAAAGATCACTCTGCGGATAGTCCACGAGAAAACAAAAAAGGGGGGGGGGAGAACACGTAGTCACAACATAGCAGGGGAGGACCGTTGTAATATCACTCTTTTTTTTTTATTTCTACCTCGCGTTATAAAAAAAAAAGGGGGGGGGGTAATCTACTCTGTAGTAGAAGCGACAGAGGACGCTCAAGAGTTTGGACACATTGGAAAGATCACTCTTTTATTTTTGCAACTCGGACGGAGAGAGTTATCCTAGCTAACTTTAGAGTTTAAAAAAGACAATTTTCGTCTGTATATTTCAGGAGATTGGTATGAGTTTTCAAAAGATTTTAATAATTTCCGGATATTTCCAGGACTTTTTCGTATATTTTGCAATTTCAGGAGATTTCCAGGACCTCCTGTTAAATCGACAGGAGGACGCGGGAAATCTGTTATAAGTTATAAAATGGTTTAATTTAATAATTTATACACCTAAAATTAGCGCGGGTCCTATAATATGTTATAATTTTTTTGTTTTACATCTCCATTCTTAAGGAAAGTGTCAGCTAATAGAAGGCATTGTAAAAAAAGACTTAGGCCTTACGCTTTATTTCTCTCACATATTGTTTTGACTACATGTAGAGATACATCTTCACCTCCACTAAAGAAGGCATTCATGTTTGAACCCCGTACGACACTCGCCACATTTTGGGTTTACTCCCTTGTTTTGTCCCCGACATTTCTCCCGAATCAAGGGGCCACCACCGAGATCTCGCCAATACGCGAAGAAAAGACGTACGTCAATCTTACACGTCACAGGGGTCAGATAAACGGCCAGCCGCTGGACGCAGAGTGTCTCCGGAGTAAACAAGATAGCCATACTCGTGAAATCCATCTCCCAGCAACGGGTCAAAGGTCCGTTATAAATAGTAAAAAGCAATCAGCCATCAGCCTTGAGCCCATCCTCGCCATGAGTAGGTCAATGAATGGAATGTGGCGAATGGCACCAAGAACATTTCGAATTTTCGTGATAAAATAGTTTTTTTTTTCCAATGGCTCCATGAGCATGAGGCAGAAGCCAATTTGAACTATATGAGTCTATCTATCCGAGATTGTATCTTCATAATAGGTGTAAGAAGTTAATACTGATGAGCTATTTCCATTCTATGAGTGAAGACAAATAACTCTTATGAAATACAATATCCAAGATCATTTGTCCCAGATGTTCAGTGATACGATGCGGGCTTCTATTTAAATCAGCTCATTAGTGTATAAATGTTATTTTATTATTATTATTTTGGTCTTGTTTTGCTGAATATTGTATTATCTATCTGTTTATTTACTTACTTTTTAAACGCTCTTGTATAGCTCATCTTTCATGCTTTAGCAAACCCAGTGCTCTCTGGTCCAATCTCCTTTGAGGAGGAGGAGGGGGTATCTGGGAGAAGGATTCCGTGCTGTCTTTAGTCATTCAGTCATTCAGCAAACAAAACTCTGCTCGAGTCGGGATACGAACTCAAGCCTCCTTGATAGATAGCCGAGCGGCTTATACCTCTCAGTCACGTATGAAACGATTTCGGACTTAAAGTTCGAGTTACGACACGTTTTTGTAAACTTTATCTATGATATATAGGAATTATAGTATGTTTGTCTGTCACCTAGTGTACATCTAAATAATTATCATTAATTTAACTTTTCTGTCTCTATCTCTGTCTGAATTGTCTCTGTAATTATCACTCGATAATTAGAGTTCACCTCTTCCACGACTCTTCAAAAAAAAAAAAAAAAAAACTGAATAAAAAATGAAGGCTGCTTCCTCCCACAATTCTTTTCTTTTATTAAAAAGTTACACTGACATTATGGGCTAACTTTCTGTGGTACAGACATGATTGTTTCAACTAGTATTCTTACAATGTAAGTCAGTTTATACCAGCTCTGCTGAAGTATCCAAAGTGAAGACATAACTAAATAAACCCAAGTACTTATTAACTACGTAAATAATAATTGATGTCATCACTAGCTGTCGTGCAATGGAACATGTTAATGTCTTCAAAAACAAGTTAAAATTCACCTCGGTGGGAAGCGGCTAGTGATGCAACACAGGTGGCATTGTCGTCATTCGGTCTTAGGAAAACGTGAGACTAAAAGGTTGTGTTATTGTAGTGAGTTAGATTTTGTTAAAAAATATTATTACTAAAGTGTACTACATTTATTTCATTTATCACAAGTTGATTTTGTCTTTATTATAAAAAAAAAGTTATATTTAGTATTGTTCACATGGAAGTTTTTGAAGTTTATGAGTCAAGATATATTCCGCATACAATGGTTTAGTTGTGTACCAGTAGTTTGGTGCTATAAGTCAACGACCGGTAACGACAAAAGTGACTTATGTAATAAATATACAGGAATGTAACTGTTGGAAAAAGATGTCATCTATTTTTAATTTATATAAGTGTCACTAGGGACTTACAATTTTGATGGTCAACCGCATAAAACATTAGTTTTGTTTCTTTTACCTTTACTGTTTTAAATCATATATAATGTTTGAATTCATATAAATTTCAACATTTTAAAGAAATATTTGTGCAGAATATTAGAGCAGCAAAAATGTGCAGATTGATTAAACGTTCGACAAGAAAATGTGATTTTACTATGTTTAAATAATCTCGATTTGACCGCTCTATAGGCTATCGGCCTTGTGGCATTAGTGTTGAATGTTGGTTTCTAGAGTCAAAGGTACAAGGTTCATATTCTTAGACAGGGCATAATTTTTTATTTTTTTTTAACTTTTAAAACATTGTTTTGTAATAAATGAAAATGTCAACTATGATAACTTTAAAAAGAAAAAAATGATAATTCTATTTAAATATATATATTCGTAGCAGAAAATCGGTTATAGTGTTCTACATTGTTTATCTAGCTTTCTTAGTAATTTCATTCCTTCTGTATCTTCTTCTTCTTCCTCGTTCTCATTATTATGTTGGGGTGTACTTGGAAGATGATTTTGACAATGAGTCTTGTCATGTCGCTTACAGTACTGAGGAGTTCCTCCTCTATTTGACAAACAACATTAGTTCCACTCTCAATTAAATACTTTTTTTTTTACTTTGTGTTTTCAACTGTCGTTTATGTAAACATGTTATCAAAGCGCCTTGAACCTACTTTGACATTTGTTGACAGCGTTTTTGTATGTAATTTAAATTAATAATAATTTTGTTTATCTTCATTGATTAGGTAGAGTTTTCAAAAAGTTATTTCTATGATTTTTATCTGAGAGTTCAAGATGTTTGCATACTTCGTTAAACGTCTTTATTTTATAAGATAAGATAAGATATATTTAAGTCAACTGCGAGTCATTCGTTATAATGGTGCCTTCATAAGAACTGGAAAGCACAACATCAATTTTAAGTCATTCAGTCCTGACTTCAATCAAAGCAGTCGCTTGGCTGCAAGGGGAAAAAAAGTAATACATAAAAAAAGTAATTCAGTAACAAAAGTGCACACATGTCAAGAAATATTCATAGCTTGCAGAGTGTAAAGGAGTCGAACATTGTCAATCGTGTATTGTGCTTTTTTTTTCAACACTGCCTCTGTGGACTTGTTATACAAATCTATTTATATTATATCTTTCTACTTGAAGTATTGCGTATGCTTATTGATTGTTTGCTTTGAGTCTGTGATTAATTTTTCAGATGTGAGTTTGTATTTATTTAATACTACAGTAGGCCTATTATTCCGCTACTACGCTTAAATATTGTATCATTATAATCAAAAATAGGAAATAGTGGCAGTGAACTGTTTTTTTCTGAATATATTTTTCTTTCTTCCTTTCCTTCTTTAATTTCTTACTTTTTATACCTATGCTAAACCTTTCAAAGTCCAGTGCCCGGTTTCCATTCGGATTATAAAACAGAATATTAATATCGCATCTGTAATTTTGTATAACAATAATTCGTTCTTCTTTACATTAACGCGAACACACACACGCAAGCGCTGGCGACCACGAGCATTATGAAAATAGGAACCTTTCACGCGCAATCAACCCACACAATCAATCAACCCCCACGCTATCATAATTTTCCACAGACGTTCTTTGCTTTGAGGGCCTCGTTTGCATTGATCAGTGTTTCCCAAACCGAGTTCCGCGTAACCCTAGTGTTCCGTGAGGTCTGAATGAGAAGTTCCACGAACTACTAGAATAGTTAACTAGTAGGTCACCACATGAATTAATGTCTCTAAAAAAATTAACAAACTGTTTGGCTAAATACTTAGAATGTGCGAAGTGTTCGTTCAGAAAAAAGTCTGGGAAACACTGGCCTAGAGTATTGCCCATGTTTTAAGATGGAGATTGCCGTCTGCATTTCTAAAGGTGGGGGAGGGAACTCTAGGGTTGTGAAGAGGGCTACATCACAAAGGCATCCTCTGTAAAATGAGAAGGCAGTCTCACTTGTGCTATTTATCAAGATCTATTGATGAAGTGGAAGCTGGAAATGGAAGACATTCTTTTCAGACGTTGATTTAGAGATTTCATTGTCTGACTTTTCTGGGATATAACAAAATTTCGGATGTATTTTCAATTATTAAATTCCCTTTTCAGACCTTTGTAATCTATAGGGAAGATGATATGAAGGTCATCTGCTTCTATGGCAGAGGGTTAACGAGGGTGTCATGTAGCCAGCACAACGACCAACCGCCTTTACTTTCACAACTAATGTCAGGTACCCATTAGAGTTGCGTAGACTAAGGGGCGCCCTAAAAATCCCGATCTTAAAAAAATGCTACGCTTAACGTAGATTCAAACCCTGGACCCCCGGATATATATATATCATTGGCGTAGTCAGGATTGGGGGGGGGAGGGATTTTTTATCCCCACCCCCGCAAAAAATATGTGTGTGTACATAATTAATCTTTATTACATTCTGACCCTTTATTCAATAATCCGGTATTGAAAGCCAGCAAAATGCATATGCTGAGGTATCTACAGCGCATTATCCTGCTATTAAAAAGTTTTATTTTAAAAACCTTATGTGCTATTCTTACTGACTTATATCCTCCCGCGTCGTTCGGCGCATTAGGCAATGTCCGAAGCCTCTTCCCATCTCCTCTGAGGACCTACATGAAAGTGTGGAGCCAAGTTGTACTAGGATGTCCCTGTTTGCGCTTTCCTCGTAATGGCCTCCATGTTATAGCAACTCTTATTATGCATAATTCATTTTGTCGGAGAACATGTCCCTAAAAACCTCATGCGACGTTCTGTCACAAACTTACTAAGGGGTCGAGTCCCAGATCGGTATGGGATTTCCTTGATTGAGACCCGATCTCTATAACTTGCTCCTAAAATCCGCCTTAGCCATCTTTGTTGAGCCACGTTTAGTCTTTTTCAATTTCGGTGGATGACTATTCACTGCACTTTATTAATGGAGCCCAGCCACTGGTAGAAATGTGTAACCTCTCTTGGCTACGCTCTTGGAATTAGGTGACTATACAAGTAGTTTGTTTTAGATTTTATATCGAAAAGCGAAGTTTTATCGTCAAAATAATTTTTTGGGGGGTTTTAAACTCATAGAATTTGGTGACTAGTAGGCTTTAGAATAAAATTGAAGAGAGAGGTTTTCATTCTCAAAACTCTCTGTATGGGGGTATTTAAACTCAAAACCATCAGGAGAGGTTTTAAACTTTTAAAAAAAAGCTCTCTGGAGGAGGGCGTTTAAACTCATAACCCTCTTGGCTTGGCTACGCTCATAGAATTTTTATTGTGTAATTTGCTTTTTATATATTGAAGAGGTATTTTTTAGCATCAAACCCCGCTGAAAGGGGGGGGGGTGGGGGTAAACTCTAACCTTTTTGGCTACGCTCATATATTTTTAAGAGTGCAATTTGCTTTTTTTTAATATTGAAGAGGTATTTTTTTTTAGCTTCAAACCCCGCTGAAGGTGGGTTTAAATTCAAAACCCCTCTTGGCTACGCTCATAGATTTTTGAGTTTGCAATTTGCTTTTTTTTATATTGAAGAGGTATTTTTAGCTTCAAACCCCGCTGAAGGGGGTTTAAACTCTAAACCCTTTGGCTACGTTCATAGATTTTTGTGTGTGTAATTTGCTTTTTTTATATTGAAAAGGTGGTTTTTAGCTCTAAACCCTGCTGGAGGGGGGTTTTAAACACAAAATCCCTCTTGGCTACGCTCATAGAATCTGTTGACTGATGTATGGATAGATTTATCGTAAATTTTGGAGGGGGTTTTGAAATCGAAATCTACCTTAGCTATGCTCTTGGAATTTGGGAATTGTCGTTTGCATTTTTTTTTGGTTTTGTTTTATAGAAGTGGAGGATTTGACTGCAAAACCCCCTGGTAGGGGGGTTTAAATTCAAAACCCCCTTGGCTGCGCTGGGGCAAGTGATGATTTAGTATTAAAATCTCACCTAAAATAAACAAATCAAAGCAAAAAATCAGTCACTAAATTCCGTCCCCCTCCCCGGTTATGCCCATGACATTCTATATGTTCTTTGCAAAAACAAACAAAAACAAATCAAAGCAAAAAATCAGTCACTAAATTCCGACCCCCCCCCCATGCGGGGGGATTTCATTTCGTAAGGGGGGTGAACCCCCCCCCCCCGGCTACGCCCATAATATATATCGAGAGAAAGAAAAAGAAAGCTGCCCAGTCAGCCAAGCCAGCCCTGGGTCAGATGCATGAACTGTGATAAACTCTGCCGCTCCAGAATTGGCTTGATAAGTTACTCCAGATTCTGTCCCGTCTCAAGACGAAACCCCTAGCCAGTGACTCATCTAATCGCATCAATCGTCTTCCGAGACAGAAGGAGCCATTTATATATAGGCGTATAGGATTATATAACATGTATAAAAAAAAAAGCTTTAATGTGCAGTATTTTAGTTTTATCTGACGCTGCAATATCGTGGCCAAAACTCTTTAGACACTTGACCAAAGGGAAGGACTTTCAGGAATGAGAGGATTGACCATTCGTCACTATCTTTGTCTGTACTTTAACCATTACTTAGACTGATCGTGTAGTTTGTATGTAGAACGTGTAAGTTATTTTAGTTTCATATATAGCAGTACAGTGAAGACCCATGAGTTTCTTTTTCAAGAAGATGATTCTACAACTAATACTTTGACGTTAAGTGACTTTTTTAAAAGCGTATAGGATTATCCTGGCATCTGTGTCAGAGGTCAGAGAAGAACATTAGTACTCTCCTTTCGCTTGTACTCTTCAGATTCTGGGATAGGAAACACAAGATGAGGGTTGCAAGTAGAGGGTTGGGTTAGAGGTGACTATTTCAAAGCAGATTTAAAATAGTTAATTAAGCGCATCTCATCAGGTAGCATAAGACCAGTCCAGGTTGCTTGCATCGCAAGGAAGAGGTTGCCAGCTTTTGAATATTTGAATATTTGACAAGTTGTTTTCACAGGAAGTTAAAATCTTGGATATTAAGAGACTATAGGAATTGAATACGATAATAATAAATGCTAAATTGCATTCAGGGCTGGAGTTGCTGAACCTCGCAAACATTTTCTTGGCCCTAAATATATCTTCGTATGCCTATTGTTTTGTAAAGGGTCACTCTCTTATTTAAAGCCTCAAGAAAAAGAAAAATTCCTTTAGTTAACTGTCCCGTGTGTATAGTGCCGCTGTGCAGTACACGAGATAATATGAATAACTACTTATTAATTATTGTTTTGAATTATATTCCACTTGTATGCATATTAAATAGATTTTTCTCTTTAAAAAAAAAGTTAACATTTTTTCTTGAAAATGTAGTAAACAGTATGACAGAACTTATTTAACTTAGCAATACATTTGTAAAAAAAAAAGAAAAATTTTGACAAAAAAATCTAAAACCGTTTGCATAAATGTGTTACAAATATCGTAATATGGTGACTTTTACTAAATAGCCTTCCATGTTTGTTACTGTGAATAGTGAATAGTTGTAAAAATGGTGTATTTTTATGAAAAACTGCTTGCATAGTTGATCTTAAAATAATTTTTTTCGTTTTCAGAAAAGAAAAAAAAGTAGCCATTGCATCAGAACTTTGAAAGGTCTAAAATATCATGATGTTGGATTTTCAATATCTTTTCTAGTTGACGAGATCTAAACGGGACGGACGGACGGGCGGACAGACAGACCACACAAAACTAATAGCGTCTATTCCCCTTTCGGGGGCCTCCAAAAATGGAATCTACATTGCTGAAATAACACAAACAATTTTATATTTATGGATTCACCTCCACATATGAAAGTCTCACTACGTCATGTTAACCTACATGTTGCGTTCAACTCTACATACCCATGGAAACAATTTTGAGTTGAGTTTGATTCAGTTTGAGACGTTACTTCAAGCCCTGGGAATGTTGTTTCACTTACTGCCATGGTGTCCGAGTGACAAGCCAAAGAGTGGTACAGCTTGCCAGACACTCCTCACGTTAACCCGTGAAAGAAATAAAAGCAAAATGGATAATTGAACGGTTGCCGCAGTCCGTTGAGTTGATGAGACAGTGGTGAGTTAAGTCTTCCCTAGACACCGTGCTCATAAAGTGATGAGTGTGTTAGCCGGAACACACAACCAGGGGACATAATTGATACCACTTGCTAACTAAGGCTTAGAGTTATCCAAATTTAGTTAATAGAAGAAGGGTTAGATCGAAATGGTATTCACGAAGTTATAATCATCCAGTCATAATAATAATAATAATAATAATAAAATTCCTCAGTGGAACCTGTTAAAGGACTACGATGAATTTTGTTTCAAAGAAACTCGACCATGGCAGCTCCAGAGGATGAACACTCGTTCGTTTCTAACATAATAATAATAATAATACGACACTTTCTTATCTTATCTTATATAATACAGACGTTACTTCAAAAAAGAAGATGATTACGTCCTACGCGTCACGCATTGTCTTTGAGGCATCTCTTAACCAGGGCAGAGTACCAAGGGACTGGAAAGAAACTAATGTCACCCCTCTATTTAAAAATAGAGAAAATTCAGACCCAGGAAATTACAGAGCAGTATCACTTACCAGCATCATATGTAAAATCCTAGAACGCATAATATGTAGCAACATCATAGACCACTTAGACAAACATAATGTCCTTTCTCCATACCAATATAGATCATGTGAAACACAACTAATAGGACTAATTGATGATTTTTCAAAAGGTTTAGATAACAGTGAACAAATAGATGCTATCTTACTAGATTTTTTCCAAGGCTTTTGATAAAGTTCACCACCATAGTTTGCTTAAAAAATTAAAATATTTTCGCATTGATGGTCCATTGCATCAGTGGATTAAAGATTTTCTGATAGGGAGAGAACAAACTTTAATAATAAATGGCTCTAAATCAACACCAATAACAGTAAACTCAGGCGTACCTCAAGGAACAGTCTTAGGTCCACTACTATTTTTAATTTACATAAACGATTTATCAAATTGCATTACTTCAGGAACAAAAGTTAGATTATTCGAAGATGATTGATAATATATAGAACAATAAAAACAACACAGGACACAGATATTTTACAAAGAGAATTAGATGAATTACAGAAATGGGAATCAAATTGGAGCATGTCTTTCCACCCAGAAAAATGTCAGTTGTTAAGAGTAACAAAAAAACTAAAACAAATTAATTCCACTTATCTTATTCATGGCAAACCAGTAACACAGACTAAAAACGCAAAATACCTAGGTGTTATAATAAATGAAAAACTGTCATGGAATCCACATATTGATGAAACAACAACAAAATCAAACAAAGCATTAGGATTTATTAAAAGAAATTTCTATAAATCAAATAAGAACATAAAACTAAAATGTTATTTAACCTTGGTTAAGCCGATAATAGAATATGTATCCCCCGTTTGGGACCCCTCAACTCAAGAAAACATAAAAAAAACTGGAACAGACACAAAATAGAGCAGTGAGATTCATAACAAACGAATATTCACATTTGACTAGAGTAACACCTTTAGTAAAATCACTAAATTTAGAAAGCCTTCAGGACAGAAGGCTCAAAAGTAAAGTAGCAAATATACATAAAACACTGAACCATAATCTTCAAATACAAAAACAAAATTTAATAAAATACTCTGAAAGACACAAAAATAAAGGCATATTCGTCATCCCATATGCTAGGACAAATTTGTACAAATACTCCTTCTTCCCTAGTGCTATTAGAGCATGGAATGGGTTGCCTGAGCTAGCCAGGAAAACCAGTGACTTGGCAGAATTTAAGTCATTGGTTAATATGCATGACTGAATGCATGACGCGTAGAACGTAATCCTCTTTTTTGAAGCAATGTCTGTATTATATAAGATAAGATAATATAAGATGACTGAATGTGCTATTTAAGTATACAGCTAAATGTGCGAGTACATGGTGTGATAGAGAGACAGACAGACAGACAGAATATTTTGCCCTACAGCCAATAGCAGTATTTTGATGCTACGCTACAATCTTCTATCCAACCTTAATGTCAGTATTGGAGTCAGTATTAGAACGCCTCATCCTTTTTGTTCTCCTGCTCCACGCTAACAATTAGCAACTAACAATTAGCAACTAACAATTAGCAACTAACAATTAGCAACTAACAATTAGCAACACCCTTCACTCCCGCTAAGACGATGACGTCAGGTAATCATCTCTCCCCAAAGACCGCTGGTGCAAAACATAGTCATTACAG
Source organism: Biomphalaria glabrata (assembly GCF_947242115.1). Lineage (NCBI taxonomy): Eukaryota > Metazoa > Mollusca > Gastropoda > Planorbidae > Biomphalaria > Biomphalaria glabrata. The sequence goes on along the minus strand of NC_074715.1, from coordinate 44,942,725 downwards.
TGAGATAGTCAGAATTACCATTGAGACCAGACAGTGTGGAAGACATCAGTCATCAACCTCCATAACTACTACTGACATAGTGTATATGAAGTCTTAGTGCTTGCAGTACTTATGAAGTCTTAGTGCTTGCAGTACTTTTGAAGACCAAATTTTGAAATAAACGTTTTAAACATTGCTGTCTCTTTCATGTCTTAGGTCTGAGACTAGTTGAGAATCTGATTTACTAAAGAGAGAAAAGAAGCCTACGAATTTTGATATTTATATTACGTCATTATTTATAGTTGATGTTTTGTGAAAAATGAGAGTTCGTATTGGACAAATATGCCAGAAAGCAGGTGTCGTAGAAAAAAGCATTCGTCACCCAGATCTTACATCATAAGACAAACGATGGAATAGCCTAAAGATGAAATCAACGATTTTTATGTAAGAGTTTTGACGAAGACATCTCTAAGTACTACGACAGAGATGAAGACAGTGAACAACCAACTGTTAGAACTGAAAGAGTGTGCCAGTCAAAGACTTTTAGATACATGCAGCACAGAAATAATAGTACCAAAGACTTCGAAATGCTTACTTGTTGAAAGTGTTGGCTATTTAGCACGATAGATATTATATTGCAGGGAGAAATAAGCTTGTTAAAGAAATATTTATTAAGATGTTTTTTTGTTAGTTTCTGTAATATGAATCTCAATAGATTTATTGAATTCGATTTTTTTCATACAAAGAATCAATATGGAAACAGAATTTCAAAAACAAAACCCAAATACTCAGAAAAACAAAAAGATATAGGCATATTTCTTATTACATTTGCTAGGACAGATTTTTACAAGTGCTCTTTCTTCCCTACCGCCATTAGAGCATGGAGTGGGTTGCCTGAATCAGCCTGGAGAACAAATGACTTAGCAGAGTTTTAGTCACTAATTAAAATACAATAATGGATTGGTACACAAAATGGGTAGAACTTTTGAATTAACGTCTGTAATTTATAAGATAAGATTTATAAGATAAGATAGGAATTTCAAACCGAAGTTAGAACCATGAAGATGATCAGCCCTATTTAATATTCAACACTTTATATTTCAGTCAAAAGTCCATGATATAGATTAGAACTACTCTTGTTACTAAAATTATAGTTAAAATAAATAAAGATGTGTCAGGAAAACAATACAGCTGTATGCATGACTATTTGAATAAGAGACTTTCTTACCTTATCGCCTGATAGAAATACGGTCAAATCAGTTCATTCCCTAGAACAAAGTAGTTCATGTCTAACGTGTTGGCAGAGCGAAGTTTTTTCCCTGATATCCTTGGCCGCGACGTAGACCAAACAAAAAGTCAGGGGAAACAACCAAATAAAAAAAGACCCGGAACAATGTACCAAAGCTCATTCTCAATCTGAGCTCTAGTGCCAGAACAAAACACAACAAACACATAACTTATGTCAGAATAGCGAGCTAAACAATTAAGAGTTGCAACGCATATCGGTTTTGCAGAGGCGGTGCCAGCGAAGCGTTCCCTTTTTAACGCCTGTTGTCGGGACCAGAATTCTAGCCCCCCACCCCCTCTACTCCATATACCTGCACTACTTATCACCTATTATTATCTCAACCACACCCCTCATTCAATGTAGAGCCAATTGAACAACTGGAACGATATGGGTTTTTTTATTATTATTCTCTGAAGCATTCTATATTGAAACTTTTGTATTCTATAGTGTTTGGCTATGAGTTTCTACACATCCTACTCTAGGCAGAGGCGTAGTGAGTGGGAGGGTGGGTGGGGACAAGGGGGCACAATGCCCCGGGCGCCATTCTCAGGAGGGTGCCACACGCAGCAAATATTTCTAAGTGATGCTCATTCAAAATGGGGGGAGGGGGTGCGAATAATGTACGTTTTGCTCACTACACCTCTGACTCTTAAGTGTTTGAAGAAGTAAGCATCTGATGAATGGTCATACTAGTTTCTAGTACTACTATTTAACTAGTTTTTAGTAGCGGTAGTTAGCATGCAGATGATTTTACACTATTTTTTTTTACTATTTCTTCCTACACACTGCTGGAAATGGTGAGCAGTTGGACCGCTCCTACGCCATTGCAGCTGCGACCAAAATTAAAAAGATAACCTGAAACGTACTTGTAGGAGTAGCAAGCGTACGGGCCTATTACATTACGGAGCTATTACATTACGGGCCTATTACATTACGGGGCTATTACATTACGAGCCTATTACATTACGGGGCTATTACAGTACGGGCCTATTACAGTACGGGGCTATTACAGTACGGGGCTATTACATTACGGGGCTATTACAGTACGGGCCTATTACAGTACGGGGCTATTACAGTACTGGCCTATTACAGTACGAGACTATTACAGTACGGGCCTATCACATTACGGGCCTATTACATTATGAGACTATTACATTACGAGCCTATCACATTACGGGCCTATCACATTACGGGCATATCACATTACGGACCTATTACATTACGGCCCTATTACATTATGAGACTATTACATTACGGGCCTATTACAGTACGAGACTATTACATTACGGGCCTATCACATTACGGGCCTCTTACATTACGGGCCTATTACATTACGAGACTATTACAATATCAGTTGGCACAAATATTGAACTGAGTTCTAGGTCAACTCAAACTTTATATGACTGGCGCCCATAGTTCATCGCCCCCTAACTCCATCCACCCCCAGCTAAAAAAAAAATAATTTATATAGCACTGTTAACATTCATAATGTAGGTTCAAGGCGCTGTGAGAACATAACAGACATAGCCACGAGAGTTAAAATGACAAACTATTCTAAAAATAATTTTTTTAAAAGAGAAGTCTCTAATGTCTTCATCAGTTTACGCCCCTGGTAAAAGTACGAAGCATTTTCCCTTGTCGCTGTTTTGTAAATTTTCTTGCCGCTCTGCTGTATCCAAACATTTATTACTGTTCGACATGATTGGTTCTGACTTAAACACTAAACACTGGGTATTGTATTACAATGTCTGTTTCTTAAGCCAGACGCATTTTCCTTCTTAGTTCATTACCAGCTGAAGAATGACTATTAGTTATATATTTGCCCTGCAGCTATTAGTATTTTGATACTACGCAGTACATATAGTAACAGACAAACTAATTCCTTTCCATATATTATTTACAGTTTTAAAAAATCTTTGTATCATTGGAGTCTATACAAAATAAAGTTAGTTAATAATTGGTCATCATATCTGTCTTGTTCCGTTTTAACGAATGCAAGATAAAACTTAAAATCCCTGGCAGGTGTATGACACAGTATGGAGATCCGTTTGATTTGCTTCCTGTAACACGAAACTTTTTCTCAATCTATGTTACTGAATACACTTGTCTCAGTACTAATGTACATCAGTACTATTGTACATCAGTACTATTGTACATCAGTAATATTGTACATCAATACTATTGTACATCTATATGGCATTTTCATTTTACTTCAAATCACCACAACGGTGGATTTTATTCGCCATGATCTACTGTTCATTGACAAAAAAAAAATCGCTACCATTAATAATAATAATAATAATAATAATAATCTTTATTATCCGTATGGATAATATCCCATAATATAAGAAAAACTGAAATGGGAAAACAACGAAAATATGGGAACCTAGGCTTGGACATTAAGCGTTTACGGAAGTTATCCTAAATAACAATATACTCCATTGTTATATCAACCGAGGGGATAATAGTGACAACTGACCTCACACCTGACAACTGACACCTTCAAGGCCCTTAACATTCCTAGGAAGATTCTCGCTGCCTGTCAGAGGGCAGTACTGCTGCAGACCTGCCACATCACCAGAAAATTGCTCAGTGGAAACTGCTAAAGGGACCACAATGAATTTTGTTTCTCTTTAACGAAACTCGACCCTGGCAGTGCCAGAGAATGAATACTCATTCATTACTAACATAATAATAATAATACGACACTGTCATTGAGACTGAATGCGATATTTAAGTATACAGCTAAATGTACGAATGTATGTGTATAATAGAGAGACAGACCGTCACAGACGGATGTTAATCAATGCAAAAATGTACGTTTCTTGAATTTTATTGGAAAACAATATTTACATTGCTATTCTCTCCCTTGGGAAACAAAAATTCAATAAATACAATATTCAAAAGGTGGAATCTAATATTGTGGATTGTTCATCTCTCGGTCTTTAACAGTGACTAAGTGATTTTATGCAAATATGTATGGACTCAAGTGACTAAGAGGTTCGGGGGACATAAAATGACAAAAATGGTCAAATAAGTAAAAGCAAGGTACCCATTTCAGATGACCTTTACATCATCTGCCCTATAGATCACAGGTCTGAAAGGTGAACTTTACTTTTTTTTTTCTTTCATTAAACATTTCAGACCATGCGATCTATAAGGTAAATAGTAGATGATGATATATGGGCAAATATTAAAGGTGTAACTTACATCTCTTTTAGAGTAGACGATGAGCAACTTTCAGACCTCTGTACATTTTGTGTTATATTATTTCAATAAATCTAAGTATTCCAACAGTTTTCAAAATGCTAATGAATATGAATATACGAATTGTTTTAATTTAGTTCTACAATTCAAAAACATTCCCTTTTCAGACCTTGCGATCCACTGGGCAGATGATGTTAAGGTCATTTGTTTCTTTGGCCAACAGTTAACGAGCAGGGTGACATGTCAACGACCAAACGCCTTTATTTTCCCAAACTAAAGGCAGGTACCCATTAGAATTGAGTGGACTCACAGGCAACCTGAAAAATCCAGAAATTCTAAATCCCGGTCTTCACCAAGCTTCGAACGAGGATATACAGCTTCAGAAGCCAAGCTTAACCATTCAGCCATCGCTATACGTTTTATCATTACCATATGACATACCAACATTTATATATGTTTGCCTAAACCTATCTATCTATCTATCTATCTATCTATCTATCTATCTATCTATCTATCTATCTATCTATCTATCTATCTATCTGTCTGTCTGTCTATCTATCTATCTATCTATCTATCTACCTACCTATTCATCGATAGATATCGATAGATAGATGCAGATATAGATAATTAGATATAGATGTGGATATTTATATATAAAGAGAGAGAGAAGCTGCTTGTTAAAGCTCCATGCCGGCGGAGTTGAACAAATCATTAAATAGTAAACACTGACCACTCTGTTTAGCTGTCTCTGAGCTGTTGTACCAACGGCAATCATTAATTATTTAACGGGCGTTTGGGACGATGGATTAGACTGCTATAAATATCGATACCATTGATCACAGCGATATTAAGACCCGGCGGTGTGGCATGTTTAAATAGGAGATATTACACGAGGAACATTAAACAATTAAAAGATATTCGACTATTTATAAATATAATTGGCCCTTTTCAAGCCTTGGCATTTTCTAATCCACAAAGTTTGGACGGTTCTGCAAACTAACACAATCAAAAGGCGGTTCAATAATCTATCCTACATGGCACACTTCCAGGTGGAAGAAGGTTCGCTTTTGACGTGTTTCATAGTGATGTACTTTTGTTTATTACATGAAATTACAACCTGTAAGAGGTCTAAGCATTGTTTTCATTCATACATATTGACCCTAAACGATTGTCTCACTAGCGTTATATGTAAAACAAGCAAAGCATAAAAAAAAATTATAATAAAAAAACAACACAAAGCTTTATAAAAGGAAAAAACGACACATCTACAGTCATATCTCTCGATACAATAATATTTATTTCCACTTGCTATATCAAACAAAATTAATAAATTACCACTAATTAATGAAGTAATTTTTTTTTGTTTTATTTTTTGTTAGGGAAATGAAAATTGTGCGAAGTTTCAATATGATCCGAGAATCGGAAGTGATAGAAATAACGTGTGCAACATTTGTAGGAGACAAACAGATGGAGTGATTAGTAAATAGCACAGTTCTACTTGGAGACAAACAGACGGAGTGATTAGTAAATAGCACAGTTCTACTTGGAGACAAACAGACGGAGTGATTAGTAAATAGCACAGTTCTACTTGGAGACAAACAGACGGAGTGATTAGTAAATAGCACAGTTCTACTTGGAGACAAACAGACGGAGTGATTAGAAAATAGCACAGTTCTACTTGGAGACAAACAGACGGAGTGATTAGTAAATAGCACAGTTCTACTTGGAGACAAACAGACGGAGTGATTAGTAAATAGCACAGTTCTACTTGGAGACAAACAGACGGAGTGATTAGTAAATAGCACAGTTCTACTTGGAGACAAACAGACGGAGTGATTAGTAAATAGCACAGTTCTACTTGGAGACAAACAGACGGAGTGATTAGTAAATAGCACAGTTCTACTTGGAGACAAACAGATGGAGTGATTAGTAAATAACAAAGTTCTACTTGGAGACAAACAGACGGAGTGATTAGTAAATAGCACAGTTCTACTTGGAGACAAACAGACGGAGTGATTAGTAAATAGCACAGTTCTACTTGGAGACAAACAGACGGAGTGATTAGTAAATAGCACAGTTCTACTTGGAGACAAACAGACGGAGTGATTAGTAATGGGTATTAGAAACAGCTCACACAACCCTTTTTGCAACATTCCACTCAAATTAATTCGTAAGTTATGATGGTGAAGGATGGTGGTTCAAATTCCGAAGCATATACAACACAGTCAGAAAGCTATTCAGTATAACATACAGAGAGCATTAATCTTCGAATTCGAAGACAAGCCTTATTATTATTATCATTATTATTATTATTATTATTATTATTTTATGTATGTTTCTTTTGTCAATTCAAAATTATTTTTGACTATCGATAAAATATGGGTAGTCTGACTAGTCTCTACTGTTAAGTTTCTGTTATAATTTAGTTCTAGGATATTTACGACTTCATTACTAAGTCTAGCAATTCTCTCTGTTGTAGGTCTCACCAAGTGAGGGTGAACATTTTTACGACATATGAAACACGTTTCCTATTCAAGAGAGGGTGGGATGGGACCGGAGTATGATTTTTTTTTCAGGAAGTTACGGAACGCGGTAAACGCTAGACATAAACAGAAGATGAAGTCAATTTATTTTATTCAATAACACGTGTCACGTGCTGAGCAGACGTTTGCACTGAACTTGTAGCCCGCGAATGAGAACTTGTCATTTGTTATGTTGCCGCCATTGCATTTGTATAAACCAGCAGTCAGACCTTAGGCCGAAACAGAAAAAGATCGCAATTCATCTTAATATTAGGTACAATTCATTACATTAAATTCAAAAAAATATATGATAACTTATTAATTTTTTATGTATCTTCGAGAATTGTTAATTTCAAGTTATTATTCATTAGTTTGAGGCGCGAGAAGCTTCTTTCACCAGATTCCACAATTACGGGTATTACATAATGCCGTTTTTTTTATCTCGCGTAGGATTGACGTTTTCCATATTGAATGACACCCCAACATGACAATTTCGGTCTAAATATTTCCGAAGATTTTAATGAGTTTTTAAAAGATTTAAATAACTTCCGGAGATTTCCAGGACTTTTTCTTATATTTTGCAATTTCAGGAGATTTTCAGAAGCTCCTGGTATATCAGGAGGACGCGGGGAATCTGTTATGAGTTATAAAATGGTTTATTTAATAATTTACACCTAGAATTAGCTCGGGTCCTTTGAAAGTGCGTAGCCTACTGCGGTCGGATAGGTTGCAGTGGCCTTAGGCCGGCCCAGCAAAACAGCCTTGTATGCTACGCCGTGGGTCGACTAGTATTAGTATATTGGACTGACGGTGACAAAATGGGTCTTGGGCGGTTGCCCCACTCGCCACGCTCTAATGCCGCCTTGTGCCCAGCAATACATTAATGTGATTGTGTTATTAAAATTTTATATTATATGGTGAGTTATCATGATTTACTAGAAGGTCACGAAAACACACAGCCATTTTACACCGCTTAAAAATGCACAGAACGGATCTTACACCTTCTAACTTGCATAATAATGAATACTTTCTTTTTTTATACACCAAACAGTTAGTATGTCTATCTTAGTATCTCACAATTGTCCTTCTTTCTCTGCCTCTCTCCATCTCTCTTTTAATGTCTCTCTCTCTCTCTCTCTCTTCCTTCTACACCCTCTCATTACCACATACGTCTAGTTAACCCAAACATATGGGTAAAATTTGGTAGTAAGATCTAGATTTTTGTTATTTTAGGCTGGTGAGGGGCAGAGGGCAGAGGGCTGGAGGATATAGGGATATTTCCATATAATAATTTGGTTAAAAAAGTCTTTACCTTACTCCCACCAGGGTGCCCTACCAGCGCCACAGATAAGGCAGATAATAATCCAGTCAACAGTTTTTGTAATCTCTACAGAGAACGATTGACTGTGTTAAAGACGCGGTGAACATATAACTCCAACGGACAGATCATTAGTGATGCGGCATTACTATGCCTTCGGACTAATACCCATTGTACTAATGTTGACTCCCCGGGGATCATTAGTCATAGAAAATCGTGTACTGGGTCGTAGGGAAGTTGTGTTTGTCGTACTAGAGTATCCTTGCAAACGTAATTATCTTAGGGCTTCAGATTAATAGTTACACTTTACTCATACATTCTATCATACATGTAATCACATTGGAAATAAAACGTTTAGGGATCCAGAATTTTATCAATGGCTGCCTGGTCATTTTGGTATGGCGATCTCGATGGTCTCAATGGCTGCCACCCTCCGTCGTCACGTGGTCGTCACGTGGTTGCCTTGGACTAGGAAGTAATAATATTCAATTGTGAAGGAATGTCCGAAACATGTCAACAAAAACAAATTTCATTCTTTTATTTCTCTTACAAAATTATTTAAGAAAGTAAAAAAAAAATCGTAATTATCACTGAATGTACCGTCTTGAGGTCTCACCTACCTCTGTTGAACATTTGGACACCACATATGATATGTCGACCGTCTTTCTCCATTCATCTCTGTCCTGTGCCTTGATTAGAGTTTCTTTCAATGACAAGCCCATACCTTTATGTTGTCTTCCCATCGCTTTCACTGCCCACCTCTTCTTCTTTTTCCCTGATACTGTGTCCTGTAAGAAGGTCTTTGCGAGCCCTGAGGAGATCGTGATATGGCCATACGTGTACAAGGACATCTACCATTGTTACATTAATCGAGTCAGAATAAAGCTTCTACATCAGTGATGCCCAACCTATTTGAATCTGAGGGCCATTTTAATTTCCAACACTAGTGTCGCGGGCCACATGATGGAAAAGATACAAAAAAAAACTTAATGAAATTGACCTGAAACTATTTTATTTCAAACCCGGGGATCTAGTACTTACATTGCATTCTTGAGTTATTTGAATTTTCTCTTTACAGTTCTAAAATGGCATAAGTTCTGTTTATATTTTGTTATTCTTGTTGTTTTTTTTTTTTTTTGTTTTTTGTTGTTTTTTTTAAACAGCCAGCCTTTCTTTATCAAAAACAAACATGTTGGCTAGCCATGGTATCATGTTCTACAAAAAGAAAAGATCCGTTCACTTTTCCTACTAGATTCTAGAGTCCTATTTCATGAACGCACAAATGTTAAATGCCTTGGTAGTAATCCATTACAAAATAGTGAGAGCCCTAACGTAGGTAAAGATACATTTTGAACTTTTTTTTTTGGGGGGGGGGGGGATTTTCTATATTTTGTGTCGACTTTTCGGCGGGCCGGATGGAAGCATGTCGCGGGCCAGATGTAGCCGGCGGACCGTATTTTTGGGCATCACTGTTCTACATTATTCGGGTACAATGACAAGAATGTAAACACGTGTCACTCTGTATTTCTTTATTCCCAAACTCGTTAGTAAGAAATGAAATTCGGCTTTATCCAAATCTTTGCGCATTGGAAATGTTTCTCTTGGAAAATAAACAACCGTAGTAGTAAATATACAATGCTAAAATCGAATTTCTTAGGCTTTTTTTTGTGTACTCTAACACTCTTTCTCTCTCTCTCTCTCTCTCTCTCTCTCTCTCTCTCTTTCTCTCTCTCTCTCTCTTTCTCTCTCTCTCTCTTTCTGTCTCTCTCTTTCTTTCTGTCTCTCTCTCTCTCTCTCTCTATCTCTCTCTCGTTCTCTCTCTCTCTCTCTCTCTCTTTCTCTCTATGCCATTATGTCCCCAAAACCTACTCTCAAATCCTCTCTAATCTCTATTTCCCATTCGCACTCAAAATTACGAAAGATAAACATAAATGGATAAAAGTTGGGCCTTCTATTTCTTCACAAAGTGATGCAGACATTAATAGAACTACGTTGGCGGTCATTTGTGAATGATCTGGAGTTGAATTACAGCTCCCGAGAGAAAGGGAAGTAATGCACAACAAGGATTTATGCGTTGCTACTTTCTCTGGTTGCATTATCCTCCTTGCTACTGTAGCTCTTGCTATGACAAAAAAATCAATCTATTGTGGATCTGTCTCATCTAAAGGGGGGGGGGATAAAATAAAACGAATGAACGATATTGAATAGAGTGGATTTGGACAGAGACTTAACTTAAGTATATTATAATGTAAAGGTATAAATAGATATATATGTTTAAATAGACAGACAAATATAGCGAGACAAAAAGAGACAAAACAGACTGATAGAAAGAGACAAAAGAGAGTGAGAGAAAGAGGAGAAAGAAAAAAAGGAACAATGGCTTTTGCTAGGATGTATTTTATTTTGAAAGAACAACCTCAAACCTCAACAGGTAAAAAAAAAAAAAACAAGAATATCCACTTCCGAGGACTGATGTAGACGGCGAAAAGAGAATCTAAATCGACCACCGGCGGACAATGGTTATGTCTGCGTTGGGTGTGACAAAATATGTAGGTCGCAGTTGGTGCTGCCTAGCCACTTTAAATACTGAATTCCTCATTTAACTTCGGACTCGAAGACAAGCTTTATGCTAGAACAAATTCGTACAAGGCTTCTTCTTACCTAGTGCCATTAGAGTACAAAATGGGTTGCCTGAATCAGCCAGGAAAAACAACGACTTAGCAGGATCTGAGTCCTTGATTAACATGCAAGACCACATTTATACATGTACTGTGTAGGACGTAAGTATCTTCTCTTTTCAAGCAAAGTCACACACACACAAAAGTTAGACGATGCAAAAAAAAGTTATTGGATGCTAAATTTTGTTAAATGTTCACTTTTGTTCATGTGATATCTACTGAGGAAAGGAGGTTTGTGAGAAGTATTTATATGTATTGTGCATGTAACCTCTTCAATTACACTTCTGAATCCCGATCTCCAGGCCACCCAGTTTTATAATGAGTTGCTTAAATTTGAATATTAAAAATGTAACGCTTTGAATAATTTACTAGTGACCTTTTTTTTCCGGCAAAATATTTCATTAGTGTTGTATAGCACAGTCACCCATGTATACACAGTCAGTATACATCTTTGAGATGTCATGGATTTATCATATGTCGCAGAAATGCCTCACAATGGATTTACCACATACTTTATCTCATTCAACCTGCTTTAGAGACTATTATCTGATCAATGATTCGCCGTGTGCGGAAGAGCAATTATAATGCTTCTAGTAGGCGAAGTGAAGACGTCAGGTCGATACGTCACTGTGTTGCAGTTCTGTCTTTCGTAACTCCAGAAACACATTGTTACCAAAGGTATTCCTGCCACTGTATGCTTATTTTATTTATTCTGTCTGGATAGGAATCAAAGCGGTAACTGAGTTAACTCAACCAAACACATACAAAAACAAAAAAAGTATGTTGGCGCTACGATGCAATGTGAGTTTATCTACAAAGATGTTCATGAAACAGTTTGTTTACAACTTGGAAAATGCCATTTTCTTTGCTGTTAATAAAAATCGCTAATGTCAAGGAGAGAGCCGGGGCGTACAAATCAGCACATCTGTATCGTGATTTGTTGTAAATTCAATTACATTGAAGGCAAGGTGGTTTAGATAAGACAGTGATATTCACCTGTGATCTCTGCATGGTGCAGTCCTCCTCCAGACATGAAGTTCTTAAGTCTGTGTTGTAAGTATCTCAAAGAACATCTTCGTTTTCTGACACCAATTGTAACAACATAGTTAATGATTTCTTTCAAATATTGACATTTTATTGTGCATTCCAGAATGAATTCATTCGTTTTAATAACATTCGGTATACCTTTGTCCTCTTTGCTTAGTTTTTATTTTTCAACTCACAATGTTCACAATATATTTAGATCTAGTTCTAAAACATTAAGACCTCAGGTTTTTTAGTTTTGAACTATCGATGTTGTTTTTTACTAAAGTTTATTGAGAATGTAAACTGATCTCAAGAGAATAGTGTTTACAAAACTGGATGTTGATAGGACTTGAGAGATACTGGTATCAAAAGTCTCTTCAGTATAACACACTGAATACTAGAGAATTGAATAATATTCTGAACAAATGGTTTACTGTAATACTCAGAATGGAATTCTGAATATAACGAATTAGTAATCAGAACATAATGAGATATTTTATTTTTCTTTATTCTCTTTTCAACTTTGGCAGTAAATTGTTTACAAATGTTATCAAACGAGTAAAATTGACACATTTGTATGAATAATATGAAAGCGATATTCCATAAGTATGTTGTGGTTTATCCTTTTCATTTGATTGACATCTTAAAATAATCTAGGTCACCAGTTCAACTATTCATTTAGAATCACCGTTACCTGACCATCACCATTGACTGAATACAGGTCCAATCATTTACATAAGTACATCTATTGGCTGAATGATATAGTTAAATTTTAATGACGTTGAATAATGATTACATATGAATATTGTCTGGATATTTTCATGGTTAAACCTTCTCGTATGACTGAATGTCATTAACTGTGTATCTATGTCTGTATCATTTATGTATCTATTGACTGTGTATCTGTGTCTGTGTGTATCTATTGGCTGTGTATCTATGTATGTATGTATCTATTGACAGTGTATCTGTGTCTTATTATTATTAACAATGTATCTATGTATGTATCTATTAACTGTGTATCTATGTATGTCTGTATGTATCTATTAACTGTGTATCTATCTATGTATGTATCTATTAACTGTGTATCTGTGTATTATCTATTAACTGTGTATCTATGTCTGTATGTATCTATTAACTGTGTATCGATGTCTGTATGTATCTATTAACTGTGTATCTATGTCTGTATGTATCTATTAACTGTGTATCTATGTCTGTATGCATCTATTAACTGTGTATCTATGTCTGTATGTATCTATTAACTGTGTATCTATGTCTGTATGTATCTATTAACTGTGTATCTATGTCTATATGCATCTATTAACAGTGTATCTATGTCTGTATGTATCTATTAACTGTGTATCTATGTCTGTATGTATCTATTAACTGTGTATCCCCTCACTTTTCAGACATTCAGTGGAGTGGTCATTGCAAGAAACTGTTCTTCGCGCTTACTTTTGTTTTTACTTTGGTTGCCGTCTGCTTACACATGTCCTTGAACCCTGTGAATACCAAGGCCGTATGTGACAACACCAAGACAAACGTGTATCATTGGGCCCTGCAGACATCGCAAGAATCCAAAGAAAACAAAGATTTCACGTTTCTTCCTGACATCCAAAAAATAAACATCTCGTACGCCTATGAGAGACAATGGGTTGGCTTTCCATCTGTGGCTAGAATCGACTGCGAATACTCACTCAAATACAGGGCTATCAACAAAAGTTATCCTAAAACAGTTAAACGAATTCTTCCGATACATTTCATAGAAGACTCCCTGAACTGTTCCACGTTTCTTGACAAGTATGGCTACCGAAGATATCCGCAAGCGTCTATTGAAGAGCGAAATTTCCCTATAGCTTTTGTTCTGTTGTTTCACAAGGATATTGATCAGGTCAGATTTTGTCAAACAAATTGGTAATTGTTCTTTAATGTATTTATTTTGGAGCCTAATTGTCTTTATAAACTGCCCATGAAAGGTTTACATTTCCGAATCTTCTATGTTTTCACTTCTGACTTTCAGGTTCACTTTCTCCTTCGCGCCATCTACCGCCCCCACAATGTGTATTGTCTTTCAGTAGATGTCAAGTCTTCTGTTGAGTTTTTGGCAGCGACAAAGTCAGTTCCGAAAAGTGAATTTTGTTGTACATTCTAATGCCCATAGAATTATATTATAAGTGGTTTCTGTTATTGTTAATTAGTTATTAACGTTCATTGTTCAATTAACGTAACTTAAACAAAGAAAACTAATTTTGCGAGTGTACTTTTTACTGTTGTATCCCTTGTAGTGTCATTTTTACTGCACTATATCATGTGATGTACTTTTTACTGCACTATATCATGTGATGCACTTTTTACTGCACTATATCATGTGATGCACTTTTTACTGCACTATATCATGTGATGTACTTTTTACTGCACTATATCATGTGATGTACTTTTTACTGCACTATATCATGGGATGTACATTTTACTGCACTATATCATGGGATGTACTTTTTACTGCACTATATCATATGATGTACTTTTTACTGCTCAATATCATGTGATGTACTTTTACGGCACTATATCATGTGATGTACTTTTACGGCACTATATCATGTGATGTACTTTTACGGCACTATATCATATGATGTACTTTTACTGCAAAAATATCATGTGATGTACTTTTACTGCACTATATCATGTGATATTCATTTTACTGCAGTATATCATATGATGTACTTTTTACTGCAATATATCATATGATGTACTTTTTACTGCAGTATATCGTGTGATGTACTTTTTACTGCTCTATATCATGTGATGTACTTTTATTGCACTATAACCTTTGAAACACTTTTTATTGGGGTGTGGCTGAGTGAAAAAAAATCATTTGGCTGCCTATCAAGGGAGTTCATATCCCGAGCTTGCTGAGTGTCTAAAGACAGCACGGAAACCATCTCTCCCCACCCCCCTCGACCACAAAAGCAATTTTCAACAAAAGTGCAGGCTTTCTATAGTTATTTCATTGATACTTAGGCGCTAAATAAACTTAAGAAAGTGTTGAAATATATTACTACTTTTTTCAAAACTGTATTTCTAAGTATTTGACAGAATCTTGTGTTTTAGTTTCGAACCATTGATTATGAGTATTTTCTTTCTGAGTAATAGTTACCTAAGGGAATTGTCATCATCATGTAGTGACACACTGTGAATCTCTAAACTCGTTTAATGTCACATTAGAATCTCTAGCTCCACTACAGTTGTTTTCCTTCTCTAATTCTCTACAGGTCGCTGGCCGAGTGTCTTCCTAACGTCTTTGTGTCCAGTAAACTTGAGAACATTGTCTACGGGGGATACTCACGTCTAATGGCGGACATTAACTGCTTTCAGGACTTGGTGAAACATCCGGTGCCATGGAGATACGTCATCAACAGTCCAGGACAACAGTTTCCTCTTAGGCAAGAATCAAAGTCCGTAGACAGACAAAAATAGCTTCCAGTCAAATTATTTTGTCTTTCATTTCTGTTAAGTGTAACACAAAGTACTGAATTAGAATGCTAATATTAAGGACGAAGAGAGAGACAATTGAGGGCTATGTATTTTTGGGATTGTTAGTGTCAAGAGACAACTGAATGCTTATATTTAGGGCTAAGTAATGTCTCCATCTTCGCATTGCCTGCTTTGAACATAGATTTCCGCAATACGGATGTAAATGTTAAAGTACTAACACATCTGGACAAGGACAGTTTGATCTTTGGGGCATATCTTTTTCCTCTCTAGGTCTCACTACTCCATATCAGTTTATATACAATGTTTTTGAGCTTCAGTATCTATGACAGACAAAAATAAAGGGTTGCCTCAAATATTGGTGATCACACTGCCTCTTAGCCACGCTTATATTCCTCTAGGAACTGTTTGATCTCACAGAACGTGCATGATAAGTTCATAAATTTTGAGTGCGCATATTTGTTAGTGTTTAATGTTTAATGTAACTCTGTCATTTGATTTACATGATGTAATATTAATAGTCTTTTTTTTAAAGATAAAATATCTGAGATGTTCATTTTTGGCGGATAGCTATAAATAGCTAGCTCATTGGTGCATACAGTGTATAGAATGTAGGAAGCTAAGCAATATTGTTTTCATCGTTGTTTTGTGATGCATAATCAAACTTGGCGCAAAGAAAATCTTAATCGACTACCGGCGGACAATGGTTGTGCTTGCCCTGGATGTGGCAAAATATTAGGTCACAGATGGGGCTGCGTATCCACCGGAAATACTGCAGTCCTCGTTTATCTTGGGGCTATAAGACAAGCCTGATTATAATCAAACGTATAATTCCCTCGCTTGTAGCATAAACTAATTAGTATTATTGAGTTGGTGGCAGTGATCTTTCAATATGGTGTCTTTGACATTGTCTGTTTATTTCAAGATATTTCCCAATCTTCACCTTTTTAATTTTGTTCCGTTTCTCTTGAGGTTTCCCTACCAGTATAATAAGACCTGCACATTTCCCCTTATCGCTTTATCTTCTCTATCTATGTTAATGTTTATTTTGGCAACATGGCTTAATAAATGTAGCTCGAATCTTAAAACTCGATGTGCAAACAAATGCAAATTCCTGTGTGTAAAATATATCTATTTCTTTTCACTTTGTAGAACAAACCTCGAACTGGTTAAAATTCTGAAATTGCTGAACGGAACAAATGACGTGCTTGGAGTCACTGGGGAATCCAGGAACATTGAAAGATTCATGACCAAATGGAAATACATCACCAACGAAACCACAGGTGAGGGCAAACAGGTGTGAGAGAAGGCAGGAATGACTGTTCCACTCGACCAATTACTTAGTTCAATGCATGAGATACAATCAATGGATGCACTTAAAAGGGTTCACAAAATTCCCAGTAGTTTTGATGGAGCGGGGAAAAAAAGAGAAATGCCCATGTGATCAAGGAGTTTTTTTTTCAACATAGATTGATGAGAGGTGAAAGGTCAAATATCAATGAAGTAGTAAGTAAAACTATGTCATTCATGTAAAGGTTCATTCAGTGCAATGCACTATATCCAGTAAAGAAAGCAGGGCAAAGGTCATTAGACACACGCCCACACGGACAGTACAGAAAAGGATTGGGGTTGGAAAGCAAAAGGGGGCTGGAGCGTTTTCGATACGGTCATTGTTAACTAGACCAGAGAAGGCAAGCCTATAAGGGAAATTATTCTACCAGGAAGTGCACCCAAAAAAAATCAATATTGGAGTGATTTCTAGAACTCAGCTAACTCCACATAAATACGTAGAATTCTATTTTTTAAAGTATCTGAATGGTTATTCTATGAGGAATTGTCAATAAGGCGTGATAATATTACATTTCGCAATCTTTTTCTTCCATCCAAAAAACCTAATAAGAAGACTTCTTAGACTTGTCTTCCAGTGGCTCCTTCCTATCCACATCTCTACTCATTGTTGGACATGAGTAGTATATAATAAAAAAAATAGCAATTAAAACAAGAAAACTTTGTATTTATTTGTTATCTATAGAAAAATACAAATGCGTTCAGTAAGATCACAGAGAACATAGAAAATTTCATTGGCTGTGATTATGTCACAGAGAGCAGTTAAGGGGAGCCTATCAAACAATAAGA